>NW_024412421.1:14436395-14641971 GCF_014898765.1 Herpailurus yagouaroundi
GAAGGAAGGAAGGAAGGAAGGAAGGAAGGAAGGAAGGAAGGAAGGAAAGTTCCACAAGGGAAGGACCTCTATGTACAATATTAACCACTATACCCAGCAACAAACATCATACTTGGCATATAGTCAACACTCATTAAAGTCTATTTATTTTTTCGTCTGCACAGGACCTATTTTAATGTCCCGTACCTTGTCAATGATTTTACATGGATGAAGGAATCAGGTTCAGCAAATATAATGACTTTTTGACACATACAATTAACAATGACAGAACCAGATATAAACCTAGTAAATTGGATTCCAGAGCATATACATTTTAGCACAATTCTAGAGAGACCCTCAGGAGTACCTAAGTAGTTAGTCTAGGGATCTCTCATTTCCCTAGATGAGGAGACAGGATATAAAAGCTTCTCCAGTTTGTTCCTGAATGACAATATTTAATAGACACATTTACAAGCCATGAGCATAAAACCATAGAGAACAGGCGTATTTTGTGAACTAATTTATCCTATAAAAGTTTGAAATGGAATAGACACAGACATAGGAAGAATGCTCAACTAATAGGAATGCGAAAGGAAAATATTAACAGGAGGCCAGCATACTGTTTGCCAAGAGACTACCCAAGCCAACATTCATGACCTGGGCAAATTTATCACCTTCAGTCTGGACTGTGGCTTTACAGATTTGGAAACATGATGTGTCAGACCCATGAGTCTGAGCCCCTCCCTGGACTTTTGTGCTAACGGTGCAGAGTCTGCTTGGGATTCTGTCTCTCCTCTCTGCCCATCCCCTGCTTGTGTGCGTGCTATCTCAAATAAAAAAAGTGAAAATAAAAATAAATAAATTAGCCACCCTATTAACAATAGTAACTAATAATAAAATGGAGCAATTATAACAATATACCATAATACAAGTTCTGTGAATGTGGTCTGTCTTAAAATATCTTCTTGTATTGTGCTCACCCTTTTTCTTGTGATGATGCACAATGATAAAATGCCTACATGAAGTGAAATGAATGATGTGTAGGCACTGTGACGTCATGTGTTAAGCTACTATTGACTGATAATAGATTAGAACGAGGATCTTCTGCTTCAGGATTGCAGTTGACTAAGGGTAACAAACCATGGAAAGGGCAACTGGGATAATGGGAAATTACTGTATTTGTACTCCAAACTAGGGTTTTTGATTCTCATCTAAGAGGAAGGATATTTGTGAATCTATTCAGTCACCAGTCTTCTCACCCACTCTTTCATGCACCCATATGCTGTTGAATAAAACCATTTATCTACCTACCTTTCTCCCCTTAATTCTCTTATCCACACATTTGTCCATTCACTCATCCACCCATCAACCCATCCATCCACCCATTGAGTAGTGGTGGATGAAACTTGAAATTGTGATTTCTTCTGTTAAATCTGAATTTTGGCTGTGACCGTCTGCTTTTTACAAGACTTTGAATGGATGGTTTGCAGAGCCCAAGGGGGAGTATGAGGTAACACAGCTAAGTTATTATTAGGCATCTTGATCATAGAAAAAAAATGATTTACTAATATCACACCCCATTTGATGACCCAGACTACAATCTAGGTTTATGTAGCTCTTTTTAAACTTCAGTTGCAATGTTCTTTCAAGGTCACGGCATTTTGATTATCCCAGTCTCTTTTTAAACACAGAATTTCAGAGAGGAGATGACTGTCATTTGGTTATCCACTGTGTTCTTTCCCACTGTGCTCTTGTCAGTTATTTGGATAACAAGATACATCCTGTTTAGCAAGTAATTGTGATAAGCACATCAGAAATCTAACTCATATTTTCAACTCCTCTTAGTTCTCTGGTTAATCAAATTCTTTTGAAAATAAAGAACACTGACAAAACATTCTCTTAAAATTTTTCCTTTTTCCACAGTTCGACTGAATGTTCCAGTGTAAATTGACCTTTTGAAAATATCCTGGATGTTTTAAACATCTGTTTAAAACCCACTTCTTTTGTGTATGGCCAATGATCCTGTTTTTGTTTGTGCATTTGCTTTTTAGTCTTCTTCACCTTGCTTGTATCGTATATTACCACATTGTATACTTATTTGGCAGAAAATTTCCCCTTCCCTTATCTCGAAAGGGTTCGAATCCAAGTTCATCTGCTTCTGAAGCTCATGTTCATTTTATTGTTTTACAGTTATGTGCCAGAACCAAACATGGAGGAAGAAAAATAAAAGTACCTGAAACCAAAGACTTCACAAAATAAAAACCTGTTTAGTGATTATTTTAAAACATGCATTTCACATACTGCCTGTTTGCTTAATAAGAGTCTTCTAAGAATTACAACCAAGATAGGGGTAATCGGTTCTGAGGCACAGAGCAGGAAACAGAATCCTAGATCAAATGACCTCTGGAAACCTGTGACACCTAATTAACACCTCAGAGCCCTAGGTCCCCAAACTTGCCTGTGGGGAGGAGACTAATGTTAGAAACCTTCCCAGGTGGAGTAAAGGAGAGAACTTATCCTAGCTCTTGGGAGATCTAGCAAGCTTAGGAGGTAGAAGTAGGGAGGTGAGATGTGAGATTTGCAGAAAACAATATCAAGCTAGAGAATTATTAGATACACTTTTCAAATTTGAATCTACTAATAGGGAAAAACTACTCAAATGACCATGTATTCCCACTTGCCCTAAAAAAATAAACTAAAAGAACTTTCCTTTGTAACACTCAACAACCCTAATAGCATGACAGCAATCATTAGGTGCATATGGATGCTCAATATGGAATTTTGAATATAGGAAAAAGCTCTAATCTACTTAATTTCTTCTTGCTAGTATTTCTATATATTTATAAGAAACTATACTGGGTATATGCATTCATAACTTCTTCACCCCCTTTGATCATGAGAAAAGGTGAGTCTGCCTTAGTGGACTCTGAGGCCATTCAAAATTGATCCAACGGTCCCCTTCACCTTCTTCCTATTAATCAGGTGTACTAGTTTATTTGCAATGGCAAGTTCAAAAGCTACTAATACAGATGTAATATATGTGGACAGGAGAGGGAAGAAGAGTGACAAAGAGTTTGCATGGGGTGGTGGTTAGAAGAGAAGATAAGCTTTTTTGTGTATTATAGATTTACTTTCAATTTTGGTGTATTTGAGCAGAGAGAAGAGATTTGTGTCAAAGATTTTCAGAGATGCAAGAAGGGAACCAAATTTCTAAGATGTTTCATTTAACAATAAAATGTAGGTTTCACATTGGCATATTATGGAGTGATTCTATTAAAGAAGTAGATTGCTGGGGCACCTGGCTAGCTGAGTTGGTTAGACAGCTGACTTTGGCTCAGGTCAAGATTTTGCAGTTTGTGAACTCAGGCCCTGCATCAGCCTCTGTGCTGACAGCTCAGACCCTGGAGCCCGCTTTGGACTCTCTGTCTCCCTCTCCCTCTAACCCTCCCCCGTTCACACTCTGTGTCTCCATCTCAAAAATAAACATTAATAAAATTTAAAAAAATAAAGAAGTACGTTGCTTTTCAACTACCTTTGGATATAAGACTGAGGGTTCTTTGAAAGTGACTATGTACTGAGATAAAGGCTTAATATAGGTCAGCACTGCACAAATTTTACGTATGTGTGTGTATGTTTACAACTTGGCAATTCAGAAGCAACAATGGAGGATTGGGTAGATTGGATTGAATGGTGTAGTCCTGGTGGGTATGCTTACTTATCTATAGTTACATTTACAAGTCTTTGTCATCAGGGTACCAGACATATTCTGGGAAGAAGTAAACCTGTAAGGTTAGTAAGGAGATCTCTCCTATCTCTATAGGAAACACTTCCGTCAGGACTTCTTACCTGAGCACTGGAAAAAACAGGAAGGGCTACATCAGAAGTCCCAAAGTATGGGTCCACAGATCTCTGGGGATTTCTGAGCACCTTCCAGGTGGTCAAAGTTATTTTCTTTTTTCACCATATTGACATTTGTATTTACAGTGTGAGTATAAGACAAAACTGCTGCCATGTTAGCACCAATCAAGGCAGTGGCACCAAACTATACTAAGAATCAGGGTAACTCTTCACTACCACATACTTTCAGTAAGTAAGTAAGTAAGTAAGTAAGTAAGTAAGTAAGTAAGTAAATAAATAAATAAATAAATAAATAAATAAATAAATAAATAATTTTTAAAAAGTTGGTTTCACTTGAGAATGTTTTTGATGAGGGGCATCTGGGTGGCTCAATCGGGTGAGCAACAGACTCTTGACTTCAGCTGAGGCCATGATCTCCCAGTTAGTGGGATCAGGCCCTGCATCACGCTCTGGGCTGATAGCATGGGGCCCGCTTGGGATTCTCTCTCTTCCATTGTCTCCGCCACCCCCCACCCCCGCCCACCTCAAAATAAATAAACTTAAAACAAGAATGTCTTTTATGAGACAATACAAAATATTAATTTCATTAAATCTCAGCTCTGAGTACACATTTTTAGCATTCTGTATAATGGAATGGACAATGCCCATAAGGTATCTCTGCTCCATAGTGAGGTATGATTATTGACTCAAGGAATGTCACATATCATTGTTTCAGCTACAAGCTGAACAAGGCACATTTTTTATGTGAACAAATGATAGACAAACTATTCTGACTTGAGTATTTACCATATATTTTATCAAAAATTTACAATTTGTAAAATATATTTTTTAATTTGCAAATAAAATTAGCTTCTGGCTTCAAAGATAACAGTATTTGTTGCCCATGAAAGAATTTGAGCTTCAAAGCAAATCTTAAAATTTAAGAAAACATGCATCCACCTATGTGAGACTGAACTTCAAAATACTTAATTTTTTTGTGTGAGATTAATCTGATGACACTACTAAACATGAATTTTTATTATAATAAAATTTTAAAGATCTATATAACTCAGTGAAACAGTGTTTTCAAATGAGTGATGCTAAAAAAACTATAAAATGGCAAAGATCTATTCCAAACAAAAGGGAAACCAACAGACTTAATGTAGAAGAATACAAAAACTTATTGACATGGTTTCCGATTCACATTGAAACTAGCTTTTCAGGCACTTCCACTTGTGGAGATTTGGGTGTCAAAGCAAAGAAAAATATCCACAATTATCTGGAAAGATTATAAAAATATCCATGCCTTCCCAACTACAGATTTGAGGCTGGATTTTCTTCTTATATTTTAATGAAAACAACATACTATGACAGACTGGATGCAGAAGTAGATAGAAGAATCCAGCCATCTTCTATTAACTCAGAAATTAAAGAGGTTTTTTTTTTTTTTTTAATGTAAAACAATAACATTCTTCTCATTTTTTGCTTTGGAAAGTAGTTTTCATTCAACTTTTATGAGTTTATCATTTATAAATGATTTATGTCATAAGTTTATAATTTTTAACTTTCAATGACTTAAATCTTTAAACTTTCTCAGTGTGAATTTCTAAAATGGAAAACATGTAAGTATAATACAGTTCACATAAATCAAGGCTTTATGGAGTCCTTAATAAGTTTTTTTAAGTTATAAAGATGTCCTGTGACCAAAAGAAAGTTGAGAACCACTTATTCAAATTTATAACAATTATACCTTAATAAAGTTTTTTTTTTTTTTAAATTTTTTTTTTTTTTGGGACAGAGAGAGACAGAGCATGAACGGGCAAGGGGCAGAGAGAGAGGGAGACACAGAATCGGAAACAGGCTCCAGGCTCTGAGCCATCAGCCCAGAGCCCGACGCGGGGCTCAAACTCACGGACCGCGAGATCGTGACCTGGCCGAAGTCGGACGCTTAACCGACTGCGCCACCCAGGCGCCCCAATAAAGTTTATTTTTTAAAAAACTAATATAATTTAAATTTTCATTAAACATAGGCTAAATGTAATGTAAACAAAGGTTGCTGAAATTAAAAAAAAAAAAAAGAAAAGAAAAATTGTAGGGTTATTCCAAACCTAGGTTTGGAAGTTTCAATGTATGACCACAAGAAAGTTGAATTTATCTTGTTTCAATCTGAGGCAAGTTTTACAAATGGGAAAATTAGCACTTTGAAACTTTGTTAATGTTAAATGTTAAATGACATACTATCAATCAAGTTCCCGCCCCAGTTCCCTCCTTCTTTGAAGCTAACTTAACACTAATTTGCACATTAAAGCAATTCTTCTTAGACACTGGGCACTCATCTGAAATCTCAGGTGAATATTATCTCAGGTTATTCCAAAGCCCTGGTAAACCATCTAGATGGCTAGAAGGAAAAAGTGCAAACACATTTTCATCTATATACTGGAGCAGTGTAAACATTAATAAGTATCAGAATCCTAAATAAAAACACAGACTTCTGGACCCTATGTAGAAATTTGGGGTTGGGCACCCAAACAATTACATTTCTAAAAAGCTTCTAAGTGATACTAATATTATTGGTCCAGGAAACCTTTGAAAACCACTGGCTAAGAAATCAAAAAGGAATTTACTTCTGTGATTTTTTTTTAATCTTGAAAAATTGTAAGTGAAATTATTTTATCTGGTAACAAATGCTAATTTTAATAAATGGTTCCAGTTGTTTCTGCCAGAAATAGTCAATGTTAGGTTCCAAAACATTTTTTACAAAGATTCTGACATTCATGTCCTGAATACTAAAACTCTTAATTTATATAGTAATAGAGATTCATATCTGTCCCTGTAGTCTATTGTAAAATATAGTCAACAAATATTAATACTGTTTCTACTATGTACCCAGAAAACAGATTCTCACCCCATCCTCTTGCTATGGCACATAGCAGATTCATACTGTTCTATAAGAGTTGAATATCAGGTCAAATTTACCTGCTTAACCAAATCCACAAGTACCTTGGATGTTTAATAGTAGAATCCTTTTCACACTCCTAACATCTACCCTAACTACTGAAAGTTGCTGAAAATATTCACCTTCCCAGGCATCATCAGTGTGTACTCATGTGAAGGTCAAAGAGCATCATACTCAAAAATTGCACTCATAAATATACAGGATCTTGGTGATTGATAGAGCGATATAGTCAAGATAAATGGATATTAGTTTCTATTAAAAAAAAAAAAGAAGCCATAAACACTTAAAAATCTTATCTAGACATGCAGTCTTCTTTAGTTGTTGCAACTCTAAATACAATTCAACCCTTCTATTTTTAACATCTCTGTCTGTTGTGGCAAAGAAACAATTTAAAATAAAGAGTGGTTAGCTGTCTTGAGGAGGACTGTAAGATACCCTTAATACACAATTTCCATAGAGTTGCTAATTGTTCCTTACTTTAAAATTCACTCTTCTGAGAATGAGATGCATTTGGTAATGTAAATATCAACCAGGCACAGGATACTTCTCTCACTGCATTAGCATCCACATTATTATTCAGTCATAATTAATATACTTTGAAAATAAAGTGTTGACAGCACTCTTATTCAAATATATAGCATATGTTTATAGTCTCACACATTGAGGTACACACATAATTACAATGTATGTGTGAGAGAAATCGCAAAGGCAGTCCAAGAAGCTGAGCTTACACTAATTGAAAACTGCCACTGTCCAATTAACGCAGGTGAGACCATGGGGTAGCAACAGTGCAAATGCCTATCAGACATGGCCAGCCTGATTAAATAACAAGACAAAACACAATAAAAAAAAGCAAAGAAGTTTTTGTTGTTCTTGTTGTTTTAATAGAACCTCAGGAAGCTAACCAAAGTCGGGAGACTCACAGTTTTTTCTTATCCCAGTAAAAACTAAATCTCAATGGTAAAATTGATTAGTAGAGATAATATTGAATACCCCAAATCAAAAGGCTCCCCTTTCACCAATCCAAGCCACCATCTGGCGAATGAATAATTATTTCTACTTGTCAGACATAGGCTTTTGATGATTTTAGAGAAATAAAACAGTGATAGTACATTACCTTTGTTTCATTTTTATTTTATTTTTCCATTTGGCCTCATTAGGAAATAATTAATGCACCTTGCCTAATTATAGAGGAATTATCCCACATATATTTCAAAGCATCAAGAAACATAAATTTTAAAAGGGCTTTCTTCTACAAAAGTACAATATACAGTTCCTTAGTGTAAATGTATGTCATGAAATGAAAATTAAGACTCACAGTAAATAACTGTTTACCCGCTAAACGACTTGGTTTCTGAAGTTAATTCTTAATGGGGTGGGGGGATGTGTGCTGTCGCAAAGCAACACAAACTCTCTACCATTATTATTTCAAAGATAACTGTTATCAAGATCAGGTCAGGTCATGACAGGATAAGTTGAGTACATAGAACCTACCATGTACCATTCTAATTGATTAATGTGTGTGTGTTTCAGCCTTACTCTCCATGGTAGTTTTTATTATTCACATTTTATACATGAGAAATCTGACACACAGAGTAGTTAAATCACTGACTCCAAGACAAAGTTAATAAAGAAGAATCATGGAGTTTTGTTCTCGAATTACAAAGCTACATGTGCTTGTGTGTGTGTGTACACGTCTTTACAACAATTTTTTTTCTCCATTTGAAATAAATATTCTATTTGTTTTCTCCAGGATTCTGTTGATACTTCTTTGGAAATAGAAAAATAATCTATTCCCTAAATATGAGAGGGGAATAGATTGAACACTTATTGAAAATTGATCATTTAGTAGATTACTTAAGTCAGAAGACAACAAACAGGAAAACAGCTATTTGAACCCAAGTATGCCTGACAGCAGCCCATTAATTTTCAGTGCTTCACATCACTTTCCAAAGTCTTCATACTTATTTATAGACAGTGTTGCTTCCTGTCTCTGTAACACCTTCCAAATTAACACCCTGATCTGTGTCCTTGTTAGCTATTTCTTCTAAAGGGTCAACTCTTGAATTCACCAAACAGATGAAAACCATTAGGTGGTAGAAGGACTTTTTATGTCCTTAGGTTTCTGTGACACCTGACAGATGGAGCATATGCCCACAAATGACCCAGCATTTAAACAATTGTTGGCTAAGCAATAGGAATCATCAGGATGTGGTGTACTCACTCACAACGAAGAACTGGTAAAGGAGTCATAATTTTGATTTAATAGATTCCACTATTTCTTTTGTGAGCTCACATAAGTCTCATTAATAGTAATAGCAACTATACATAGACACATACTGAAAATTGGCATCCAGGCTGTGTTGAGTTAATGGTAAGACTGGAGAGGAAAATGGCTACACAAGGTCTCATTTGTTATACACTTTTTATTTCAAGTGGCTAATCACTGCCATTGAACTCCGCCATTAATACCTTTTATGACAATTTCAAGGATAAAGAGCAAAAAAAAAAAAAAAAAAAAACCAAGAGATGCATTAGAAGGCATTGCATGAGCTATATCACCTGTGGTCTGAGTGCCTCACCATTTAGCCTTGCCATGTAATTCAACAACCTGGTATAGCAGAAAGAAGAGATGGATTTTGGAGTCACTCAGTCCTGAATCCCAACAGTGGCTTTGTGATTCAAACATCACGTGACTTTCAACAAACAGTTTTACTTACCTTCAATTTCTACATCACAGTACGAACAAGAACGTCTTACAGAGTCAATGTGACATTTATATTAAAATGAAGTATATCTGTTAACTGACAATATTATGTGTGTAAGGTACAGAACAGGTGGGGGTCTGGATTCACCAAACATTCTTTTATTTCTACTTGTACATATCTTTCATTAAACACACACACACACACACACACACACACATGTCCGTTCATACACACACACACACACACACACACACACACACAGAGCAATGCTAAATCATAGACATTATATACAAGTACATACATGACACAACTCTGTGCCCAGGGCAGGGTCTATGGTGATACCTCAGGAGATGCTTCAGAAAATGGAGCATGAGGAGCCGTGTGGACCTACCTGGCCCGAAGCATAATGATGAAGCCTTATATTTAATCAACTTTAAATGTTTGGGGTTTTTTTTGTTTGTTTGCTTTTGTTGCTTTTATATAAGACATTGGATGACAAGAAGGTGAGGCAATTTAAAAAAAAATACCTAGTAAAACCTTGGATTGAGAGTAACTTGTTCTGTATGTGTTCCACAAGACAAGCAAACATTTCTAATAAATTTTAACTTGATCAACGAGCGATGTGTTGTGATGCAAGCAGTACATGATGCCAAATGTCACATGATCCCAACTAAGTCAGGGAAGTTCATTTTGATACACAAGTGCTTTGATTTACAAGCATGTTTCCAGAATGAATTATGCTTGCAAACCAAGATTTTACTATATTTGAAACCATTGCTCTGAATACTCTAATCGTATGATTCCACTATATAGGAACACCTGAGAGTTCCAAGGGCAGTATCATCATAATGACCAGTCTTTCCCTTCAGTAGGTTAGTAAAGTTAGTTCCAATGAATTGTACTTTACATGCAATAGTTGCACTTCTGTGACCTACATTAAGGAATGTTAGAAATTAAAAGCCTTATGAAATACCTCACTGTGATATGACACAGCTCACATTGGGGACTTTGCTCATTCCATTGCCTAGTGTCCTTCGGGGGAAAATGGTGAAGGATAAATAAGTATTCCCAACACCAAGCCAGTGACCAAATTTCTTGAGGTGAATTGGTTTATCTTATGGATACTCTAATTTGTACTGGTAATCAACTTTTATACTTCACAATGGATACTAGCAAGCTGAGAGACAACCTGGAATTCTATTGTGCAAATACATAGGAATTCTACTGTGCAATTTTGTGGATTAGCTAAACTGTTTCGCTCCCATTTGTTTTCCGTTTTTGTAACTTGGATCTCAATTATCACTAGGTTTTGAAGGCCTGTCCTTGATTTTATGTTATTTTTTGGTTTTATTTCTTTAGATTTGTATTTTCATCTATGGTAAGCTTTGATGTGCTTTAGGTGAATACATTAAACTTGCTTTTGAGATATCCAAATGCCTACCTACCCTATGCACAGGCTACTGCAGAGTAGAAATGTTCTATTTATAATTCTCTCTCTTTCATCAAGGAACCTCATCAGTTCAAAAACTTGAACTTTTGAAAGCTTGTTCTTACTGTGACTCTTGACTTCCCCGGGTAACTGCATCTGTTGTGTGCCCACACAGCTCTCATCCTCCATTCCTTCCTGTTATCTCTTGTCCATTTCTAATAAAGACCAACTTTAGGACCAACTTTAAGACCAATATAAACCAATATTAATGAACCTAATAACAGTTCATAGGAAATGTTTATCATCCTATCAAATGAGCAAATGAAAATAACATTATATTTTAAAAACTCTATGAAAGTCAGTGATCTGAGAACTTTTCCAAAGATGTTCAAGGTACAGGTGCTGTTGTAGAAGCCACTTCATTAAAATAGCTTTTCTTTGTCTATATTATAAGAGGCAGACATATCTGGGGCTTAGATAGGAACTTGTGTTTTAGGAAAGGGACAACTGTGAAGAAGCAGAACAGTGTCTGGAGCTATATGCATTAGATATTTCTTTAATAGAGCATACAGTTTGGCTTTTTCAATTTGCTTTGCCTATTTGTCTTTAGATTTTTACCTGTTCTGATTTACTGTGCTGTGTACCATGTACCATGTATAAACCATACAAGCATCTTGAGCCTTAGTTTCCAAATGGGTATAGTGGGGCTAAGGTGACATATCTGGCTGACTTGGTATCAAGCGGGCCACCCTGACTCCAGAACTCCTGCTCTTAACCAAGTGACTACAACAAAAACTTCCTGAGCTAGGTATTTTCATTCCCAGCTATCTCACCAGCTGGTTGTTCCCCATAGAGATTGAAGATTCGTGGGAAGAAAACTATTATATTGCGCTTGCCAGGAAAGATTTCTAGTAAGTGCACCACTGTAAAGATGTAAACAAAAGCATGCCTTATTTAATAAGAAGGAAATCAATTAATTAATCAATAGATTAATACATACAAAACTTATGTCAATTACATGCCTCAGAGAAAAACTAAAATGCAATCAAATATAATTATAGGTCAGCTTAATATCTGTAGAGCCTTTTGCTCAATGACTCTGTTGCATAACAAATACATGCCTAGCACTATAGCCCTATATACTATGGGGACAGTTTTTAAACAGAAGTGCAGTCATGAATCATTTTATATCACAGTGGTGATTAGAAATAAGTGCTTAAAAACAAGGGCTTACTGAAATCTGCATTATGTTGAACCAAGAAGAAAGAGAAATGTTTACAGTAACAACAACAAAAAAATGTGAACAGTAAAACTAAACATCAGTGATGTGGATTAAGTAGCTAAAATGAGAGAAGACACACACACATGTATCTATATTCTTTTTTAATGAGAAATTCCATTTTCTTGCACACAAATGCATATAACCTTTAGAAGCAGGTTAACCAACTACTATGAGGACACATTCCAACTTGAGAATAGGGTTAAAATGCTTTGTAATTAGCACAGGTCGCTGACCTTTGCTTATACTACAATTAGATTGCCTATTCCTCAATGCACTTTTGAAAAATGTTTAACACTAGCTTATTTCTTTAATGCCAAAAGGAATGTAAGTTTACAATCCTGCATTGACCTTTGGAGTTCTGGATTCATCACTCACAAACCTTAGGAGACACTTGCTTTGGGCTTAGAACTGTGTGGACCTTTTTATTCCATAAAAATAAACCATAAACTCTTTCTCAGTCCTGGTAAAAATAATGTCCATATTTAAAATAACAACTGAAGCAAGAGTTTGTACTGTATCATTTCTTTCTCCGTGGACCATTAAGGATTTTCTAGCTACAATTTTGTCTAGTTAAGAAAAGTGGTCTCTGGGTATTTGACTGCAACAAAACAAAACAAAGGGCCTTAAATGTCACCCTCAATGAAATTCCTGATGTTATTCTCCATTACTTGACTTGAAGAGTCCAAGAGACAAAAATGCAGCTTTCAAAAGAGCCTGACTTGCTACTTGCTGGGTCTGACTAGCTAATAAAAGCACATCTAACCACACCCTTGAATTTAAAAGTTGCTGGGACTCACATCAAAGATAGTACTTACTGCAGCATTTTCTCTGCATTGAACTATATATATATATGTGTGTGTGTGTGTGTGTATACACACACATATAGTCTCACTTAAAATGAATATAAAAGTTGAAATAATGAGTACGTCTGACGTTCATTAAGAATCCCTCGGTTTGCGGGTGTGGTGGTGGAGGCAAATATAAACTGTATTAGACTCTCATCACACCACTGTGACACTTTTTCTGGTTACTAGGAACACTTACTTTCCACTGTCAGCAATTGTGAACCACGATGTCATGTGGGTCCAACAGAAAGTCCATGAGGGGTTTTACTAACTATAATAAGTAAATGTTAAACAAACAAACAAAAATAGCACATAAATGAAACTTGCAATGATAAAATCTACTTTAAAAAAAATCAGTGGTATTAAATGTGCGGTTCTGGGATTTGAGCTAAACATACACACACACACACACACACACACACACACACACACACACACACAGGCCTAGTAATCGATAACTGGATTAACACATACACATCTAATGGATAACTGGACTAGAAGTGAGATGTTCTAAAATGTAATGAAAAATTACAAATCATCTCCATGACATACTGTGTTATCAACTGTGAAGAGAACACTGGACACCTATGAGAGATAATGCCAGAAACAAACAAACAAAAAAATAGCATTATGAAGTCAAAAAACCCAGTTCAAGGGTTTTGGACTTTTGTGCTCCAAAAATACATTTTGCAGTATACATATGTACTTCTGAAAACATTCTTCATACAGGAATATATCTGTGGCCTGGGGAAAATTAATCTGGAATTATAGGAGTTTTGCTATATACAGTGTCCTTGATTATTATACCACTGTCACGTAATAACTAAGTGCTATCAGGATTAAGATATAACAGTAGGTTCAGAGTGGTGAAAACTGAGTCCTAATTTCTGGGACCCGCTTTTTTTTTTTTTAACTGTCATTGACTGTACCATTCCAAACCCTGGGGATGTAATAATAAATCAGAGATATCTCCTGCCCTCAGTGACATATATTTTATTTGACATGATGGCTGGATTTGAATTTTACAAAAGAAAACACATTAGTTAAGAAATACAATCCCCAGCAGGGAACTAAGATTCCAATGTGTACCCATACTATCTAGGGAACCTTGTTAAATGCAAATTTTGATTCAGCAGGTCTGTGATGGAGCCTGAGCATCTGCATTTCTAAAAAGCTCCCAGGTGACACTGGTGTGACCTAGGAACCCCATAAGACCCACTCAGAACAAGACAGGAATCCATTCTTTGGAAGGTGAAGATGAGATGGAACCACCATGCGAAAAAGGAAGTTCCAGGGGTGCCTGGATGGCTCAGTTGGTTAAGAATTTGACTCTTGATTTGGGCTCAAGTCATGATCTCAGGGTTCCTGAGTTTGAGCCCCGCATCGGGCTCTTGCAATTCTGTCTCCCTCTCTCTCTGCCCCTCCCCACTTACTAGGTCTTTAGCAAAATCAATAAAAATAAACTTACAAAAAAAAAAAAGAAGTTCCATCTACTGAAGAAGTTGTCCTCTTTCTTATTCATAATGACCTGAGAGTAAGACCCTCTTCATTTGAAATATACACCAATACAGACAAAGGGAAAATGGACAGCCAAGTTTAAATATAGGTCTAAAGCCTTTTTCCTTTACAATCAACCCCACTGTGTACCAAACTGAGAGGATCAGCATCAATTGAACAGTTTCAAGAAACCACAATAGGTCCAGTATGGTTGGGGAGCAGAGGATATTGAGCAGTGTGTAAAGAGGAGAGGCTGATTTTTTAGGTAGTGGTATGTTTGTGGGCATCCTATAGACATATTAAGTATACTAGACTTTTACCCAAAGGTGTTTGGAGAAGTTAATGAGGGATTTAGATCAGGGGAATACATGTCCAGATACGTGTTTTAAAAATATCACTCAGACTGCACTGTGGAAAACTGATTGAAAGAGTATAATCTTGAAATCAGGAAAGAAATTTTTAGAAATTAAATTTAAAAAAATACATGGGGATGGGGCTCCTGTGTGGCTCAGTCTGTTAAGCTTCTGACTTTGGCTAAGGTCATGATCTTGGGGTTTGTGAGTTCGGGCCTCACATCGGGCTCTATGCTGACAGCTCAGTGCTGACAGCTCAGAGCCTGGAGCCTGATGCGGATTCTGTGTCTCCCTGTCTCCCTGCCCCTCCCCCACTTGCACTCTGTCTCTTAAAAATAAACATCAAAAAAAAAACTTTTTTAAAAAAATGCATGGTGAAGGGGTGCCTGGGTGGCTCAGTCGGTTGAGCGTCCAACTTCGACTCAGGTCATGATCTCGCAGTCTGTGAGTTCGAGCCCCGGGTCAGGCTCTGTGCTGACAGCTCGGAGCCTAGAGCCTGCTTTGAATTCTGTTGACTCCGTCTCTTTCTGCCCCTCCCCCACTCATGCTCTGTCTATCAAAAATAAATAAACATTAAAAAAAATTTAAAAAATACATGGTGAAATAAATCAGGCAAGGAAATATGTAAATATAGCTTAAGGTGGTTTCAGCGTAAATGGAAAGGCATGGTAAAATTTGAGAAATATTCATTGGGATAAATATTGGGGATATTAATTAACTCTACAAGTCTGGGTTTTTGCTTTCTCTTTATTTTTTTCAACTTTCACATGTAGCAAAAGGAACAGAGTTCTAGGAATTTTTTTCTCCTACTTTAAGATTTTATATGGTCTAGTCTATTTTGGATTACATCTGTGTTTCCTGAAGAGAGATACCCTAATTAATTTTAAGTGGTACAGACAGAACAATTTTAAATGTATGGATTATTTTTTCTCTGAATGGAAAGGGCAATGAACACATCAAAACCTGTGATTGTAGACATAACATTGCTTGAGTGAGGGCAGAAATCATCTACAGTGCTCAGATTGGATCAGTGACAGAGGTGTTTCTGGATGGTGCTGGCATATGCCACAAAGTAAGGAGACAGTACCTGAATGAATGAAGCTGCCTCAGCCCATATGGCCCAGAAGTACTGAGTGGTGCCCAGAGTGAGCCAGAGACAAACAGCCTATCTAAATTCCAGAACACTAAAGCCCTGCCTGCGAAATACCCGAGGCATGCCAGCCTGCCCAGTGGACATGGGGGCAACATATGTCAGAAGGTAGGTTTAGTGCGGGTACATAGGATGTATCTGGGAATCTAAACGAACTACCAGATATCCTTCAAGTCCTGGCTCAATAAAGGGTCTCCCTGACCCCTTGAGTAAGTGGTGACTCTACACTAGTTAGTATAAACTGAAGGATAAAAATAAGAGGAAGCTTAAAGTCAGGATTCAGTAAAGACACTTTACCCTTTTGTATCCTAGCACTTAAGAATATGACTTATATGGGGACCTGAGTGGCTCAGTTGGGTAAGCGTCCAACTTCAGTTCAAGTCATGATCTCACAGTTCTTGAGTTAAGCCCCACGTCAGACTCTACACTGACAACTCAGAGCCTAGAGCCTGCTTTGGATTCTCTGTCTCCCTCTCTCTCTGCCACTCCCTTGCTGTGCTGTCTCTCTCTCTCTCTCTCTCAAAAATAAATACATACACATTAAAAAAAAAAATAGAGTTAAAGAAGAATACGACTTGTGGGCAACCCATGTGTGATCCAGTACATATGGTATTTATTTCACTTTAAAGAATTTACTTCTATCACAATTTTTCAGACAGGAAAATATAAAGTCAATTAAAAAAAAGAAAACCCTCTTGAGAGGTACATGTCCAGCACATTGCCTTACATTACTCAGCGGAAGCTGCGGTTGTTATTACTTGATTATGAGTACTGCGACTGTCTTCCTCCCTCAAAATGGATTTGAACTCCTATCCACATCCCACTCATCTTTGTATACCTGGCACTGAATACAAGACTTCACGTATTGTTGGTATTCAAGACATGCTTGTAGAATTATCAGATGATCACCAGCACTAAAATCCTCAGAGAATTTAAGTCTGATTGTCACCTGAAGCTTTTCAGGGATAAAAATGCAAGCTTCAGCAACTACAGGATGTGATTCCGGCGTTAGGTCCCACACCACGTCCACAGTATGCCATCCAGATAGGAAACCGCCGAGAGGATTGACTACTGGGAACAAGCTGAATTTGTTAACACTAATGTTAACTATCATCTTTTGCATTAAATCCCACGGCCACAGGGAATGCTATCTTTACATCAGAGCAGAGATGAATTACCTATGGATTTCCCATTAGATGATGTTGTCGATGAGAGTGTACCAAAATCCTGCAGGCTAACTTCAGAAGAGCCAAAAGTAAGACAGCTACAGTCTATATGCTTTAAGCTAGCATGATAAATGTAAAAGTAGGATATAATTGTTCTATTTGGAACGCATCAGTAAACTTGGAGATGTGCATGTATGATGCATAACCAGAAAAATACAGTCATCATATTACTTTTGATGAAATGAAGTAACCTATTCATTTTCATTAAATTTCCATTAGGCGCAAAAACAACTTTATGTAGATGAATTCTGGGGGATTTAGAAGTGATGAATGACAGTGGCATATTATTGAAAATACATAACTACAACTGTTTCTGGACTTCAATAATACATCATCAAGAATGAAAATATAGTATGGTGACAGATGGTAGCTACACTTGTGGAGAGCACAGCGTAAAATACAGAGGTGTCCAATCGCTATGCTATTATACACCTGAAACATATGTAACATTGTGTATTAACTGTTCTTTTCTTTAACTTCAAAAAAATGAAAATATACAATTAAATGTCCTCACCGCCATCGCCACCGTGGCTGGCAACTCATACTTACATACCCTTGATGAGAGAGGAAGGAAGAAATCTCTTATTTCTTGGACACTGATATAATTTTCTATTTCCTGTGAGTTCACTATTTCACTCTCTTCTTTGGTTCTATTGTTAACACTTGCTGAGCTTCCAGTATATGCCCAAAACTCTACCGTGGACTAAAGACACTCAACTCAATTAGACACATGTGCGCTCTTGCACTGGACTATGTGTTCCTTGAAAAAGGAATGCACACAGTATAGTATTATATATACACTTTTCATCTGTATAGGAAACAATGGAGAAAATAGGTCATTTTTCTTAGGCAGGAAGATGTCTATGATAGATTCACATGGTCATAATACTTGGGAGCTAAATCTTAGGAGCATGAGAGAATCAGTTTTGTAAAGATTCACAGCACAAACTCTGGAAACAAAGCTCCTGAGTTCAAATCCTAAACCCACCACAGATTAGCTGTATCCTAAAAAAAGGTACATATCCTCTTAGTGACTCAGTGTCTTTCTCTCCAAAATGGGGGCAATAGCAAGACTTACCTCATAGGTATAAATATTAAATAAGCTAAATATATATAAAGGACTTAAGGCAGTGCCCATTACATTATAAATACTTACACCGTGTTAGCTCTAACTGTAAATTTCCTGGTAAGAGAAGAACAAGGCATTTCAGAAATAATGAGTAATGAGAGCATCACAGTTTTGAGGCACTAAGGTAATCAGATACGTAGTGCTGAAAATAAAAATAATAACAACAGCCCACATGTATTTAACATTTAACAATGTCAGACACGGTGCTTTATTACTGTTGCTTCATTTAATCCGCACAACTAAGGCTAGTAGATAAGGACTGACAAAATATCAACAGCTTTCTAAAAAGATTAAAAACACCAGATTTATCACAATTCCATCAGGAAGAGGATACATGTGGCTGGCAAGAGTAAGGTGAGAAGTCACACGAGACCCGCTTCCCGAAGAGGAATGTTCAAGTATTGATGAATTATCTCCCTACTAGTATCTAAGGACAATAGATCCAGTTAATCAGAAGGCTTCTGTCTTGTGGAGTGGGATACCCTAGAGTGGAGGTTACTAGCTTGACTGCTCTGTACAAGAGACAAACCTAAGGTCTGCCACCAGGGGTCCTACTTTTCTGATCATTTTCAATGTCCTGCTCTGTCTCTATATAAATACTGAATTAAAAATTCATTTAGGAACACATAAAGAACCCCAGAGTTGCCTAATTCTCTAGCCCTTATTCTTAACTTCTAAGTAATATTACTTTTTGTTATACTGAAGTGGTTTTAAAATTTGGAGGCAAACTGAAGTCACTTGTCTCTACGGGATCTGTAAAATACCCAACGCCGAGGCGCCTGCCCTTTCTGTATACTCTGAATTAGAAGATTGTGGTGGGACGCAAAAAATGATATTTTTAAGCCTCCAAGGTAATTTTGATGTTTACTCAGGGTTGAAAACCATGTGACCCTGCTTTTGGGTGGAGCACTGCTTGTCCAAGTGTTAGTGGGTGGTCTTCATGAAATGTGAATTTGTAACTACTATATGTGTGAGACTTTAAACCATGGTTCTGGTCTTATGGTTCTCAAAGACGTGGCAATGAAGAACAAGGAACTGTTTATCACAGCATGTCTTGTGCCATGAGTGGGAGCCTGGATGTTTTCTCCTGAGGACAGAAGGAAATTGTCCTTTAGTGAAAGGACAATGGGGAATGCTAAGGTCCATGTTTTAGAAGGAATCAAACTGACCTACTGAGTTATCAGGGAGATGATGATTCTCCAAGTGGGCTATCCAGTGACCAAAGTAACTTTTTTTTTTTTTAACCATCTGTGGCTTCCATTATCCTCTACCCACCACTCATCCCCCCTAAACACACCTTTTCTTAAGACCTTGACAAATTGGCATAAGCCAGAGACAGTGAACAGCACAGACCCAGTAATCCAATTTCCTCATAGAATTAAAACAAAACAAAACAAAAAACAATCCTAGCACTTCAGCATGGAGAGGCGCCCATAATGTTATCTATTTTCAAACTTTTACTAATGATAGAACTTTATTCACAACATCTATAAAGGGACCCAGAAATCTTCCAATGAGTCCAGCTTCAGATATATGCTGCAATTTCTATTTAGTGAACTGCCTGCCTCCCTGAAGAAAAAACCTTCTACATGCACTAACTGAACCCAGGAGTCCTGAGTCAGAGGCTGAACATCTGATTGTGTTCCCTTCCTTTATCAAGGGCACACCTGTTTCTAATTGCTTCCTTTATGTCTATTTATATTTTAAGCCTGGAGAAGTGCTCAGAGAATTAATTACAACAGTTAATGTTTCCATTTGAAAGGAGATGATGCTCCATAAGTACTAAATATTATTAAATGTAATGGAATTAAATTGGTTTAAAAGAGACAAATGGTACAATTCCGTATTTCATTGATGCCCTGGAAAAGTACAACACCTCACACTGCATCATCAAGATAAAGTCATTCCGAAAAAAAAAAAAAATCCCCAATCACATATAAGATGATTTCACTAAGTGTGGATCTCACCAATTCCTACTAAAGCACAGATCTATGTAATACATCAGTAGCTACAGACAAGTTGATGAGGAATGAATTAATTACCCCGTTATCCCAAATGACACTTATTTTACAATATACATGATTTCCATGTTCTTACCAGTCATCTCAGAATTGCGGTAGCTCATTCAGGGAGAAGAATACATAAAATTCGAAGTATTCACTCCTTGCAGTTAGATATTAATGAGGAGCCCCCTTTCCCCTCCCTACCACCCCTGTTGGCATCTCTCTCTGACTGCAGAAGATATATATCCCTGTTTTCTGTTTTGCTCTGCATGAAACAGAACTGAAGGCTCTGTGCTTTGGCCACATCTCTGAGAATTGTAAATAAAATTCCTAAAGGTTGCTATCAGTAAATAAAACAGCTGAAGAGTAATATTTAAATGTAAGGTAATAGCAAATAGTTAAATTGACAATGAAAACATCAAGGGCGTCTATCTGGTAACCCCTTTTTAACAATCACAGGTGAGCAAAATCACTCAAATGTCCAAAGATCATTATCTCCAAGGGGTTTTCATCAAAAGTGGAAGTTCTGAATTGAGGTTAAGCATGCAATAGACTGCCTGCGTCCTTGGCTCTGGTATCTATATACCACATGACCGTGAGCAATTTGCTCATCCAAAAATGGGATGATGCTAGTTTAGATCTCCTGGGGTTGTTTGTTAAAACTGAATGAGATAATATATGTAAAATGTTTAGCATTTGTACAAGCTATTTAGTAAGCATCTAATAAATGTTAGTCATTATACTATTATAAGTAGCTGTACGATATAAACATTTCCTTCTGTCACTCAGAAAAACAAACAAATGAAAAAAGGAAGCCAAGGAAAATTAAGCAAGAAGCCAATGTCTCATCTAGGATGAGGGCCTCATCTATTCTTCTGAGTTTCTCAGTTCCCAGAGGTGATGCTATTTATCAAATACCAAACACTTTTTAGAACTTGCTTCAAATATGGATATCGGTATAGAATCCAGAAAGATGAAGAGGTATGAAAAAAATGCTTCCATTTATCATAACAATTCAAGTTGTTTCTACTAAGAGTTAAGCCGCACATTCCAATTTCAAGGGATATCTGCAAACAAAATATGGCTTACCTATCTCAAGGAGAAAAAAGTTTTTGGGAAAAGTTTATTGTTACATAATCAGGAAAAAAAATGATTTCTGGATCTTCCAGATTTATTATAGATCTGTAGACATAATTCTAAATTCAAATTAACTAGAGAGATGGGGGGATTATTTTTCTTCCTTGGCATATTTTATTCTGACAGCTAAGTTTAATTTTATTAAACATTTTCATCAGGTGACTTCTCTGATGTTTGAAGAATTCAGCTACTTACTTCATACCATGACATTATAATTTATTAGCATGTCAATTAAAAACATAATTTATCTATAACCTTCAAGTTTATTGTTTATATTGCACCTTCCTAGTAGCTAATAAATCAATTGTAATTGACTTTAATACCAAAAAGCTAAATACCAAGCCCTACTATAATCTGAAAATGATGGGCTATGCAAATAGATCTGCCTCTCCAGCTACACATAAAGTTAGAGGAAAAGACTAACAGGCTCGTAATTTGGAGAAAGATATAAACCAATATTGTAAATAGCTATCACTAACTAAATATCTGCCATGTCCAGGGACATAAACATTATTTGTCACACTGCATCGATAAGAAGCTGAGACCCAGAGAGATTAAGAAACTTATGGAAGAGCACACAGACTTTAAGTGATGGGGCCAGGAGTCAAGCCAGAAACGTCTGGCTCACAAACCATCACCCTCCTCCCAACACTTCCCTTCCAACATCACATAAACAAAGGTGCATTCCCTTACTCAGCCTAGCTCCTTCTGTACCAGTTTTTCCACATCCAAAATAATAAACACCAAGGAGAAAACAAAAATCAGTCTTTCAGTTATATTTCTTGGATAGTTCATGGATTTTTTTTACATAAATGAAGGATGTATTAAAAATAATACATGCCCCTCTTATCTCCTTTTACATCTTTGTTACGTCAAACATTGCACATCAACATAAATGAGTCACCACAGCATCTAATCATAGTGTGCTCTTTGCCCTATCTAATATTTATTTGCACATTAAAGATCTCATTACTGGCCCGAATTGGCTTCTGAATATGTGTGCTCCTCACCAGGACCAGAGTTTACAGCCTTGCAGGGGAAAACCGTGCTAATGGGTTCTTTTATCTTAAAAAAGGCCCAGAACACAGGCTGCTGGAATCCCTTAAGTCTCCCTGGGTCTGATGTAACTATGGCTGATTCAACAACTTCCTGGCAGGAAGAGGCCATATGTAACACCCCAAAGGATGCTTTCTTCCCTGTCTTTGTCAATCTCTCAAGAATTACAAATTCAAGTTTTGGGGAGTCCCAGATCTTGAAGACAAGCAAAACACATGCATAACAATTACCATAAAGGTAACAATAATGCTAGTAATGATAAAATGTTGGAAGATATGGGACTCTTAAGTGAGCATGTTACTCTTGTATCATTTTAAAGGCATACGAAATTCACTCAAGGTGAACTTGAAACAGAGAAAAAGACACAATAATTTGACAGTACTACAACACTGTTTTCAAATAATTATGCCCTAATCCACAAGAAAAAGAAGCACCTGAGGCAGACCACATTCATCTTTGGTTCTCATTTTATTCATGTACAGATTGAAAAGACAGTTTGGGTTGTATGGTGAAATTTCCAGAGGTGGCCTATAAATGTGACTTAATGCCATTTTTTTCCCTTTTCTGGAAAGTTAAGATTTCTTTAAAGAGTGTTTTCAAATAGCTCTGTCTTTGACTCAAAATGATTTTAATTAAAATAATGATAACAGCAAGTAAAACAAAGAGTCATATTCTCCTTGAAACACTTTGTTTTTCTTGGTGTCCACAGCATTTCACTTTCCAGGTGCACACTCTTCCTCTCCTCTGCTGATGTGCCCTCCTTTTCCAGAACTCAAAAGGCTGAAGTTCCCACAGTCGTCTCCTTGATTTCTATTTACACACTTTCCTTAGGCAATCTCATCCTAACGTCAATGTCAGTGACACAATAATGTGCATGTTTAATGAATGATCTTGAGGTTCTCAAACTCAAATATCCAACATTGTGTGTGACATTCCCGCATGAATATTTCAAAGAACCTCAATGTTAACATGAGCTAAGCAGAATTCTGAATACCTTGACCTCTCCTCTGCCCATAACCTGATCCTCATTTTGGTAAATGGTAATAGCATCTACCCATTTTTCAAAGCAAAAATCTACAAGACTTCCTTGACCCCTTTTCTCATAAGTTCTATGTCCAAATAGAAAGTAGCACTGGCTCATTCTCTCAACAATATCCCTAAACTATCCTGTTTTCTCATCTCCATTGTGACTCACATCCTCAGACCAATGAAATACTACCCCTTGATTGGACAACATAAGAGTCACCCAGATGGTCTCCACTCTTCTACTCTTCCCTCCTTAATGTCCATTCGGCATATTGTAAACTGCGCAATACACACACACACACACGTTGTTGCCCCTCACTTAAAAGTCTTCAATACCCCCAAAACAACAATAAAAACTCTTCAATCCCCACCTGTAACATTTAGAACATAAGCTAAGTTCCTCATCTCAGTCCATAAAAACCTGTTACCTAACCTTGGTCTTACATTCCAACTTCATCTCATACCACTGTACTCCTAGTTCACCACTCTGTAGCCACTCTACATTCCTTTCTGTTCCTCTAGCAAATTCGCCTTATTCTCTGCTAAGGTATTTGCATTAATTCCTCTTATCTTTCCAAGGCTGGTCTCTTCTTGTCATTCATAGCTTGAAAATAAATCACCAACTCAATGCCAGAGGTAACTCTATTTAGCATGGTGAACACGAAATCACCAATTCAGTGACAGAGGTAACTGTATTTACCACTGCGAACACGAATACGTATACAATTGCTGAGTATGTTGTGCACTTGAAACGAATATAACACTGCCTATCGATTATATTTCAATATTTTTTAAATCACCAATCAGAAATTATTTTCCAGAAAATCCAAACAAATATAATCATCCAGTCACTCCATACTACATCACTGTTTTATCTTATTTTCTTGCTCCATAGACTCAAATACTACAGTAAGAGCTTCATGAGAAGACTTATCTGTCTTTATCAGTCTGTATTACAGCATATCTAAGAATGTCTTACCAACGTTAGGTGCCATGTAATAGATTGATGAATGAGAGAACAGGTGATTGGAAACAAACATGGTGGTAGTACAATGGATTTCCATCTTCTAGATTCCAGATACTTCAGAAAAATAAAGTCCAGAGGATATATTCTGTCCTTTCGATTACTTTAGGGTTCAAGATGAGTGTTTGCAGATCAATTTCATGTCAAAATAGTACAGAACTTTTTACAGAGTGGTCATTCTACTCTGAGTCAAAACCTAGTTGCTCACATGATTTCCAAGTACTTCCACACATTATCTGGGTCAGAAGTAGATTTACTTGGACATACAAGGCACTCTATAGTTGTTTATTGAATGACAGTCTATTCTATCTTCCATGTATGGTGTTGAGGTGGGAAAACTGAAATATGATTAAAACATAGCCCCCTTTCTCAGATCTCATAGTCCAATGGGAGTGGCAGAATAAAAACAGAATATTAATATTACAGCACAGTAAGTGATATTATACTATGGGAAATGTTATGGAGCCCACAGGTCAACCATCATAGAAGGTCTCTTTTGAAAAAGCGAATGCCTGATCTAATTCTCAGAGCAACATAAAAGTTAGGTGAGAAGCCAGATAAATTACATCAGGGATAGTGTCAACCAAAGGAGAGAGTTAAGTGACCAAATCCTGTGAAGGAACCCTCTAAAATAGTAGAGCATAAGCAGCACAGTGTAAGGGGAAGAGCAGGTGCTCTAAGATCAGGCGGAACAAGGTTCAGAACAAGGTTCCTATTCCAACATTACTGCATATGAGTCCCATGTCTTTAAAGTTACTTAGTATCTCCTTTTACAAGGAACAAGGCGGGCTTTGAAAACACTTCTCATTACCTCAGAAGACCACTGTGACAATAACAGGTGCAAAGCATGTCATGTCACATTTCCAAGCATTAAGAGTGACCAGTAAATAGTTTCAACAGTCAAATGGAATGCACAGAGTGACAGGAAATGAGCTATAGAGGTTGAATGTTGATTAGCATAGAATCTGTAGTTCTTGCTGATTTTGGATGAAGAAATTGTTAACAACAACAAAAATAAACCTGTATTCTACAGGTTCTCAGTTTTTCCTTCCTAAACACTGCTGGAGGAGGAGCCACTGTCCATTTGGTACATAGTAAGCTGGTTTGACTATTACCTTGTTAGTTGTGTCACCCTATTTAAGTTTTCTCTCTTTTTGTTTTAAAAACAAAAATGACGTGGGTGGCTAATTTATTAGGTTGTGAGGATTAAATATATTAAGCACATTAATTATATTAAGTAGTATATATCAGGCATTTACATTTTAAAAGTTAATGCTCTCTCTAAATACACAATACGAGAAATATGCCAGGCCTGTTTCTTACTGCCTCATTTCCTAAAGACGCCTTCTCAAAAACCAGAAGCCTTTCAATAATACAAAAACAAAACTTAAATAGCCTGTATATACATATATACACACATATTTTATATGTATATAAACATGTAGTTATATATTTATATATTCATTATGTATTTGTATTTTTTATTTAATTCCATATATATATGGAATTATACATACATATAACTATAATTATACATACATATAAAACTAGTTTTACCAATGGTAAAGGAAGACAAAAGTTCCAAAACAAAAATAGGTTCAAAAAACATCAAGTTCATCAGATTCATTACAACAGAGGATGGGACACTATTGTTCACTAGGGAGAATATCTGGCTTTTGAGTCTAACAGTCTGGGTTTGAATAAGGTTTTATTCCTATGAACTAGGCAATATTAGCAGCTTCTTAAGCTTTCTCAGCATTTTCCAAATTATTTTTAAAGAAGACATGAAAATGCCCACCTGACAGGATCCTTGCAGAGATTAAATGAAACAGTACAGGAGAAATGTGCTCTACTTTGTTAACAGAATTTGCATCTCAACAGTCACAAAGTCAGTTTCTCCACTAAAACTGCTATCAATGCTCAGAGAAAGGTGATAGGGGGGCATGGTAGTCCAGCCTCCACCGGTCCTGCTGAAAAGTCAATTTCACTGTGTGCTTAGGTGCAAGGTAAAAGTCAGGGATTCTAGTTTATCTGCCCCCTTACACCATCGCACTTACTCGCAAACGTCCCCCAAACTCATAGGCGGCGTCCATCTCGGGGAGCGCCCCTCCTCAAAGGTTACCCATGAAAGCTAAATTTGTTCAAGGGTTAAGAAATTGAGGAGGAAGAACAGAGAAGAGCAGACAGTGGAGGAGGTCTACTACCTTCTTCACGAATTCCAAACTCGGGGAGTCAGCTGCAGAAGCTGAGCAATTTGCTTCAAAGAAAAGTAGCTATTCCAAGAAAGTAAGGGGAAACCAGAAATGACCAGCTGGTGTGAATTAAGAAGACTCTTGCTAAAAGGTGATGGAGCTACCTGTTTACAGAGAACTAGGCTTTTTTTTCTTTTAATAGCTTTCTCAGGCATGGTGATGTTTTGTTTTATTATTCCCTCCTATTTTTCTTTTAAATCATTGGGATTTAAAAGCCTGTAGAATGAATGCTGTAAAATGTGAAAAGACACGTGACTGAACCAAAGGATGCTTTGTGATTTTCCCTCATTTTAATAAGTCACAGGCAGAATGGATTTCAGCATCTTCAAAATCACTGCCTGTGATTCTCAAAAACTTGAGTCCATTTAATTACTCTGAAGCTCCTACCACCTAAGCTGCACCCCTAATACCCAGGTCGGTGCGTGCTCGCGCATGTGCACATCCACACAGGAAAGCTGAAACATCCTACAGCACAAAGGCTGCCCCACCATTGTGGATAAGATTACAGGAGCTACAGCAGCTGGTGCCCGTTCAAGGGTCTATTTTCTCCTCTGAAGTAGGTAGGTACCAGTATACTTACTTAATGGATTAGGAAGCTGAGCTTGGAAAGGGACACTCTCCAGTACACAGTAAGCGTGTACAGCTTACTAGTTTTCTTCCACCATTACCACTCACACATTAGCCCTGTTTGTGCTGAAGACAAGGTATCATGTAGGGAGAACAAGGATTGATTCCGAAGTTCAATGCCACTAAGTAACTTGCCCACGGAGGCACAGCCTGTAAAGCTATCTGCAGACTCTAGATCTTGACAATTTGGTCTCTTAATATACATGAGCTGAACTGAATGGCAAAACTTCTCTTCTTCTCTTGGATGGGGCACAACAATCTTATGTGCAGAATTCAGAGAGAAGACAACTGGTGAAATCTGGAATCGGACAGTAGGGTAAGATTGACCAAATCCAGTCATCTATTTCCAAGATAAGTGCTTGACTATATTTAGTGGGTGAAATATTTCATAGTGATCAAAGCAGAGTCTTTCCAATAGCTTGCCAGAGTATTCTCCTGCTGGCAGGGGTGGGGGCGGGAGGTTAAAATAGCTCTGTTTCTTAAAGCCATAAATTTCAAGACTGCTCAAAAACAGTATCACAAACAGTATCAAAACAACTCTACACTGTTATTTATTTCCCATGCAGGAATAGTATTGTAGACATTATTTTTAAATTGAAGTATATGTGACTTTAGGCTTGAGTAGAGTATGATTATTATTACAATGATTATGAGGAAACCGGCAAATATGACGTTTCTATAAGACACTGAGGGCTTTTTTTTTTTAATTTAAACAGTATGAATTAAAAAGTGTATTGAATGTGTCACAGAAAATGCTGATCATTCCCCAAGCACATATTTTCTAATTGTACCATTCAGGGATAGATTCAGCTGCTTTTCAGTCATACAGATTCAACAAACAGAGCCCCCATTATTTTCCAGAGGAGTTACATACAGGGATGATGAATAAAACAAGGCCCCTGCCTTCAAGGAGTTCTCATTCTGGGTTGAGTTTTCTCCCCCCGGAATATATGAGTAAGTAGAAAATAAAAATGGAATAGAATTTGAGTTTCAGTTATTATAAATCGGAAAGAAAATATAGCACATTTTTCCTCTAAATGAAGTAACATACTCCTTTTCAGACTTAAGATATGGATATGCTTTTTTTTTTTCCTCATTCTACATATTTATTTCAGTTCATTCTTTAAAAAGCTTTACTCATTACTCTGGGATCTTGCAAGTTATGTCTATGATGAAAATAAATGTCAAATGGGGTTAAAATGCATTTAAATTTCAGTGTGGTATTGCTATTGGTCAACTTACAAGGCTGTTGTGCTTCTGTTCTCAAATAATAGATGCCACAAGGAAATGAAAATAATCCAAGGACATGTTCATCTGATGGAATCTGTATTACAGTGAGGCACCCAGGAGGACCACATGGTTGAAAACACAGAGGCTCCTGATCACAGGAAGTTAACAGTCCCCATTAAGTCTTCCCTGTCCCTACTTTCGCCCTGGTTATGAAGTCATTAAGAACCCCACTTTGATAGCAGCAACATCATGAGAAATCCACATGATAATTACTGGAAATCAGTAATTACCAACTGAGCTCTAAGACTTCATGACACTACATCGGGGGCAGATTGGCAAAGACATTTGGGTAGAGCTGACATTGTAAAGAACATGATAAAACAGGGAGACATTAAGATATGTACAAAAGAATTAAGTCTTCCTATAAGAATTAGCTCCCCAAAATTTCTGATCTCTTAGTTTTCTGATTATTTTGATGAAATCATTTTAGGTTTAGAAAATTCACAACATTGGAAGAAACATCCAAAAGGGGTTTAGAACACAGTCAGGACTTAACATCTAGCAGAGTGCCTCTGTAATAGTGGACGTGCTATTCATTCTTTAGTCAACAAATATTACCAATATGTAACCAGATCACAACCAAGGTTCCAAGTGGTAGAGAACTTGTCTAGTGCTGAAACAATGTGCCGTCCAACAACACATACTAAATACATACTTTTATTTATTTTGTTTAAATGTTTATTTGAGAGAGAGAGAGAGAGAGAGAGAGAGAGAGAGAGAGAGTGTGTGTGTGTGTGTGTGTGTGTGTGTGTGTGTGTGTGTGTGTGTGTAAGGGATGGCCAGAGAGAGGGAGACAGAATCCCAAGCAGGCTCTGCACTGTCAGCATAGAGTTTGGCGTGGGGCTTAATCTCAGGACCATGAGACCATGACCTGAGACAAAATCAAAAGTTGGACTCTTAACCAACTGAGCCACCCAGGTGCCTCTAAATGTATGCTTTTCATCCCTCTAAAGAATATGCTACAGATGAGAGTATGTTCTAATTGTTCAATATAGTATCTTTTCATAAAAACTTCACTTTCCCTTCTTAATATATTTTTTTAAAAAATTTTAAGTTTATTATTTTAATAGCGTGTACATGTGCACAAGCAGGCAGGGGAGGGGCAGAGAGAGAGAGAGAGAGAGAGAGAGAGAGAGAGAGAGGGAGGGAGAGAGAGAGAATCCCAAACAGGCCCCACACTGTCAGCACAGAGCCCAATGCGGGGCTCAATCTCACAAACCTTGAGATCATGACCTGAGCCAAAATCAAGAGTCAGATGCTTAATTGACTGAGCCACACAGGCATACAGCCCTTCTTAATATTTTGACAAAAAATGGGGAAAGCAAGAAAGTATTCTCCTTCTATGGAGACAGCAGATACTTTTTAAAGTAATCTTATATATAAAAAGTAATCCAATAAATTTTGGAAAAATAATACCTGATATTTTGAACTTACACACTATATTCCTAATTTGCAGATACCCAAGTCAGCGTGTTAAAAGTTCTGATTACTCTTTCAGCAGAGACACATGTTAGGATCTAATTAACTCATAGATTTTGTGGTTAACATTGGGACTATTTCACGTGACACCTACTAATACCTCACAGGATGCACTCGGGTACATGTTAGAGTTAAGGCATCTTAAGCTCTGTGAACCAAAACATCACACTGGTGCTTCCTGCTCCCTGGTTTTGTACAGCATGTACAGGCTGAATAATCCTGAAATCAAGACAGCCAGGGACCTGTAAATGAGGTTGTACAGCAAAATTATTGATAAAGCACTTTCTGTCTATACAGGACGAGCCCAGCATACTTCCTGGTAAGTGATACAGGTTGTAATACAGAAGGCAAGACCTTTTGATCCCAAATGGATTTTTTTTTCTTCTTTGACTTCTGTGTTGAGAGAAGGTGGTAGAGATAAGACAGGGTATAGGATATTTTTAGCTGAGAAGCAGCTCTTCATAAGAAAGACACCTTTAGGGAAATATTGCAGGCAGGAGCTAGATTTACTCTATTTAGCAAATGTGCATTGCAGTTCAATACTTGTTTGTTGAGTGAACTGATGTTGAAAAGATTAAATGACACGAGTGCAGAGTACCACGTGACTGGGTGTCTATTCCCTCCTACTGCTTTTGATTCAAGTGGCTCAGTGCCAACAATGATAATATAAAGAAATAGAGCATCAAGAGGTAACAGTATTTTTTTTTCTTATATTCTTCCCCAACACCAGTTCAACTATAATTTTTTTGTTCTTTCAATCTTTATGCTGCTAACACTCCACACTCTGGTCTTTGGCTAATTATTATCATCATCATCATAAACAGAAGATACACTTGAATGAGTGCTTCCTTTGTACCAGGCACTATGCTAAGCAATACACATATTCTTAGCACTTATAATCCTCTCAATACACCTATGAGAGACCCCATATTATCTTCTTTTCATATTTGAGGAATACGGAACTCAAAGAAGTTAAGTAAACCGCCTTAGCTCATTCAACTAGTGTGGGAGAATGGGGATTCAAAATCAAAAGATCCTGCTCATACTCTCCACTGAGCCTCACATTTTACTATAGTGAAGCTAAAAGCCAGAGCGGGCTTCTACACCACCATTATCCTTTAACGGCAGCACCTTTATAGGATATTAACAATTCCTACCATGCCTGTCACTCCTCCTTTTCTCTTTACTCCTTTGAAGGGATATGATTTCCCAATGAGCCACTGTGCTAAGCAATAGAATACTGCGGGTCCCTCACAAGAGGAAATGCATTTCCAATTTAATAATGGAAGTCGATGGGAAATGGGATTTGCTTCACAGGAATTTGCCAACTTTGCTGGAATTCATTCATTGCATAACCTAGTAGAAACCTTTGATGTAGAGAGAAACTGAATAAACCCCAAATCAGTTACTGAATATTATTAGACACCCTGAAGGCAGTGACCATGTCTTGTTCATCTGTGTGGCTTCCAAAGCAGAGTTCTTTAGAGCTGATGTTCAATACGTGTCTGGTAAAATAAAATGCCTTTTTTGAAATTTGTGAAAATTATTCTCATTAATATGAGAAGAAGCCAATAAACTATAATTTCTTGTATGAGTTTATTACACAAAAATAAAATACCACTACAACAGCTGAAGAATACCACAGGGGAATTCCATTCAATAATTAATTCGAAAATAAATATATTTTGAGCTCCCTCACAGTGTTATGTACTGAGGATTTAATGGTGAACACCAAGAAAATAATAATGCACAGCTTGACTTGGGGGACAGACGTATGGTTTTACATATGCTTTGTGTTTATTTTTGGTATTTGTGTTGTTACCTGGGATATCATGTGAAAATGAATAAAGACAGTTGGCTTTATGGAGGGGTGTTAGGAAAGGCTTCTCAAGTGAAATAAATATTGAATTGAGATTTTCAAAAAAAAAAAAAAAAAAACTAGGGGTTAAAAATCTGGAGTTGGGATGACACAGGAGGTGAACTCCAGATGGAAGAAATAGCCTATGTAAAAACCCAGAGGAAACAACCCACGCACACATTAAGAAATGAAAGGAGGCCAGAGTAGGGGGACACAGATAGCAATGAGGAGAGTGCGCGGTCTACAGAAGATTGATCATGGAATTAGGCATGGGCAACATACGCAACGTCTACTGGATCCTCAGGATTTAATCTTCTATAAGCACTGAAAAATAAATGATGTGTAGTGTCCTGTGTGGTCTTCCCAAAATGCAAATCAAATCTTATCAACTCTATGATTAAGCATAACGTACAGATCGGAGGTGGGACAAACGGACGCAAGGAAGTAATCTGGAATTTTCAACGACTCCACTAAGGTGACATCTTTTCATTGCAGAGTTTCCTGTAACTCAGGGGAGCACGTTTTTAAGTTGGTTTTCCACCTCTCATCTATCCACTATGGAGAAAAGGGGTATAAAAAACAAGATATGATGTTTATCAAGGAACTACAAGCGTTGGCAAAGATGTAGAGAAACAGGAACCCTCTTGCATGGTTGGTGGGAATGCAAACTGGCACAGCCACTCTGGAAAACAATATGGAAGCTTCTCAAAAGGTTAAAAATACAATTATCATATGACCCTATAATCACACTAGTGGACATTTATCCAAAAGTACAAAAACAGTAATTCGAAGGGATACATGCACCTGTATGTTTCTAGCAGCATTACCTACAATAGACAAATTATGGAAGCAGTCCGAAGTGTCCATTAATAGACAAATGGATGAAGAAGATGTGATATAGACCTAATATAGTATTATTCAGCTATCAAAATGAATGAAGTCTTACCATTTGCCATGACATTAATGCAACTAAAGAGTATAATGTTAAGCAAAATAAGTCACTCGGAGAAAGATAAATATCATATGATTTCACTCATATATGGAATTTAAGAAACAAAACAAGCAAAGGAAAAAAAGAGAGACAGAGAGAGACAAAGCAAGAAACAGACTCTTAACTCTACAGAACAAACTGCTGGTTTCCAGAGTGGAGTGAGTTGGGGGGTGAAACAAGTGATGGGAATTAGGGAGTGCACTTGTCATGATGAGAACCCGCTGATGTATGGATGTGTTGAATCACTTTGCATACCTGAAACTAATATAATGCTGTATGTTAACTATACTGGGATTAAAATTAAAAGAAAATTTAAAAAAAGATACGGTGTTTGTCCTTCTTGGTTACACATCCTCTTCTCTACTAAGGAGTTCACGTCAACACAATTCCACCAGTTCCAGTGCCAACTTTGATTTTAATACTGTGCTTCCTACAAAGACTAAAGGAAGGCTTTAAACACCTTTATATCCCTAGTCCTCAAGACTAAATTTGTGTCATAGTACTCTAACCAAACTTGCAGAACAAAAATACTTTTGAGAATGAGTTTCAACTCCCATAATTAACTGAGTCCCAATCTTTAACTATGTGGGAAATGAGACATCTAAACAAAAATGCACACATTATAAATATGAACTCTGCTTGGCAGTAACAGTATTAAGAGCTAACACATCAGGAACTAGCACTATCACTGTATTTCAACAGTAACTTTCTCAACTAGTTTTTGGCTCCCTTTCATGGATGAGGAAGTGAAAGAGAAGTAGGGAAATTACTTACCCAAGCCTATAGATACAGTGAGTGAAGAAGAAATGGCATTCCTCCTAATAAAGACCATGCCACTCTCCACTGAAGAATATGAACATTCAGAGAACCAAGTGGTTTCTTGATTTTCATTCAGATGTTCAAATATTTCATAAATAGAGCTTTCATCTACTTTCTCATTTTGTCTTATTTTGCTGTTACTCTAGGTTGTGTGTTTTTTTTCTCTGTTTTTTGACAACTTGGGATAAAGATTTAACTATAAGGTGATTGGAAAATGACTGCAAAGACCTGGGTATAACTTTGTACAAAGGAAATTCCTTGTAGGAAGATGATGGGGGTGGGAGGGGGGAGTGGGTGATGGGCATTGAGGAAGGCACCTGTTGGGATGAGCACTGAGTGTTGTATGGAAACCAATTTGACAATAAATTTCATACAAAAAATAAATAAAAATTAAAATTAAAAAAAAAGGAAGGGTTTCTTGATATGCTGTAGGAAATAACACCATCTCCATTACAATGCCTAACATCTTGTAATGATGTGTCTCACAGGGCTCCTGAAAAATTCAAAACTATTTGACTCCCTAGCAAATGCTCAAATACCAGAAGTAGCATTTGACCTATAAATGCCCCAATATACATAATGCTGTTAACAGCGTTGCCATGTGAGACAGACCAAAAGTTCTCCCACATTTAAACCAACAAGTAGAAATGAGCCCTATACTGAGAATGTAAACCCCTTTCTTGACATTGACACCATGAAGCTTAAGTATAATCATACCTGATCACTTAAGTTAAATTTAGTAGTGTTCAGGGGTGCCTGGGTGGCTCAGCTGGTTAAGTGTGGGACTTTGGATCAGGTCACGAACTCACGGTTCTTGAGTTCGAGCCCCACGTCGGGCTCTGTGCTGACAGCTCAGAACGTAGAGCCTGCTTCAGATACTGTGTCTCTCTCTCTGCCCCTCTCCAGCTTGTGCTCTGTCTCTCTCTCAAAAATAAATAAAAATTTTAAAATGTTTTTTTTAATTTAGTAGTGCTCACGTAAATATGCAAACACTAATACATTTTAAATAAATGAAATGTGGTTAACTTTCTCTAATATAAATGTCCAAATGTGTATTTTAATAATTAGACTACGTTTCAATCTGGTAAATTAATTGCCCAAAAAAGTATATATACATGAACATACATACATGCAAACACACACTCACACACATGCACATGCCCTTTAACTATAAATATCTACACTCTGAAAGTTAAAAACAGATCTAGTTTGATCCTATTCCTTGAAAGTCTGCCTTGCACAACAGAAGTGTTTATTTTGTTCTAAAGCAGGCAAGACAGTCTTTGAAAACGCAGAAGCCACACACAGTAAAATCTTAAGGTAAACCTAGAGAAAATGCCTGGAACTGACTCAAATAATCACTAGACTCCAATAAAATTCATCTTGTATAAAGGAAGGAGAGGAGGTAAATTTACATTGTGTTTTGTTATATCCTTTAATGTTACCTAATTTCCAAACAGCAGACCCAAGGTAATGCAATTCTATTTCATGAGGGCAAATTAAGCCTAGTTTGCATAAGCACAAAGCAGTATCTATTTTTACAGTAAAAGTACCAAGTTCCTGAACAGCATTTTTATGATGCCGCTTAACAAGTTTGTACTTCTTCGGCAAGAAGAAGTTATTTTACTTCTCAAGTAAAAAACAGAAGAAAAAAAAAAAGAATAAAAAGCTAAGCGAAATGCTCGGTTCTGTACAACTCATTCTGATTTCAACAGTGTTTTTACTGGGACTGATTTTTCTCACCTGCCCCATAGGAATGGACTTCAGTACTTGAGGCAGGGGGTCCAGCCTGCAAGTGGGTTGGAGGGCCCTTAAAGCTGCATGTTACAGGATTGCCTGCATTTCTCTCCAATCCACTTTCATTCTACCTGCGGTCAAAAGAGTCCATGTTCCGACATCATTCCTCATGCTAGTAAGTGTGAAGTAGTCAATGCATGCGTTTAATACAACATGGACATTCCACGGAAAACATTAGGTGTATCTGGGTAATTTAGTATTTCTAACCGTCTTTCAGAGTAGATTAGGTGTTAATGTAATATTGCTGGCAAATCATTTCAGCAGAAGCAAGTCAGTGGCAGTAGTTAAATATTCAAAATTAGGTTTTGGCCAATTGAGTCTTAATTACACAATCAGAGACTCCAGAGATCCAAGTCTAAGTCTCCTCCCCTTAGACACACACACACACACACACACACACACACACACACACACACACACCTTGATAGGTTCTAGCTGTTCTCAGGAATCAAAGCATATCCTGGCAGAATTTGTCTAAGAATAAAGCTTCAAATGTCTAAGCAAGACCACCTACAGACTATCTGATTGTTCCCTTCAAGGAAGCCAGAAAGAATGTCGATTTAAGAGCCACTAGCAGCAGCTAAGTGTAGTTTAAAAGGAACACATTGGAAACCCTCCCTATCTGTCAGGTTCACCATTTCTGTGAAAAAGAACACCAGTTAATGTGACTTCAAGAGACTCCAAACTATTTAAGTAGCCATTCAGCTCTGGTACTAAAGAGGAGAGCATAGGATTTCAGAATGGAAATGAACACAGCTACTTAAATACATGTGAAGGGCAGTATGTAGGTATCTGAACACAAACACACACACATTCACACATGCACACACATTCATATGCTCTGTTCTAGCCACAGAGGCTTTCTGAGCACAGCAAATTTTCTTTTTACTCAGATCCTTTGGACTTTTCTCGGTGCATGAAACACTTTCTATGCGAACCTTTACATGGGTGGTTTCTTGCCATTCAAGCTACAGCTTAACCATTAGCCCACTTCTGCTCACCACCATATTTAAAATCATTTCTTATTTCTTTTCCCCCTAATTTTATCATGTCTTTTACTCTACCTTTCTAGTTTCAGAACCTAGCACAGTGTCTGCCTTATTTACAGTAGGCACTCAATACAATATCCTGTTAATATCAGGTGTTCTACTCGATGAAGAACTCTGCTGGGGTAAGTGGTGGTAACACAGGCCAGAATGAAATTATGCACTGACTGCATTACAGTTTGCTCTAGGCAATGGGTGTAGTATACAGAAAGAAAACAGATTCGGTCCTCAAGAACCTCCTGTGTAGTGGGACAGAATAAGAAAACTAAGCAAAATGTGTGGATGGTAAGAGACAGAAAAAGATGGAAGATTCAGGAATTTGGAAAAGGGAGGCCAAACCTGTCTGCATGAGGCAGGGAAGATTCCAAAGGCTGGGGACAGCTCAGGTGGGCCCCCTGACAATGAGTTAAGGAAAAGCGTGCTTGAAACTGCTCTCCAGTCAAAAGAAAAGCGGGTACGTAGGTCTGAAGTTATGAGAATTCTTGATCTATCTGAAAGTTGAATTTCCGTGTATGATTGTGGTGATATGTGGGAAAGAAGCTGAACAAAGCAGAGCTATATCAATATAAGAAAGCAATACTGTCACATTCATCCATAACAGTGACACAATAATATTCTAAGATCCTTACAGTTTAGGTCAAGCTTTGTCCATCTGTCACAAAGCCTTTTCCCACCACTGCTGTTTACCTACCATTCCATAGGGATGCCACAAAAAAAAAAAAAAAAAAAAAAAGGTTAAAAGCATGGACTCTGAAGTCAAAATACTGTAGATGAATCTGTTTCTCACTTAATCTTTCTAAGATCACATGTCTGAAGAGTAACTCAGATTCAACTTCAGTTCCTGCAGCCAGGATAGCAATTAATAGGAACCTTCCAAATAATCTTGTGAATGAAAGTAACACACACGGAAAGATTTGCACAAGGAGTGCCGTATAATACTTCATCATGACTCTCCTAAAACCTTCAGTACTCTGTGGACATGTAAGATTATTTACTAAGACCAGTATTTCATCAACAATTTGCTTCCTTGCTCAACAGTGTGACACAGAAGGCCCTCCCTGACCTGAGTCTGACCATGTCTGTCCAGCTACATCCCCAGTGGATATAACCCCCAGACCATTCCCTGGGCTACAGCCTGAATGACAACTGTAAATCCCCAGGCACAACCTCTTCACAACTCTCAGCATTCACACATATTGTTTGCTCTGTCTGAAGTCCTTTCTCTCACTGGCCTGATTTTCCTTTAAAAATCAATTACCTTCTCACTTGTTCCTGATATTCTTCTTTTACCACTGGCACCTCCCACCTACGTCTGACTTGAGTGCCTCTACTCTGTGGCTGGACACAAGCATCTCTCACACAAGAAAAGTCGTGGTCTACTAGAACTACTGGTTTATATGTCCAAGTGCCTGGCTGCAAAACCAGCTAATTTAACTTGTGGCTCCCAGTGAGAAATGAAAATGTAGACAAAGGGACAAGAATAAAGCATCATTTAGGTATTAAAGTATAAAGTATTTTCCTCTCTTCCATGTAACTCTCCCACTTATGCGCATGCTCTTTTGTCTCATTGGATTTCATGTCCAAAAATTGAGAATTTCAAGACAGCAACAGCAGAGCAAGAATCCAGCCATGGGCTCTTCTGAGCCACAGAGACCCATGCAATTCCCTAAGCTGCATGCATAAGGAGCCAGGCTGGTGTCTTTAGAATATGAATTCCTAGGGCATCGTGGACTTATCACTTTTTTCTTCCTTAAAGTTTTATTTTTTTTAACAGAGAGATAGAGGGAGGGAGAGCATGCCCAGGGGAGGGGCAGGGAGAGAGGGAGAGAAAGGATCCCAAGTAGGTTACACACCATGAGTGCAGCACCCAATGCAGCCTGGAACCAAGAGATCATGACCTGAGCTGAAATCAAGAGCTGGATGCTAAAGTGAATGAGCCACCCAGGTGCCCTTCACTTTATTTTCTGTCTTTACCACAGACTCTACCACACTGCAGTACAGAGTAAATGTTCAGTGAAGGGGTGCCTGGGTGGCTCACTGGATTAAGCATCCAACTTCAGCTCAGGTCATGATCTCACGGTTCGTGGGTTCGGGCCCTGCATCTGGCTCTGTGCTGACAACGTGGATCCTGCTTGGGATTCTGTGTCTCCCTCTCTCTGCCCCTCCCCCACTCGCACTCTTTCTCTGTCAAAATAAACAAAAAAATTCTTTAAAAAAATGTGTCATGAAGATTTTTCTGAATAGTGCAGCATGGCACACTGAATCCACAACCTAGGGCTCAAAACTACACTAATGTTGAAAGAAACACAACACAAATAACTGAAGAAATGGGTAACTGCTACTTCAGACTGGTGCCCCTTTTGTTTTATCCAGTCTTCTTGCCTATTTCCCTCTGTCCCTCCCTCCTTTTTCTTTCCTTTCTTTACTATCCATCATCCATCCTAGCCTTGGTTGACTGAATCCTTACAGTCGAGCTGAGCAAAACACTTCCCATTAAATATATATATATATATACACACACACACACATATACATATACATATATATATATATATATATTGCCAGAGCTCTCTGTGCTAGGCTTAACAGCATTCACTTCACTTTGCTCTCTTTTCCTTACCCACATTCTCTGAGGACTTGCATTCCAAAAAGTTCTAACATGAAAATTCAAAGGTTAGAGTAGGGTCCTACATCGGCTCTCTGCTTCTACCGCTGCCTCCCCACAGTCTATCCCCCTCAAAGAAAACATAATAACCTCTTTAAAAAACATGAATTGGATCATGTTACTCTCCCATTCAAAATGTCCAAATCTGGCAGCCAATCCCTATCATGCATTTCCAAGTTCAGTCTCTTTCCAGGGAGTGTGAGGTTCTGCCCCTGAGGTTTTCATTGCCACCCCCCCCCCCACCGCCCTTCTTGGTCTCCATCACAAAGATCCCAACTCTTCCTTCTCCTTAAGTCTGCCAGGTCCTCCCACCTCAGGTAAAGAATTTTCACAGCTCTCTCATTCCAGTCCCTGTGCTGATGTTACTGCTTCACAGAGGATCCCCCAAATGTATTCCTCTTTGTCTCTCGATGCTGCCTGATACATAACACTTACGTAAATAAATATGGTTCCCTTCCATTTGAATGTTTTTTTTTTTTTCACACCAAAATCAAGTTAGGTAAGACAACCTTCTCCTCTTCTGAATCCCTATACCTGGAACAGTGCCTAGCAAAGAGCAGCATCTCGGTACGTAACTGTTAAAAGTGGGAAAAATACAAATACTAAGTCAGCAGGTCTCCCTAAGAGTGGCTTAGCCTTGAATCCTCAGTGGAGGTGGGAGCAGAACAAACTTGACAATGTCCCAAGACCGTGCCACACAAGCATTTCCCATTACCATCACATGATCCGCAGGATCTGTTGTTCCAGGACAGTGCTGAGCACATGTGCCACAAGCCTGGTTAGTCTGGGGCTGCTGGACTAAAGCGTTGCTTCCAAAACTGCTGGACTCAAAGGGCTTTGACTTAAAATTGGTACCTTCTCCTTTCCTTCCAAAACTGAATGCGTGGTTGTCACCTGTGTGTGTATGAGAAAAAGTATGGGCTAACACAGCAAAGTGGTACACTGGTAGAGAATCGTGTAAAATCAAAACTAAGCCTCTTCTTCTCTCCCCATTCCCGCTCCCTTAATGAGATAGGCTTCTGAAGGTTAGGGGTGTTGTGTATCTTGCACTCACCACCTTACTGATTCTTTCCCCAGAGTTAAAAGCAAAGTAGGGAGCAGGAAAGGAATGGGGGCAAGGGAAAGGCATAAGACAAAGGAAGCTGGCCCCCAGTGCACCCCTCTCCACGGCCCCCACTACCTCACCATAACCATCAGTGAGGTAACTGACAGGAGGGATGTAAAATGTTTCATTGTAACATACCATCTATTAACGTTTTTCACTTTTGCCTTTAAATTGACTTTTTACTCAAATATATTTCAAAAGAAAACTCTACATCACAACTCTCACACAAAACCTATATCACAGGCCATAAATAAATGTAATCATAAAAATAAATTCAATGAAAACAAAGCAACGTTATTAAATTCTGTCTAAATGCTGTTGCCTGCCAAAGGCACTAAGAGAGAGAGAAGGGGCCTCAGGTCCAGGGAAGTGTTAACCTCTCTTTTTAACACTCACTGAAGACTAATAAACTGAGACTTTCTTCTCCATTGTGATAAGGATTGGGGGAAAAAATAAAAACAAATACAAACAAACAAACAAACAAACAAAAACTAACTGGGAATACCTTGGGAAATAACAGACTGCCCAATGCCTTAAGTATTTTCCAAGCTCCTACGGTTTCTGAAATTCAAGGAACCAAATACACCAGTCATGTTCATTGACTTTTTGTTGTTTTCTTTAATTGAGAATCTTGTAACAAGCCATATGTAAGCAAATACTCAGAAACCCACTTTTAAGCTTGCCTTTCTGTCTTGCTTATCTCTAGCAAACAAGAGGTAGGCAACGGCAATAAAATAAAACGCTTGGGCATTTCTCTCTAAAAAGTTCTTCAAACCTCACCTATTTACAATGAGCACGGGGGAGATAGTTGGATGCAATCCTAAATCAACTTTTGACTAGGTCTGCGGCCTTGGGTAAATCACTGCCTCTAAGGGCTTCAGTCTTCCCCAAAATAGTGAACCCCCTGTCTGCCCCTTACCCTCTTTATAAAATACCACCACTGCTCTCTCCTGCATTAAATACTGACCTTCTAGATGGTCTACTGGCTACACTTTTCTCATACTATGTTGCTGCTCTGTAAAAGATGGATTTTCTTTATTGTAAGTTAGTTTGTATCCCTTTTGGCTTAAAATGCTTTAAGGGCTTTCCTGGGTACGGAGTATAAAATGCAAACTCCTTATAGGGGTATAGCTGGTCTATGTAAACCTGACCTCTACTACAGTAGTCTTCTACTTAGGACCTCATATATACCTGGTTCTTTCCCACCTCTATCCTCCTCAAGGCCTTTGATGCATGTTGTTCCCTGTGTATGAAACGATTTTCCTTCCCCTCATCTGCTACTCTTTCCCTGGCTTTTAGAGTTGAGGTTGGGGACAAGAGTGTTCAAAATACAAGAAACAACATGTGCAAATTCCCTCAAGTGGGAATCACTGTTTAATTAAATGTCGAAAGTGGTCAATTTATGACCAACTCACCTCAAATAGACTTTCCGTACCCATGTGCTATTTTTGATCAGCACCCAGTTTCTTTTCTTCTCAGCTGACTTCCCATCCTGGTGCTTAATTTATTAACGTGCTTACATCCTCATGGGGGAGTAGAAGCAAAAACAAGTTACCTTTCTGTAAAGGCTAGAATCACTTCAATATGGTAACTGTTGAAACCCCAGAGGCAGCACAAGACCTGAATGTCTCATTTTTCCCTCCATATTTATTAAATGTCTCCAGCGAAAGACCCATTCATAGCTCTCAAGGTTTATAACAGCAAAGTAACCTAAACTGGGTATTTGGCTACCCAATTTTCTCTAAGTCATGGCTCTCAGAAACCCAAAAGTGAAATTCTAAAATGAGCTCACATAAGGTGAAAGCCTCACAAAGGAACTCGTCCCTGCTAACAAACATACTTAATTTCAAGTAAAAGAAAATCAAAAGAACAAAACTAAGAATAAAACAAATATATACACAAGATGACCTTACAGCCATTTGATGTCCTGATAAAACATGCTGACAAGGAGAAGAGGGAGTATTACTGCACTTTGGGGAGCACTGTGACTGTACATTTCCAACTAGGTACACTAATTTGCAAGCGGGCACTTTCATGAAAATGGGCCATAACGTATGTTAATTCTTTTCATTTGCAGTGGCTCTTTAGCATAACATGCATGGAGAATGCATTTGTGAATTATCCTTCTGTTTACACCTGAATCCTAACAGCTAATTGTTCTTGGAACACCTTATGCCTTGATCACATATGTGACACTATTAAAAGGTTAGCAAAATTGGCTTCCTAGGATGAAAAATCATGTTTGCAAGATTCAGGAAGAATTATCAATTAAAACGCATGTTCATTGGCTTTATCACAAAGGGCTTTATTGGGCTGAACCTCTTTGTTGAAAATATTGCTTTGAAAAGAAGAGTATAAAACAGTGCCCTAGTCCACATATGTCTTGTGATTATTTTACAGAAAGTTGGCGTGGTAATAACTTGAGAGCAAACCAACTTGTATACTGACATAATTTAGCAAAGAGAAAAGAAAAAAAAAGAACAGTGTGATTATTCAAACACACACACACACACAGAGTACCTAAATATTCAACTATATAATTAACTTATCATCATAAAATCCATGTACAAGCAAGAACACTAAAAAGACACTGAGTCAAACCATTAAAATTAAATCAACCAAATCAATTATGTTCCGAACTATAGATATCAACAATGAGCAATTACTTATTTTTAGGATGTAGGTAGAGAAAAACACTAGCATTGTAAAGCAACCACGACATACAAAGCTTTGCGCTAAAACCTTTACATGCATTATCTCATTTACTAATCAAAGCAATCATGCAAATACATCAAGACTTTTTCAAGTTGGAGAGGTAGAAACTAGTCTCACAGGAAATTAAATACTAGCCCGAGTCATATAGTCAGTGAAAAATAAACACGCCAAAAGATCCCAAAGAGCGTGTACAGGCTAGTTTTCTGTTTCCAACATCATCACATTTGCTCCTAACATGTTGATACTGATCATTAGTAACCTAGTGAGCACTCTCACGCTGGGGTTAAAATACTCATATTACTTACATCACAGCTGGATTTAAACAGAGACCGTGACTTTAAGGTCAGTGGTTCTTTAACCAGAATAAGGGTTAGTTTGATGCAGAGTCCTCTAATAGCTCCTCAACAGGTAAATAAATATGTGAATGAATGAATGAATGAATGAATGAATGACTAGGAATTCTTACACATGGTCCACAGCCTCTCAGTGAAAAACACTTATCTAGATTATATATGTATCTGAAAGTTGTTTTCTCTCCTCCTCTTGTTTGCACTGAGTTATTAGTTAAATGTCGTGATTTCCCTTCATTGTCTCATTCGCCACACTTTACGGTTTAGGTAACTGTGCCCATTTGAAAGATGACAAAGGTTACCTCCAAATCTGTGGGACCCAGAACAGGGAAGAGCAGAACCGTGATTCAGATCCAGTCTTATCTGGCCATCATCATAATGCCCTCCATCGCCTTATCTTTCCTCTCCCTTCCGTCTCAAGCACAGCATTAAAATAATACTATGAAAAGCAGAAGCACTCAAAGAAAAGCCTAGCTTTGAGAGTAAAAACTATCATTTAACATTATCCGAACAGAATTTCTGCAGCTTAATTTAATAAATGAGGCATCATTTTTTAGACTCCAAGCATAATAAACTCTCATTTGCATTGACTGGATTCATAAATTCATGCTGTTAAAAACCTGTTTCTGCCGGGGTTGGCCCAGGCCCCCACAGCTTTCCCTCGCATTCCCATTCTGAGCAGCAGGAGGGAGTTCGCCCATCCCAAGCATCAGCTATCATTAGTTCATTTCCTTTAGTGCTGCTTGAGAAAGCGGCATGGAGCCTGACAGGGGGCAGGCTGCTCATGGAAAACAAGCTCTGCTCCCAGAAACCGTGAGGGACGGCTCCCTGTATCCCCACACCACAAATTGACTATTTTTCCTGGCAGAAGACCACAGAATGCTAAGAGTCCAAGACTGTTGACAAACACTGAGCTCGGCTTTGGATTTACACAAAAAGGAGCTGAACTAACCTTCTCACGCAGGGTTATATATTTAAGGAGAAAGAAAAATGAAGGCGATTGTGTTCCTCGGTGTTAAGGGCCTCCTTTCCCTCGCCCTCAAGTGTACAGTAACGATACAAATGACTCACAATAAATAGACTTCCCATTGGCAGAGTGAATGGTACGAAGTGAGGATTGGCATGTGACATGAAAGTTCTCGGAACCCATGGAACACGACCCAGACACAAACACGGAAAATCACTACAAAAAGTGAGCTCCCGGGGCAGCACCATCATTGAATGGATTTCTGGGTAGACTGTATCCTCCCTTGAAACCTTGAAATGTTAAAATGGATTTCCACGTGTGTGAGGTGGTAGGCTAAAACACAAACTGTGAACCTGGAGAGTAGATTTCATAGGACAGGGTGTTCCTCTATTAAAATCACAGAGGCACAGGTTTGAATCCTAAGTCTGACACTTGCTGGCTGCATGCTTTTGCTTGCTGTAACTACTACTCTGAGTCACTGCTAAATGAGACATGTCATCATATACTGTTTGGGGTAATGGAGATATTGTCTTGGCGTGTAGCACGTCCCTTAAATATTGTGTGCATTTTATTTTGAAATCCATCAAAGAATGAATACCCAGAGCGCAGAGAGGACCTACGTGGGTTTATCTGCAGAATGTACTGAACAACCTCTGATTTCTCTCCTAGCTCTAATAGGACCAAAATTCTGTCAGTTATACAGTGATCCAAAGACATATTTTTTATTCTTTATGTAAGAGATTGAGAGTGTGGGGCGGGGGGGTGCAGAAAAAGGAGAGAAAGAGAATGTTAAGCAGCCTCCATGCCCAGGACAGAGCCTGATGTGGGGCTCGATCCCACAACTCTGGGATCACGAACTGATCTGAAATCAAGAGTCAGATGTTCAGGCGAGCCTAGGTGGCTCAGTCAGTCAAGTGTTGGACTTTGGTTCAGGTCATGATCTCACGGCTTGTGAGTTTGAGCCCTGCATCTGTGCTGACAGCTCAGAGCCTGGAGCCTGTTTCAGATTCTGTGTCTCCCTCTCTCTCAGCCTCTCCTTCACTCATGCATTCTCTCTCTCTCTCAAAAATAAATAAACATTAAAAACTGATTTTTTAAAAAGTCAGATGTTCAACTGACTGAGCCACCCAGGTGCCCCCAGATACATATATTTTCTAATGCATTTATGAACAAAGATTGACTGAACATATAATGTGTACCAGGACACTAGTGGGGTAAAATATGTATAGTATTGCTCCTGATGCTATTACTATATATTGCATTCTCTTTAAGTGGGATGGCATGAGTATAAATCTAGCGTATAGAAGTACCTTGCTGGTCTCTGATATGAGAATATAAATCAGGTTTGGGCCTGCCTTCTAGACAACAGTGTTTTGACCCAGAGATAGAGCTATGTGATTCAAAGTCTTCAAATTAAGGTGCTTCCCTAGGACTGATCCATGAGTACTGAAAGGGTAAGAAAGGCATTCTTTCTTAGAATGGTGACCTCCTTTAATATTATATGCCAAGTCATCTGCTTAATATTTTACATGTAATATCTCTGATCTTCAAAGTGTTTCCTAAAAGGCATGTATTATCATCACCATATTATGCATGCTACACGATACATAGTATTTTCTACGAGGTCACCCCATTACTAAATTTAGGATGCTGGACTTTTTACGCAAGTCCATAAATCATCATAATGCCTGTACTTTTAACTACATCAAGATTATTTGAGTTTAATGTGCTAACGTAGAAGTTTAGGTGGAGCCATTAGCCATGCAGTTTAGAAACTTAAAACTGAGACATGGTTTAGATATGTGTATGATCTCTAAAAGAGAGTATGTGTATCACTTAGATGATGTGTATGATCTAAGTGAAATCCAAACTCAAGAGAAGGATGAGAAAATAAAGTCAAGCAGGAAATATTGGAGAATGTCTCTTTTCATAAATGGAAGGTGAAGGAAGTTGAAAAAAGATTGCCAAAGTCACAGAAAAATGAAGAACAAAGCAGCAACAACTGGAAAAATGCAGACATTCCAAAATCAAGAAAGAAATGAGGAATGGAGTGGATCAACATAAGAAGAGAATAAAGACGACTTGTTCACCTCCCTGAGGAGCAGGGAGTCTAAAAAAAGAGTCTATTTTTGTAGCAATTTGGTTTGAGGTGGGACAGTATAAGCATCATGTATGATTCCTGCAGGCAAAGCAAGGGTTGGTGAAGAGGTAGAGAGTGATACCAAGGTCAGCTCTGCATCTATAGTTATGTGCCTACCCCACTCTCTTAGCAAGAAAAATTGTACTTTTTCTGAGAACATATTTTGCATATGTGTGTGTGTATGTGTGTGTGTGTGCTTGAGTGTCTTATTCTATGTTTTATGTTTTTAAATTGGGTTTAGTTCCTAGAATGTTCAGAATATCCTTTCCTATGACAATGAGATTTAACTGAGAGCAGAAATATCACCCCATCAAGGCTGACCCAAATCCTTCCGTGGAATGACATGAGTGCTAGGTGATAATGGACCTCACTTTACCTAGTGGCTTTTGAGGTTGAAGGAACTGTTAAGCCTGAAGGTGTCAGCAACTGTCTCACCCAGGCACCTGGCAGAAGAGGTCTACATGATGATTTCCACTGAGAGAGGAAAGCAGAAGGGGAGACACGGAGAAGAGATACACTCAGTCAAGATTCTATGAAATCTGGCAAGGAGGTGGATCGAAATTCAGAAGTTGCTCACACTAGTTTACACCAAAAAGGGGACTCTGAGGCTGAAATAAGCATACAACCCTTCAGAGTCCCGAATAATGTATAGTCATACGATTCCCTAGAGACCGACCCACCTCTCCTTCACACCACAGAGCCCATGGTGCCACACAGCAAAATGCACAAAAATACAGAGGCATCCAGGTTGCTAAGAAACCTGGAGTGTAGTCCATGAAAATGATGTCATGAAACTAAATAAATCCAGAGATATAATTTCCTGAATGATGAGCTAGAGAAAATATCCACAGCTTCTCAGTCTCAAGGTGCAGAATGTCTTACCCCTCAGATTTACAATTTGGAAATTGATATCCAAATATTCTACACATACCTAACACTTTCCCGAGATGTTTGTACTAAGAAGCCCATATATCCTAATGCCCCTGTCACAAGTATTTGAAATGGACATAGTTGCCACATTTCTCCTTAGTCTCATCTATCAGGTTTGCCTAATCCTCAGACTCATCATCAGTGAGTCACCAACCCAGTGTCTAAAATACAGTAAACAATTTGCATGTATTAACCATCATAAGAGTTTTATGGTGTAGGTATAATTAGTCCTGTTTTGAATTAAACAATCTGAGGTTTAGAGAGGGTAAATAACTTGACTAATGCAGCTAGTAATGGGCCTAGCTGACACTTCTACATAATAATTCAAAAGGCTAGGAACAGCAGAACTACACAAAGAAATGCATTCATGAAATGAGAAAATATAGTTGGCTTTCAATAAAGCAGAGTCTTGGAAAAGGATGAGGCATCTACTGGATTTACGATAGCCACCCATGAGACAGTGGAATTTTGTATTAAGTGCATAGACATCCCTCTCTGAACCAGGCTGGTGTTATCATGAGAATAGGGGTAGGTACCAACCTGTGTCAGGGATGAGGGTCTGGATATGTAACAGCATGTGCTTCATTCTGTTGTGCCTAGACAATGCAGAGTACAGTTGACTCACAAACTCAAGAACTAATAAAAGATGTAATAAGTACTGTGAAATCAAAGATGCCCAGTTCTAAAAGTTTTGAACCATTCAGACCCATATGTGACACTATTACTGTTGGTTATCACAGCTTTGGGGAAGTCTAAAAGCAGACTCAAAAGAAAGAAACTGTAGATATTCCCAGTTTTTTAAAAACCTTCCAAAGCACACAATGAATTAAATAGTATAAAAACACAGAAACCATATCACAGCAAAGTATGCTCTGCACATCTTTTTCAGCATCTTAACTGGTACCTTTTCATGGGCAGTAATTCTAGTAGTTATGACATTCCAGATGCTAATACCCAACAGATCCTAGATCGGAGTGAGAGCACTCAATCCCAATTCCATCTGCTTGGGCAGATGGCAAAGTGCACTGAATTTCTCCAACTCTCCCACTCCTCAGTGCCCCATCAGCACATTGATTTCCTGATAAGAACATACAGAAGATTTTGGGGGGAAAAGGTTTTGTATTTCTACACTGAGTGTGTTGACAATAAGTCTATGATTCTTTGTGACATGACCTTAAGAGTAATGAATGAATGCTTGTAGGATGACTCTCTTTATAGGAAGAAAGATGTGTATGACCTGAAAATAATAAAAGATGTCAAGTATATTGAAGTGTGGTACAAAGAATTTCATTTTATTCTCAGGGAAGCAGGAGACAATCTCAAGAAGCCATAAATCTCTTTGTCTTCCTTTAGATCATAAAGGTTCTGTGATGGTCTACGTGGTTGAGGAGAAAGTGTCACTGACATTAAAGAAAAGAAGAAGAAGAAGAAGAAACAAATGTGATCATCCTCCTGCCAAGAAAAAGGCTGCTCAGCATTTTGACACTGGAAACCCAAAGTAGAAAATACATACTGCTATGGCATTTACTGTCAAACAGGGAATGCTGGAATAGGAAAAAATAAAAGTGGCCATGAATGTAGAAGATGGGCTTAAATTCTAGCTCCACCTAATATCTAGCCTCCTAAGGCTGCACCCTCAATCCCTTAAAACATGACTGAAAGTTCATCAGGGAGAATGTCATACAAAAACATACTACACTTACTTTGTTGTTATTGTTGTTGTTTATTTCTTTTTGAGAGAGGGCAAACACGTGTGAGCAGGGGAGGCACAGAGCAAGAGGATGAGAGAGAATCCCAAGCAAGCCCTGCCCTCTCAGCACAGAGCCTGATGCAGAACTAGAGCTTCAGAACCAGGAGATCACCACCTGAGAGGATATTAAGAGTCAGGCACTTAACCTACTAAGCCATCCAGGTGCCCCTAAAACGTACTACATTTAAAACCTACTTCAGCCTTTTATTAACTGTGCAAACTTGGGGAAATTGCTTAAATTCTCTGCTTCTTAGTTTGCAAAACAGGGATAAAAATCATTCCGCAAATATTCCTGCAGCAATATATATGCAGCAGACCCTCTGTGCTTCATAGCTCTATTTCAGTAGTATATAGTTGAACAGGCCAGATTGCTTTTGTAGAGGATCCACTCTTCTCTGTCCTTCTGTGTCTGTCTCTCTCTCTTTCTCTCTCTCTCTCAGGCTGCACAGTTTCTGAGCCTTCTCCCAATATCTTGGAAATCCACCACCACTCGTGAATTTAAGTAGGAATTGCAGACTTCCAGGAATTAGTGTTGGAGGGGGCAGCAGCAGGGCTCTCATAAAGCCTACCATTGCAGAATCCAAATATGTTCTCTGAGACAGATTCAATGGATTTCTTCTGGATTCTGTGAATTTCCTGATATTCTGCTATTATTTCTGCTTAAGCCAATGGAAAGTGTTTTACTTTGTTATCAATCAAAATTCTAGGATAGAAACAATGTTGAGAATGAGAGCTTTATAATTTGGTGATAGTTACACTAAGAACACAATAGCGTGTAACTACGGCATAATGGACATTGATGGAGACTTTAATTGCAAATCAAAGTTAGATGAGTATAAGCAGCTGAATGGCGCATAAGCATAATTCCTTATTTTCCAAGCCAGTGGGAACTTTTTAATTGGGGGTTTCACTCAGCAAAGAATTCAAATACATATTAAAAAAAAAAAAAAAACGCACACTAATTCATATGGGAAAAGTCTGCAATACAGACATCCAGTATCAATGTCAGTTTCCAAAATACCTACCAGCACATGCAATCAATGGACCCTTGAACTGCATAATATAAGAAGCCAGAATTTTGGGGCGCCTGGGTGGCGCAGTCGGTTAAGCGTCCGACTTCAGCCAGGTCACGATCTCGCGGTCCGTGAGTTTGAGCCCCGCGTCAGGCTCTGCGCTGATGGCTCAGAGCCTGGAGCCTGTTTCCGATTCTGTGTCTCCCTCTCTCTCTGCCCCTCCCCCGTTCATGCTCTGTCTCTCTCTGTCCCAAAAATAAATAAACGTTGAAAAAAAAAAAAAAAAGAAGCCAGAATTTTAACAAAAAGCACACAGCCATGGGATTCAGGCAACATGTATCTTTAAAATAAAGGTGATCTCTCACTGCTGAGGGGTTAAGATAAAGTCACTTAAATTCTTCTCAAGGGTTCTACTATCTTCTCCCACTCATGCAACAGTTAACCTTCTGAGAAATGCTAGAATGGCAGCTCCTTCAGGGCATAAAGAACACTTTATTTGTTTTTGAGTCTCCAGCCCCAAGCAGTCTAGAGCATAATAAATGCTCAATAATGTCTAAGTCACAAAAGAAAGCAAGAGGCAGGAAGTCAGGGAGGCCAAACCTTGAAAAACACTGGGGGAAAAAAATACCATAATAAAGAGGTATTATTCCACATTTCTCCAAGACATTTAGCTCAAAGACTTCTTCCCAACAACTTCAAAGAAAAGTGCCTCTTACCCTAGCCTTGTCTCCCAAAAAACATGATGGCCAAATTGTCACTATGATAAAGTTTTACCTGAGAAAGGGGAGTCTGAGATAAAGGATAACTGAAATCAGTTCAAATGTGATACCCATTTATAGGTTGGAAGAAAAATACCCTAGAATCTCCATAGGAAATTTGGGGAGGTAAAGTGAATCGATCAAGGGTAATTTTCGTCATATCTAAGGTTAAAGGTACAGAAGTGGAGAAGAACGTTTATGATTACGCCTGCCCTTTCCACTGTCACGTGACATCTGAACGCTTCATTTCCAATACCGGATCTGCCATGTCTGAACTATGTGTCCACGAACAAACTATATTTATTAACTTAACTCGTTTTTTTCCCGCATAACAACAACACACAGGTTCTGACAGGTTTATTAGAGGGCTTGGCACATGCCTGGCCTTAGTAAGCATTCGGGACATACTGGCTTTAGCTTTAGTGATTGTTATTTTTATTATTGCTATCTTTGTTGTTGCTTTGTTACTGTGGCACAGAATCATGTAAAATGTGCCAATACATTAAACAGCTTTTCCACCTACATCCATGCTCAGTTTAAGTCCGGAATCTATTGATTTATAATCTCTTTCTCTTTTGGCAAGGAAGCCATACTATCTTTGCCCACTGCAAAATTTTCTTCTGCTCTTCTATTGAAATCTTTATGCAACTTCAAAAGCTATGCCAGGACTTTAGGGAGCATACCAGCCTAGCAGTTCTGAAACACAATATTCTCATTACGTCTTGTGTGCATGTGTGTGTGTGCGCGCACGCACGTGTGCATAAATTTCTCTCTGCACAAATCATGTGTTCCTTGACCAATTTAACAAAAAGGCTATGACCCATCTCCCTGATTATACCTGCTCAGGAAGTTATCCACTCACTGTTCTGTTGCTGCTGCTGCTTTGTTGTGGTGGTGATGGTGATGGTAGGGTTTTTGTATGGCGAACAGACTATCCAAATAAAATGCTTGAAGAGGTTTGCTTCAATAGTCTTCTGAAATCGGGTAATTCTGATTAGCTTATAATCTTTTCTTTATGGCAAAAATAAGAAAACCAAGCTTTACTGCTCATTATCTACTGCCTATCAGGCTCTGGACATGGCACTTTGCCTGTATTGGTTCCCATTTTACAGATGAGGAAACTGACACTCTGAGACAGTTAGCCACCTGCACAAGCTCACACCTCTTGTAAGTGATCCCAATTCAGATATTTTTGGCTCAAAGCCTGTGCTTTTTCCACGAGACTGACCCTCTGTAGTGGCAGCTACAAAGGGTTACTTATAGCTGATTTTACTTATAACAAAGGGAAAATTGCATTCTCTGTGTGTGGAGCTGTAGCACACATGCTGGTTTTTGCCTAAAAGCCTCCTCACCTCCCTCCTGCCAATCTTTACCTTTTAATCCCTGTTTGAGTCTGCAAAGTGGAGAACCGCAGGCAAATATTTATTCATGAAATGAGCCATTTTCCCCATTTCTAACCCATCCAAAACTGCTCTAGTTTCTACTCAAACTTTTGAAAAGCAATTTGCACCTCGACTGAAAAAAAAGCCAAGAGAAATAAAGAATCCAGCCCAAAGTCAGAGCCAGGAACAATGGGCCCAGAGTAAATGTGTCTTGCCTAAGGTAGGCACTGCAATAAATCTTGGCTACCAACAATACACATTTGAGATATTCAAGACAGGACATCATACAGGACTTCTGGAATGACGGTAAAAGGCTTCCTTCATCACCTGGAGATCAAGGGACATAAGCAGAGTGAAGAAAGAAGTTGACAAACACTAGTAAGGCCCAGTTCCAGATAGAGTATGTCATTAAATTAAAGGTTTCTCATTGATGAGTAAAATAAAATCCTTTATTTAGAGAGCAACATAAATCTTAGGTAAAGATCAACAGATACTTTGGAAGGGTGCCTCAACTCTGTGATCATGCACACAGGGCAGACATCACTAACTGATGAAGGCACTTGTGTTCATGGGGCCAGAATTAGCCTAAATGTCCTTCTAAACATCACATTCCAAGCAGCTTCTATCAATAAACTGGAACAGGCAAAAAAGAAAAAAAAAATTGGCCCAACCCAAACACAGAAGACAGGGAATATGGATGACTCTGTAATATTTTTGTTTGCTTGTTTTATTTACCCTCAGGTTTTTCTATAACATTAGTCACTGGTTTTTGTTTCTGTTTTGTGTTTGTTTCTGTTTTGTTTTGTTTTGGGAGTGGATTGTTATTTTTATTGTCATGATTATGGTAATGGTTTCACAAGTGTATACATATGTCCATATGTCCAAACTCATTAAACGTATACACCAAATATGTAGTTTTTAAATATTAATTATACCTCAATAGATTTGTTAAAAATGAAAGCCAAAGAGAGACACATGAAGTCATCTGCTATATAGAGGAAACAAAAGGGACTTTCTCAAGGGTCCCCAATATTTAATTACAGGTACTCACAGAGCCAGCCACTGTTCTAATCAGTGACCACTCCCACGGTTTTAGAAATGCTTTAAGACTATCAAATAATAGATGCCATTCAGCCATTAGGTTATTCCACAAACACTTATTAAGCATCTATTTTATGTCAGGTCCTGTGATACCTGCTGGAGAAATCAAGATGCATCTTGTTGAACTCCACCCTCAAGACAGAATAATTTATCCATTTATACTTCCCTCTTTTAAAAGTCTAGCACAGACATGTGCCTTTCTTTTCCTTTAAGCCCTATAAAGATTTAACTTACAGGATGTGCAACATTTGATCCACTCCACCCAGAGACAACCCAAAAATAGGAACTAGAGAGTAGAAGGAGAAAGAGGAGCCTAAAAAGGTGGCAGAAGGCATTCAAGTTTGCATAATGAGGCACTGCAGTCTTGTAGAAACTAGAGGGAGAGTGCATGGGTCTCCAGGGAAGAGAGAAGGGCAGGAACGGGGACAAGGATACATGTTAAAGGCGCTCACAGCATGGGGATTTCATACAGCTAACCAAGCAAGTAGCTGGGACTGGAGAGGCAGTGAGTTGCTCTTACCGTCTCTGACACTCAGGGAATCTCTGGGTCAGAATGCAGATAACATCATGTAAATGTCGAAGAACACAGTCCTACTGACATCACACCCTTCTTCTATCGTTTACCAAACTGTTACTTTGGGTGAAAGTCACTAGCACTCCATTTACCTCAGATTCCTCTTATGTTAAACTGTTGCCATCCTAATAGTAACACAGCTGACTCCAAACAACTGGAGACTGAGGCACCAACCACCCCCCTATGCACTAAAAAACGCACCCATAACTTCTGACTCCCCAGAAACTTAACTACTAATAATAGCCTACTGTTGATAGGAAACCTTACCATTAACACAGATAATCAATAAACATATTGTGTACATTAGATGTATAAAATACTGCATTCTTAAAATAAAGGAATCTAGAGAAAAAAATGTTACTTAGAAAGCCACAAGAAAGAGAAAACCCATTTTCAGTACTGTACTATATTTAGTGGGGGGGAAAAATGTAACTAAGTGGCCCTGCACAAATCAAACCCATGTTACCCAAGAGTCATGGTACTTTCACGTTTTCTATGTTTTGTTTTGTTTTGTTTTTAAGGACTATGGGAGTATTTACAAAGCCCTTTAAACCAAGGTCCACATTCTATTAGTCTCAGGCCAATTATGGTCAATCCTATTGTTAATAAAGATTTGTTGGAACTCAGACACATGCATTCCCTTGCATTAGGTCTATGGTTGCTTTCACTCTACAATGACACAGTTGAATAGTTGCAACAGAGCCCGCATGGCCCACAGAACCTATGAGATTCACTATTTAACCCTTTCTAGAAACGTTTGCCAATTCCTCAAGTCCTGCCCTAGAACACTACCTAACTTATGTTTTTATTAAAACATCAGACCAGGGGCGCCTGGGTGGCGCAGTCGGTTAAGCGTCTGACCAGCCAGGTCAGGATCTCGCGGTCCGTGAGTTCGAGCCCCGCGTCAGGCTCTGGGCTGATGGCTCAGAGCCTGGAGCCTGTTTCCGATTCTGTGTCTCCCTCTCTCTCTGCCCCTCCCCCGTTCATGCTCTGTCTCTCTCTGTCCCAAAAATAAATAAAACGTTGAAAAAAAAATTTAAAAAAAAATAATAATAAAAAAAAAATAAAACATCAGACCAGAAAATTATACAGGGCAAATGTACTCTCCACGCAGATATAAAAAGTCTGAAAGAACAAAACTAAGCTAGACTTTGCAAGATCGGGCTTGAACCCCAGCACTGCCATTTCACAGCTAGGTGACCTTGAACAATCTTCCGCATCTGTCTGTGGCTCAGCTCCTCATCTATACGGTAAGTAGGGATAAAAACAGTACCTGTGCCAAAGATTAAATGAGAGCGTATCTCAAAAACACTTAGCAGAGTGCCTAGCACATGGGAAGTACTAAAGAAGCATTAGCTGTAGTTGTTATGATTTATATCTCTTGACAACAGACCTATAATCATTTCAACAGTGAAAGAAGCAAATTTGGAAAACTTCCTAGTGAGGAATGAGCAGTAACCAATAGTAGCATGGCCAGTGCCATCACCTCAACATGAGATAATGGTGAGGCGACTGGCTGCCTCATCATGTTCCTAGAACTGTAACGAATGTATTCAATATTGCTTTCCTCCCCATACTTCTCAATAAGGCTTAAATTTCTTAGTTCCATGGGCTTCCATCTGGTGGTCTGCAGGAATCTAAAGTTGAACATGGGGTTTTTCTAAGGCATCAATTAGGGCATACAAAGAAAGAGCCTCTAGAATAATACAGGGAACCAGTATGTCTCTCTCCCTAACTCTAAATGTAATAAACACAGAGTAAATCATCCACTCACCTCAGACATTAAGGGGAGCCCAGAAAGTCTTTAAAGAAAAGCATAAATTTTGGGCTAAAAACTTAAAAGGATGTGTGGTATGGTGGGGGTGGTGGTAGAAGGGTGTGTGGGTGGGTGTGTGCACGCACACTGGGCACAGAAAGGTAAATAAAAAAGGTATTCCGGGCAGAAGTGACAGCAGAAAGAATGTCTGAGTCAGGAACTGAAAAGTAATGTAATAAATTAAGACTCTCAGGTTATAGAGTAATTAGGAAGCAGAAAGTAAAAGGCCTTGTTTGTCCTATTAAGGTTGTTTAATTACCCTGGACTGGTGACAAGAACGTAAAATTGCTTCCTGATCCTTTGTTTTGCTTGCTTTCTTTCTCCTCTTCCTCTTCCCCTCCCTCACTCCATCGCCCCCTCTCTTGCCCCTTACTTTTGTGTGAGTTTACTGCTGGCTTTCTGGAAAGAAAGGCATTACCTTATTTTTAATTTTCTTGTCACTGTATCCTCATATCCTAGAATCATTTCTGGTACATGGAAAATGCTCAATAATATTTATTGAATAAATTCCCAAATGCATTCCTTATACAAAAAAAAAAAAAAATCACAAGGTGTATGTATAGTAAGTCCTTACAATGTAAATGGCAGAAGCCTTTCCTCTGAAGTCCTACTACCTGCATAAGAAACAGTCTTTTCTCTCACCAGTTCTGGAAAGTTGAACAAGCTTCTTAAACTTGTTTTAGGGGCACCTGGGTGGCTCAGTCAGTTAAGTGTCTGACTTTTGATTTCACCTCAGGTCATGATCTCACTGTTTCTGGGATCAAGCCTCGCATCGGGCTCTGTACTGACAGTGTGGAGCCTGCTTGGGATTCTTTCTCTCTCTCTCCCTCCCTCCCTCTCTCCCTCTCTCTCTCAAAATAAATAAACACTAAAAAAATAAATTCTGAGTTTTAGCTCCCTAACCAGTAGAAAGGAGTTGGGATAATAATAATGTTCTCTCTTTTCAGTTGTTGTAAAAACTCAGTAAGTTAATGTGTACTAAGCTCTTTAAAAAGTGCCACATCTGGGCGCCTGGGTGGCGCAGTCGGTTAAGCGTCCGACTTCAGCTCAGGTCAGGATCTCGCGGTCCGTGAGTTTGAGCCCCGCGTCAGGCTCTGGGCTGATGGCTCGGAGCCTGGAGCCTGTTTCCGATTCTGTGTCTCCCTCTCTCTCTGCCCCTCCCCCATTCATGCTCTGTCTCTCTCTGTCCCAAAAATAAATAAACGTTGAAAAAAGTGCCACATCCATAGTAACTAGTCAATAAACACATGCCATTCTTATTTCTAGATATAATACTAGTAATTTTAGTTAACCATAAGTGATCCTGAAGTTTTATAACATATAAGAATTAATGAATTTACTAAGACAGACATGTGAGTGCCAGGAACTCTGAGTCTGAGCCTGGAAAAAAACAAAAGTAAAAACAAAACATAAAAATGAAACCATCAAACACTCTTAGTTTATGAGTGAGCCCTGAACTCTTCTGTAGCTGGTAAAGTACATGTGTATGAAACAATTTGTATGCTGTCATAAAAGTATTTCCTGGTTTTTTAAATACTTTTATTATGAAATAGATTCTCTACATGCAAATTATATATATCATATAAATGTATATATATTTTTTATATTTATATATTTTATAAATATAAATATAAACATATTTAATATATTATATTAATTTATATATTATTTAATATATTAATTTATATATTAGTTCATATATATTGATATATTAATAAAATGTAATATTAATATATTAAATAACATAATATATTATTTAATATATTAATATAAATATAAGTATATTTAAGTATAATAAATATAAATTTATGTATGTATATATTTTATATATATCATATAAAAATCAGGTTGAAGAATACTACTAAAAGGAACACTTATCAATAAATCTAACAAAAAAATAGAACAATCCTAATATATTTGACCTTAAATATGACCCTATAATACAGCATCCCCTTCTCTCATCAATAAAGGCCATCAATAATACCCTGAATGCTGTATTTAACATGCCTTTCTTTTAAGTTCAACGTCATAAATGCTTCTGTGACTTGCTTTTCGTTCACCTGTTTTTGAAAGTGACTCATGCTGATGCTTTCACTTGTAGTTCATTTTCAGCAAATTATGGAAAGACAATAAAAATCTAGCTATTCTACAATAGATGAAAATGTAAGTTATTCCCATATTTTTTAGCATTATAAACATTGCTGGTTTATAGTTTTTCCTTGGACTCTAGTGTGTATGTCTAAGAGAAGGTTTCTAGGGCATTTACCCAGAGAATTGCTAGGTAATACAATACATCCATAGCTTCAATTTTCCTACTTTAAAATATATATAAGATAATACCACATTGTTGTATGTAACAATTTTATCAGCTCACACACTACCTACCAGTTATAAGAACTCATTCTGCTCTACCTCTCCATCATCTGATATTGTTGAACTTCTCATTTCTGCAATTTGTTGGGTACATAATGCCACTTAACTATAATTTTTAATTAGCATGATTATTAGTAGGCTGAACACTTTTTAAGATGCTTAAGGGTAACTTGTATCTTTTTCTGCATCTTTTTCTCATTTTTATTTGTCTCTTATTTATTAATCTTACTTGTCACATATTCTGATGAAAATCCTTGTCAGTTACATGTAACAGACGGCTTTTCTCTTCCCTTTCCACTTTTTTTCTAACCTGACGCCTAAGCCAAAGTTCTTAATTTTGATGCAGTGAAACCTTTTCATTTTTCCCTTCAATGTCTGCATTATTTGTTTGTTGCTTTATAAATTCTTCCCTATCAAAAGGACACAAAATAATTTTCTCATATGCCTTCCAAAACTTATACCTTTCATCCTTAAGGTCTTTATCCAACTGGAATTAATTTGGGGAGGATGGTTTAAAATAGAAAACCATTTTTTTTTTCCATATGGACAATGAATTGTCTCTGAGCTGTTTACCAACTATGGACCAGTCTTTGATCACTGACTTATAATGCCATTTCTGTTTTGCAGCAAGTTTTGGTGTATGTACAGTCTCCTTCTGGCCCCTTTAATTCAGTCCTACTATCTACTTGGCTATCACGGAGCCAAAGCCACAATTTATATTTCTTTTATACTGAGTCTTTGTCTATATTAGTGTAACCACCCATACCTTGTTTTCTTCTCCAAGAAGAATTATTTTGCGAATGTGGAAAGTTGTAATGATCTCTGCTCTATCCCCTGTAAATGGCAAGCTTCCAAGAAAGCCATTTTACATTCTGTACCTGCAATCAACCCACACTGTAGCCACAAGATACATGTGCACAATTTTATGTTAATTAAAATTAAATACAAATATTCAGTTACTCAGTTATTCTACCTACATTTAGTGGCTAATGCCATCATCTCGGAAAACAGAGATATAGTACTTTCCTGTCATCACAGAAAACTTTATCAGATAATGTTGTTTCAGACCCTTAAGATGGAATGGTAAAAGACAGCTGATTTATTGACTTTTGAACAAAACATTGCAACAACAAACTAATAAAGTCTTCTGATTCATTCTTTTTTCTTATTCTCTACATTTGGATTTCTTTAAAATCTCTACATGTAATGTCTTTGTTGCTAAATATGGGTATCCTCATTCCAAAAGATGAACAGTTGAAAAATTAAGGTGTACTGAGTAGGAAAAATCATAATAGCCTCAAGGGTAAGTTGCACCTCAAAGATTCTGTAAGCAACTTTCTCAACCCTTTTTACAAACCTTTTGATATTCAAATCCCTGGGCAACTTGCAGGATAAGTGATCTCTGCTTGTACATGCTTAGTGATAAGAAACTCATCATCTTCCTGGGTTCTCTATTCACCTTGCAATCGCTATGAAAGGCAAGAAGGCTATTACATGCATAGAGTAGAAAACAAAAGAAAGAACATGTGCTATTTCAGGGGTTAAAATAATCAGGTTGGGCCCAAGATGGAGCCCCCCATGCTAAGTCCCACTTCACCAGGCAAAAGCTTTACTATGTTTTAATGTTCTGCTCTCCCAGAAAAGGAAATCTAGGTCAACCAATGAGCACTTGCCTGCTTATCACAAACTACCTAACCTGGCTCTAAGACTTCCCCTTCCCTTTCCATATAAGGGAAGTAATTCAGTTCTAACCCATCAACAAAGGCTCAGTATAACTGTCTTATTTCAGCTCACTTTGGGCTTTAAAACCTTGAACCATACAAGTCCTTTGAACTCCTTTCTGTCTGCTAGATTGGATGCTGCTTGATTCATAAATCGCTGAACAAAGCCCATAAGGTCATAACAACTTACTCAGTTGAACTGTGCTCTTTAACAGAGGCTTAATTCAAAATGTTGTATGACCCAACGCTGAAATTATGAGAACTGAATCACTAAAAACCGGAAACGTGTCCAAACTGAGTCACCATAGTAATGGGCTTTGAGGTGATTATGTAAAGGAGGGGTAAAGTTTCTATGTATGCTGGAGGCAGGGAGTCCAGGACTATGTGAAGACAGATTAGAAAATGAGATAGGTAATGGAGGAGGTGCTCTAACCCAGCCATGGATTCTATGGGCTAGTGGCTGAAAGAGAAGTTTCAAGCACACCTTGAATGATTTTTGTCTGGAAAAGCCATTTACAATCCAAAGGATGAAAAAGAGACATCAGGATATGGAATTTGTCTAAGCACTATAATGTAGTTTTTCTAATTTCTATTTTGTGACAGACTCTTCATTCAGATACAAATCTCAGGCAGGCTGGACTGCACATCATTCACAACAATGGAAAAGTACTGAGAAATTATGACCTAAGATTGGGCTTTTAAACAAATACAACCTGTTCCCAACTCCCAGGGAATGAAAGCCATGTTACATAAGAGAGGGGGGTTTAAAAAATGTGTTTCCCCTGTATTAATCTATTCTGTGGTGCTAATTAATAATGAAGAGTTCAAAGGAGAATGCGTACGGGGTTGAAAATACACTGGGTTTTCACTATGGGTCATACAATTTGGAGACATCATGTCACTTATGCCTTACGGTAACCCTTAGAGACAGGATTATTATATCCATTGGGCAGGGTAGAAAACTTAAAGCTTAGCTAGTAAGAAGTAGAGTTCAGACTCATATATCTGGCTGATTTTACAGTTTTCTGTTTCTCATTATAATATGATGTCAAAAACATGAATCTCCCCATTACTCACATTCTAATCAGTCTGGTGTTTTAGACTGGCAAAAATACTCAGTCTCTAAAAATCGTTCCCCTTTTTTAGTTTTTGTTTGGGTATTAATCATAGCACTAATAGTTAGCATTTACTAAGTGTTAACTTCATTTCAGGCACTTTGTATGAATTGCCTCATTTAATTTTCTCAATAACACTATGAGGTATGTAATATAATTTTCATAACTTTCCAAATACGGAAAATCTAAGTTAGTAAATTTCCTAAGTTTACATTGCTACTAAATGGCCCAAGTCTCTCTAACTTCATAACATTAAGGACCCAAGCTGTGATCAATTTACCCTGTATTTATTCTTAGAAAATAATACTGCTCAATTAACAAAAATATTCCAGCATCACAATGCTCAGAAGACTCAGGACACTGCTGGTATCTGCTTCTTCCTCCTCTGGGTAAGATCTACACCAAACTTCCTACAGGAAATTACTTCTAAAGGCAGAAAGGAACTTAAACATAAAAAGTTATACTAAAACAAACAAATATCTAACTTGGTGCCCAAGCAGTGCTCAGTACAGAAATATCTGTCCTAAAATTTTAATCACTGGTTCTAAAAAGAATTATCTTCTAATGAGAGAAAACTCCACAAGAACAGAGCCATCGTCAGGGACAGAAGTGGCGTGCAAGGCACTATTCACCTAGTGGCACATACAAAAGATGACTTTCTATCCTTGATTACACAGGTGCTCTTTAAACCAAGTTCTACATTTTAGCTGTAAATATTTTTGAAATAGCTGTATAAAACCATCCTAAAAGCATGTAGCAGTAACAATCCAGCATCCACCCCTGGCCCATCTTCATGAACTACAAATACCCAAAGGATGATGATGATGATGATGATGATGATGATGATGATGATAATGGAAGAAAATAAAAAGAAAAACCCATCATCTTCAGATGACAGAGGATTCTTCTGTTAAACACAAAATATAATGAACTACATATGGAAAAAAAAATTTACAGAGTTTGTGGGGGCACCTGGGTGGCTCAGTCAGTCAAGTGTCTGACTTCAGCTCAGGTCATGATCTCATGGTTCATGAGTTCGAGCCCCACATCAGCCTCTGCACTAACAGTGCAGAGTCTGCTTGGGATTCTTTCTCCTTCCCTCCCTCTCTCTCTGCCCCTTCCCTGCTCACTCTCTCATGCTGTCAAATAATTAAAACAATCTTTAAAAATTTTAGAGTTTGTTATAACACAATTTATGGGAAGTTTTTAGTTTGAATGAGAAGTTTTTAAGTGATGTTTTGTTATTAACTTAAATAATAAAGGCTGGCAGCTGATCATTTGTCAGCCATTGTTAACTCCGCAATTTCAAATCTCTTCAAATATGTGAAATGTGACCCAGGAAATCCCAACGTTAGGCTGAGGAGACGTAAAGAAAGCTGCTGAGACCAGAAATATTCACACATGAGATCATGGCATCAATATAATTTCATTCCAAAAAGAATTGGCTTTTTTGGTAAGAAAAAAGAATAAAAGGGTCAGGGTACAGATAAGACTTGAATAGATTTTCTAAAAACACTCTAGCATTTTTTCCTTTGGTCTGTATTTCAGCTCACAGACAGGGAAAGGTCCTTCAATTATGTGAGATCCAAAAGTAACCGGAGATTTCTGCAAACCCTCGGAAGTGAATTGGCTTAGGGACTAGTTCTAACACCTAAAGTCAGACAGAGAGAGATGAAATAGAAGAAAAAGAAAAGGGAGGCCAAAATTATAATTTCACACATCCATACACTTCTGGCAAGGGAGGCCCCATGCAGTTGATGCATTGTTATTTTTAGACAAAGAGAGTGATTCAAAATATTGCAGATAAATCAGTACCATGATTGACCGAAATGAGTTTCCTCACACAGGGAGGTTGGTGAGTGGCAACGTGCTGATGTTAGAGTTTGTCAACGTGTTGATGTCCAGCTTTGATGGAATGGTGAACTCCTAAGATGTGGGGAAATACTGAGATTCACAGCAACTTCAACTCCATGTCCTAAAGCAGGCAGAGCGTCTACGTCCTGGGAGAACAATACACACATGCCGAGATAAAACCAGTGCCAAGGGTCCCCTCTCAAATCTCCAGCAAAATCTTTCTCAGCGATTTGCTCGTGCAGCCAAAAGCCCCACTCCCTGCATGCAGCTACAAATCAGGAGTGTGCTCAGACTGCCATCCTTAGCTCCTGTGATTGATCAGGGAGATGGTGAAATAAATTAATCGTACTGAATTGCATTAGAGCTCAGGGAATGAAAAGCATATGCTTGTTTCTATTCCTTCTTTTGTATTCCTGTTCAGACAAGGAAACACTCTATAAACATTAATTAAGTCCTTCCCATAATCTGTTGAGATTGTGCTAAGGATACGCTTTTTTTGCTGTCTGTGTCAAACTTAGCATCTTATGACAGTATATGATTTGTCCAAGGCAATGAATTTTGTCTTTGAGAAAACCCCAGGATGAGCCTTCTTTGTTCTTCTAATGCTCTTAGAAAAGTAAATATCACATGCTAGTTAGAAGCCAGCCAAGACTCTAGAGATGGACAAGAATAGGTCCAATTGCTATACTTCAAATTACTGGATTTTCTACTATGAGAAGTGTATATAATCTCTTTAAATTGCAACATTAACTGACAGGTACTATTATTTTTTCCATCCTAAGATACAGAAACAAAAATTTAATGGTTGGCATGATGAAACAGTAATCATTAAGTTCTTACTACATGGGTGTTATCATTAGCTGATATTATAACAGATCAGAGAAGGGTCCTCTAAACCAGGTTATATGAGTTAATTCCATGCATTGTTTGCCATTATTCGCTACATCCTTTAACAAGTAATTTGCATATTTTAGCTAAAATCTTAACACGCCGATAAAGTGGAAGGTACTCTCATTTTACAGAAAGGAAAAGCTGAGAGTCGAGTATAAAGGTGCACATTAGCCAAATAATCTTTTTTAAAGATTTTTTAAAATCTTTATTTCCTTTTGAGAGACAGAGTGTGAGCGGTGGAGGAGCAGAGAGAGAGGGAGACACAGAGTTTGAAGCAGGCTCGAGCTTTTGAGCTGTCAACACAGAGCCAGATGCGGGGCTCGAACTCACGGACCGTGAGATCATGCCCTGAGATGAAGTCGGATACTTAACTGGCAGAGCCACCCGGGCGCCCCTAGCCAAATAATCTTAAAAAGAGTCAGGACTTGACTCCTTGCCTCTGTGACTTCACTAGCAATATGTCTTCACTAACAATACTCAGATAAAAAATCATAGATTCATGCCCTAAACCAACTTGGCAAGTTCAGGAATCCAATTTTCTACAAACTGCCAGAGTTAGCATCTCTAAGACATTTTAGGTAAGCAGGGGCGGAAGGGAAGGAAACACATCTATTAAGACACTGCCATCTGCCAGGCGGAGTGTAAGGCACTTTTGTGGGCTCCGTCTGTACCACAGATATTCCTTTTTGTAAACTCCTGCTCTCATTTCCCCGCAGAAACCCAATGTAGCAGGAGTGTAAGTGATCATAACCTTTAGCTGCTCTTAACACCTAATGCAAATGTGTAAAGACTCCATTTAGGCAGACAATGACAGGACTTAAATTACTGCAGCACTGGGGAAGTGTACCAAATGCTTTCACATTCTTCACGTTGCTGGGTACTTAAAACCACATTTGGAGCCAGATGAAGGATATTTTATAGGGAAGGACAAGAGTTTCCAAGAGAATGAGAGTTTTGCCCAAAGCAACACAAGTAAGGGACAAAGGTGCTGCTCAAGCCTTTCAATCATTTTAGCTAAATCAGAAAATTCGGAGTTATCCAAGAATCCATCCCCCTCCTTCCCTCCATCCCTCTCCCTCTCCCTCTCCTGTAATCTGATTCCTAAAACTAGCAAACACAAAATTTATTCACTACTTTGGAGACACAAGCCTCCCTTAAGAAACAATGGACTGCCTGATGGTTTGCTTTTCTAACTTTTCGGCCAGTCAATATATTGAATGCATGTCTGCAACCCCCTGCTTCCAGCAAAATACATGTAAAGCCTTTTTCTGTAGGGGGTCATCTTTACAGGAAACAAAATACAGTATTCCCGCCCCCCCCCCTTGTCCATGGTTTCAGTTAGCCAGAGTCAACCAAGGTCCAAAGTATATAATCCTCCTTCTTGACAATATATATCGTCAGGTCAGTAGTAATCTAATGCTGTGTCACAGTGCCTACGTCATTCACCAAACTTGATCTCATCAAGTATCTTACATCATCTTACATCATCACAAGAACAAGGGTGCATATGGTATAATAAGGAGAGAGAAAGCCCACATTCACAAAACTTTTATTACAGTAAACTGTTATAACTGATCTATTTTATTATTAGTTACGGTTGTTGATCTCTTACTGTACCTGATTTATACATTAACTTTATAATTGGAATGCATATATAAGAGAAAACATAATTTATATAGGGTTTAGTACTATCTGCAGTACCAGGCATTGGCTGGGAGCCTGGGAACATATTCCCCACGGATAAGGGGAGACTACTATATAAGGCAATATACCCTATTTAGAGTTCTGCAATAAAAAGAAATATATTAAGTTTTGGATTCTACACCAAAGTGGGGGGATATATTTAATATGTGGCTGAGAGAATAAAAATTCAACAGAGGCAAGGAATTAAAGCTCTGGGATTCATTCATCTAACAATATTTACTGAGCACCTACCCAGGAGGTACTGGGGATACAACAGTAAACAAGAAAAATAAATCCCTTGCCTTCAGTTTGCATACCTTCTGATGGGGAAAACTGGTATTTTTAATGTTCATACACATGGTTCAAAAACAAACTTTTATGTGTATACAGTGACTCCAGAAAACACCTGGGTTTTATAACTCTCTCAGATCAATCAATTTCTTCCTTTCAATACACCCTGTCATGAATTTATTTTTTTTTATGTTTATTTATTTTGTGAAAGAAAGTACAAGTGAGGGAGTGCGAAAAGGAGAGGGAGGAAGCGGGGGAGGGAGAGACAAACAGAGAGAGGTGGGGGGTTGGGTAGAGGGGGGAGGGAGAGAGGGAGGGAGGGAGAGAGACAGAATCACAATCAGACTCCGTGCTCAGTGAGGAGCCCGACACAGAGCTCGATCCCACGACCCTGGGATCATGACCTGAGCCAAAATCAAGGAGCTCAAAGGAATGAGCCACCCAAGTGCCCCAGCACCATATTTCTAACTTTAAATACACTCAAGGCATGAACTGAAAGAGAAGGTAACTGTTCCTCCTTCTTCAGCCTTTCCTTCTGGCCTCCTTTATAAAAACATTTATAATAGCAACCTTTTTACTCTAAAATGATTTGTTAGTAGTTGTAGTAGTAAATATATGTGATAATATCAAAAACAAAATGTGCATGTTAAAATTACATCACGTAAGTAGCACAAAATAGCACGCGGAGCATCAACTCTCCTTCCCAATGCAGATCGCTGTCCTCCGGTTTCTCCCTCCAGAGGCAACCACGGCTATCAAGTTATACTTTGCACATTTGTGCATATACATGTGTCCATACACAAGGAAATATTCAAAGCACACACAAGAATATGTGAGTGCAGCTACTCTCCTCCACCTGCTTTGTACATGAATAAAAGCTTTTTATGAACATTATGCTGTACCCTGTTTCAGAGACTAGTCCTTAACATATAAGAGTACTGCCACCCCCTTTTGCACAGTTGCATCATATTCCAAAGGGGAGATTATCACAATTTATTCAGGCATTCGTGATAGAAATTAAATCTTATTACCTCTTTGCTTAATATCATCAATGACAGAGTTCACTCTCCAAGCCCATCACATACATCATAAAGCGCAAAGCCCTAATAATAGCAGGCAAAACTCATGCCTGGGAAGTGAATACTACTAATAATAGGCCAAGGAGGAAAAAAGTACCTCATTGTTGCATGTTCTACTTTTACCCAACTGTTACTATTTTTAAATTGCATTACCATTTCACTTATTTGTGCCTTTAACCCTTTTCATTATGCATGTAATATTGTCCCTAAATCTAACAGATCCTATATGGTGTTCAAAACTCATTGTAGATGTCCGCCCCCAAAGATCTTACACTGACTGCAGGCCCTGGGTGCAAAGTGAGTCAGGCACACCTATGTTTCCATATCAACCAGTACTAACTTCCATGAGACTGTTTATTACGCTGTATTGAGATTGTGGATTTCCTTCACTGCCTCCCCTAGTTGACTATCAATTTCCAGAATACAAAGATTGTGCTTTAGTAACCTCTGTGTCAACAGGGCATAACCCACAATCTACCTATTGTGGGACAAGGGAAATCTGTCGAATAACCAATAAAATGCACAAAGCTTTGACACCAATCTATTGCTCTATTACAGACAAAAGCTACTGAAATGACCGTATTTTACAGATGTATTAGAGCCCCAATCCTGAAAGTGTGGTCCCCAGACTAGCACCATCAGGATCATGCAGGAACTTGTCCGAAATGCAGTTTCTCATGCCCCCCTTTAGATGCTCTGAAGGTGGGACCTACCATCCAGCTTTAGCAAGCCCTCTATGTGATTCTGATGATCACTCTACTTTCAGAACCACACTATGTTAGAGTATTTTCCTCAGGTCTCAATTTTTTCACATCATCTACCCTCCTACAACCATTTTGTTCCTCACATTGGAACCACCATTTGAAAATTAGCAAAATATCACCTCTCACCCTTTTTAAAGTTTATTTTAGGGGCGCCTGGGTGGCTCAGTCGGTTGAGCATCCGACTTCGGCTCAGGTCACGATCTCACGGTTCTTGAGTTCAAGCCCCGCGTCACGCTCTGGGCTGATGGCTCAGAGCCTGGAGCCTGCTTCCGATTCTGTGTCCCCCTCTCTCTCTGCCCCTCCCCCATTCATGCTCTGTCTCTCTCTGTCACAAAAATAAACATGAAAAAAAAAAGTTTATTTTAAGAGCGGGGGAGGGAGGGAGGGAGGGAGGGAGGGGGGGGAGAGAGAGAGAGAGAGAGAGAGAGAGAGAGAGAGAATGAATCCTGAACTGATGGTGCAGAGCTTGATGCAGGGCTCGAACTCATGAACCCAAACCATGATATCATGACCTGAGCTAAAATCAAAGTTGGATGCTTAACTGACTGAGCCACCCAGGCACCCCTCACCTCTGCCCTTTCTGTTTCCTTTGGTAATCTCACTGAAGTCCTAATTGTGTCCCACAATACCCACTTCCACCAAACAGAGCTGTCTGAAGGTAAACCCTAAGCCCCAAGGAGATTAAGAAAAATGAACCAAGTTTCAAATAAAAGTGATTACTATGTGAAATCATGATAACTCTCTTGTTCCCAGACAAGACACTTACAAGGTAAAGTTTTATTAAAGAGGGAATAGGTCTAGTATACATACAAAGGAAACATTCTGCTGTGTAAGATAGAGAAAACACTTCTTGTGATAGATGATTATGAATGAGATAATGTTTCAGGTTTGAACTTACCTAAAGCTACAATAAAGAAAAAAGGAAAAAAAATTAAGAGGAAAACTAAAACCAATTGTTTAGAGGTTACTGAAAGTAATTCTTGTTTTCCCACAAAAGATCATCGAATTCTCAGATTCTAAGGACAAAGACGGGCTTGTGCTGGGGGCAGGCATGTTGGAATTCTTTTACTTTTTTACAGGTCTCATTCTTCATTTGGATAAATTGGAACAGAACAGCTGTTCCAGTGCAGACTGAGTGCCTACAATTACATTTAATAATATGTTTTCTCATTATTATGCCATCAAAATTAACAGATATATTAGAAAGGTAGAAGAAAACATGCTTTCAATCTCACAAGCTCTCATCCTACCTGCCCAATTCAGCAGACATAATCCATCCGCCCTTGGTCTTCTTAGCTACTCACCCTCCAAAAAGAATTTATGAACTCTTCCAATGGCTCATACTGATCCTAATCCTATGTGAAAGTTTCCTGTGTTCTTAAATCATGCTGAAAAGACACTCCAGCCAAGCAGCTTTAAAGACATATGTCTCCTTTGCCTCAAGACAAAGAAAAATAAACCTAATCCATCCTTGCAGATAAATTCATCAAAACTCAAGGCCTGTGGAAATGTTTACTAGTGTGTTCTCTATTTCTTAGTTTGGGATATCTGAGCTAGAAGGGAGCTGACAGATCATCCAAGCCCAATCCCCAAAAGCAGGGTTAAAAATAACAGCATCAGGGTTGAGGTTGAACCCAGAATGGAAGAATCAGGCTTTCTAATTCAACAACACACTTCTTTCATTCACACCACAGGGAAACACTGCCTGGGGTCGGGGGTAGGGAGGAAAATTTTGCTTTCTTTCAGAATGACCACACTTAAAGATTCATGCCAACCTGTACCCAGATGAAGGGAAGGTGTGCTCTCACATCTCCCTTCTTAAGAGAGCATTAGTACATTCCTAGGAGACATAACACAGAACATTTAAGGATGCTCATCTTTAATATTTTTTCTTTGGGAAGGTATGAAGTCATATAGTAACATTTCCCAAAGCTGTAACAGTTTTCATTCTAAAATCTGAAAGTTTCCCACAAACACAGACCCAGATAAGATCTTTTCCAAAATGTACAGAACAATTTCACCTAAACCCATAATATGGTAGTAATTTATGAAGTAATTTTCAAAAGACAAATTGATTTATATAATGGCAATGAAGGCAGTTTATTAGATCCCTGATGGGTTCTACAATTTAAACAATCCTGAAACGTTAGGTAGTTTAATCTCCACTTTGCTTTCTTTCATATGTGAAGTTAATAGTCTTCAAACAAGCATTTCATAAGTAGAGGTGTTTTATATTTTTAAGAGTAATCTTTCTCTAATATTCTAGTCTCTTTGTTCTCAAGGTCTAGATTTTCCAAAACATTCATAATTCTAACGTAACATCCAACCCTCTCCAATCTAGAGTCTCCTCGAGTTTAGGGTGCAGATTACCAAGGATTCCCCCATTATTCCACCATCCCGCCTTATGGTATGCTATATGAAGTAAAATTAAGACATTCTATTGGAATGAGAATATAATGCATATTTCTTTAAGGCCCTATCTGTATTATGTTGCACATGGCACCAAAATAATTGGTCAGGAAGGCATATACCAGTTATTTATATAGGCACTTAAGGTCTTTGCACTATTATACCCCTAGACTGTCTCATGTTCCTACTGTGCTTTTCTTCTAATAGAGAACAGTGGTTGAATGCTCATAGACTTCTTTAGAGTAGAATGTCGATTAACAAACATGGATATAATAATGGAGATACAAAATTACCAATGATGCTAAAACTATTAGACAAAAGTCTGATGAGAAGCAAAATATTCATGCAGTAGCTCTACACCAATTACTATTTACTAAGAGGAAAACAGCAGCTTTCTAGTAGAGAGACTTCAAAGACCACCAGATGATCAAAGTGGTATCATCAACATTGGGACAACATGAGTGATATTAAGAATACATCATCACTTCTTCCGGTTTTTCATCCAAAAAACATAACATGTATGCATTCACAAGGGGATATCAGATTCAAAAATTAAAAAAAAAACATTGTACAAAATACATGGCCTATAATTCTTCAACAATATAAATTTAAAGATAAACAAAAAAGACATTGCAACTACCAGCAGTCTGTCATCTTGACCCGGACCAAGAAACATAATATGTATAAAGAACACTGTTGGGACAACTGACAGAATTTTAGACAGTTATGGATAGGATAATAGTAGTGTACCAATGTTACATTTCCTGATAATGATAATTACCTTGTGATTAGAAAATATCCCTAAAATGTCCCTAACTTGTTCCCAAATGACTTTGAAGAAAAATATAATATTCACAGGTAGATAGATAGCAAATGATAAAACAAATGGATCAAAATGTAAACAACTGGTAAATATGGGGAGATCTTCATATTATTCTTCCAACTTGCCTAAAAGTTGAAATTCTATCACAATGTCGCCCTCTAAGGCAAATAATAACCACAGTTGTTCATCAAATTTCTACAAGGTGTAATTTTTCTCATTTTACAGGTAATTACATTGAAGCTTAAGGAGACCAGATTATTTGCCTAAGAATGTAGGACTACTCAGGGGCTGTGATGGTTAATTTTATTTGAGAACTTGACTGGGCTAAGGGATGCCCAGAGACCCGATAAAACGTTATTTCTGGGGGTGTATGGCTAGCGCAGTCAGTAGAACCTATGACTCCTGATCTTGGGATCTTGAGTTCAAGCCCCACATTGAGCGTATACAGCTTACTTAAAGAAAAAAACAAAAACAAAAACAAAAAACATGTTATTTCTGGGTGTGTCTGTGAGGATGTTTCCGGGAGAGACTGAGTAAAGAAATAGCCGGGTACCACCCAATCCAATGAAGTCTGGAAGAGAACAAGGTAGACAAGAGGCAGATTTGTTCTGTGCTTGAGTTGGGGCGCTCATCTCCTCCTGCCCTTAGATATCAGCATTCCTGGCCTTCAGACTTGAACTCGAACTTACGTGACTGACTCTCCTGGTTCTCAGGCTTTCGGGCTTGGAATAGAAATGCACCAGCAGCTCCCCTGCATCCAATTTGGAGACAGCAGATGGTGGGACTTCTCAGCTTCTATAATCACATTAGCCAACACCTTAGAGTAAATCCCTTTCTATGTCTATGTAACCTATTGGTTCTGTTTCTCTGGAAATCCCTGAGTAATAGAGTGGCAGAATCAAAATTTTAACCCATAATTGTCTAAATCTAAAACATCCCAGTCTATCATGCTGTCTTCAACCAGCCCGTCTTATTCCTAAACCCAGGAAGTTGATACAAACTTCAGTGTTGCCCTTTCTTGCTTCCTCTGAGCCATGCCTAAGTTCTCATCTTGTAAATAAATGAATCAAGCCCATCATCTGTTCAGCATTACTGAGAAGACTGAGTTACTCAACCTTAGTTCATGAATCAAAGGACACGTGGGATGGATAGCAGCACTGACACCCACAAAGAAGCTACCTGTCATCTGGAAAAGAAATTCAAGTCTCTGCTTTCTGTAGTCACCTACTTGTCTTAGGACTGAAACTTTCAGTTCCTGGTTCCAAAGACTTTTCTCTAAGACCACATCTTTCAAACTAATGACTCATTGTGCTGAAAGACTTAATGAAATCAATACAATGGGGGTACAAAGATTCAGTTCTAAGAAATCAGTAGGATATTACATGAAAGGTAAAACTAAGACACTGGGGCATGACAAAGCAGATAACTTCAGTTAAGTCTGAGAGTCTCATTAGCAAACAGAACCAATACACAGCCTTAGAAGGATGAAACTCATATGATTAGTGATGCCTCTACATGACCTGATTATTAATAAGAAGAATAGTAAGAAAAATAAAAGGCATAGCTACCATTTACTGAGTTCCTACTGTATAAAAAGTGTGGGACCAGTATTTCTCATATGCACTTTCATTTAATCCAAAATGTAAGTTGAGCAAATATTTTATAGATGGAAAAAAACAGAGAAACAAACAAAACCCAAATGAGCTCAGAAAAGTTGGACAAGCTTTTTCCCAGTCACGTGCATCCGGGTGTTTGACACAACTCCACCATAGTCTTGCTAGGTTATTGCATCTAATAACGGGGAATTATTAGAATGGAGGGTTGAGGGGCACCTGGGTGACTCAGTCAGGTAAGTGTCTGACTTCAGCTCAGGTCATGAACTCATGGTTTATGATTTCGAGCCCTGTGTCAGGCTCTGCGCTGATAGCTCAGAACCTGGAGCCTGCTTTGGATTCTGTGTCTCCCTCCCTCTCTCTCTGTCACACCCCCCCCCATTTGCTCGCTTGCGCTCTCTCAAAAATAAAGATTAAAAAAAATTTTTTTTAAAGTATAAAAGACTGGAGGGTTGAAATCTGGAAGTAAAAACTCTCAGAGTAAGAGGATCATGAAAATCATGGAAGCTATTGGCTATTTCTTGCATAAACAGTGTGATGATTGAACCAAAGGTCTACAGCTGGCTACATGCCTATCAGATATCAGCAGATCCAGATCTGTCATCACTTCAATGGAGGATTTACCTAACCTCTGGGGGTATATGGGTTTCTCATCATTGAGAATATATTAAAGTAATAACAGATTTGAAATGGAGTCACTTAGGCTAAGCCTCATGTCACCAAACAGAGACTTACAGTTTTAGCTTCTCCAAAAAATGGAATCTTAAACCAGTCAATCAGGAATCCCCTGGTCAGCACTAGTGAGGTAATTTGCCCTCTAGGTCCCCTGCCATCCCCTAAAGGAAACTGGCCTTGCCATGACCAATCTACTTTTTACTGATATGACTTCCTTGTCGCACTCCCTCCTGCCCATTCTGTATGGTTCCTTGGAGCTACTTTCTATCTGCTAAATGGGACGCTGACCCATTCATGAAACCAATAACATCTTTAAAATTTACTCAGCTGAATTTTGTTGTATCACAGGACCCTGGAAAAAGCTAAGGTACATATACTTAGCTCTGCACGTGTTTCTGATGTCCACATTGGGATCATTAGCATACTTTAAGGACAGGAGTTTAATATGTTTTCCAAAAAATAAAGTCATAGTGAAACCCCTTCTTATCTTGAAAACACACGGCTTAAGACAGTTCATGTTTCACCTTTTTAGAGTAGACTCATTTTCAAAATGCTGTGGGAAAGTGCTAGAAGAAAAGAGAACACACATTTATTTAGCATTTACTAGTGCTAGGTATTTTTTTATGGTCCAACAAAAATGATCCACAGATAGCTCTATTAATAAACTTTTACTGTGTACTCTCAATGTGCCAACAACAGAACAGATGTAGGTTGCTACAGATATCATGGTAAAGAAAAGAGATAAAAAATAAAAGCAAATAAAAAAGAGTTTTAAAAAGCAAAATCCTACTTGAATTAGTTGGCTACAATGTTTCTCTGAGCTCAGATGCACACATGGTTGCTGAGCAAAGTTAATATATTTTTTTTCTCATGTAATACCTGTAGATACAAATTCTGAAGTATTTTTAGTAGCAGTAGTAATTCTAGTAGTAGCTGCAGTAACAGTTATTTGTTGGTGAACAATTATAATTAGTTTTATTATCATTAGTATGCTTAACCATTACATAGTACCTCTAGGCACTGTTCTAAGTGTTATCAATTTCCTATCAACTCATTTAATGTTTTCAATAACTCTAGAAGGTTAAATGATTCCCCTAAGATCACATAATAGTAACTGCTATTCACTGAGGTAGGGAAGGATTCTATACTCATCCACATAGGTAACAGAGAAGCAGAAATTTTACAGGCAGGATAATAACAGATCTGGTTTTGAAATTTAGAAAATCAAGTCGAATGAAACAGAGAAGATGAGGCTGGGACAGCATATTTGACCACCTACATGCAGACTGAGTCAGATAAATTCCAATTCATTCTGAATGGAAGTTTCAATTCATCTTGTTGGTTTGGAATTTCTGGGTTAGCATGGAGAGGTGAATATCAAGAGTCCTGAGAGTAATTTAAATCTTGGAATTCAGTTAACCCAAGACGACATGAGAGTAATACCGTATGTGTGTATGTTTGTGTGGATATGTGTGGACATCAACCTGCTCTAAGTATTTCTTTTCAAAAAGTTACCCTGTGGAGACAAATAGCCTGAGGTGAATACACAAACTATACATTCTGCTTTTGACTGGAGGCTTAACTTGTCAGTGATAATGATTTACATAGTGATCCTCTCTCTCACTGACTAGAAAGTTGCACTAGCTTCAAGCTATGTGCTGTTAAGAGGAAGAGAGAAATCCTTCCTATTTCAAGCTGGTTTGATTGCTAATTCTTTTCCAGAGGTGATGTGAAATCCAGATAATTTAGCTGAACTGGTAGCAGTATTGCGAAGAAAATGTATGGATATTAAAGGTAAAACAGAAAGTTGTTTTAAAGAGTGAATAGCCCTCATTTCTTCTAAATTTATTTAGAATATTTCTACCTCATTTCTTCAAAGTGAATGCTTAACTCATCCAGAGTCTTGGCTTTTGTCTTAATCATTTCAGCAAAGGCCCTAGCACATAGTATGTCCCCAATAAATACTGCAGAATAAATATTTTAATCTACTTTGACCCAATAATGTGTTAGCACTTCAGAATAACACATTAATCAAGTGTATTGATTTTGAAAATAACACGTAAATAAATCTGTGGAATGTCCTATTAGTTTCTAGCTTCCGTGTGTGTGTGTGTGTGTGTGTGTGTGTGTGATGACATGACATAATGTGTGTACTTTATCTAAGAACCTCAACATTTTTTAAGACATTATATATCAGAAATGTTTAGGAGCAAAATTTGATGGCAAATACATTTATGTTTGAAATCTGATTCAGCGACTTTCAGCTGGCTGGCTGTAGGCAAATTATACAAGTTCATTAAGTCTGTGTATGCCTACAAATTGAAATATATTGCAGTGTGCACCTTATACAGATTTTGTGAGCACTGAAGAGTGTTCATTCTACTGCTAGCATGAAAGTGTTCAAAATGGTAGCTATTAGTGTTATTAACAGCAGTCAGATCTATTTTCCTTAAGAGAGAAATACAGAATGGAAATCGCAATACATGTGATACAGTGTTACCCTAAAAATGACATTCTTCTTATAAAACACCTCATTTTCCTAAAAATGACACTTGGTACAAATCTTAGGTGAATTTATAAGATAATACAACTTAGATAATAGATGTACCCATCACTTGTCTAAAAACCTATTTATTGGACATATTCAGCACGATAATTATCCATTAGTAAGAAAGTTAATAATTTGAATAGGTATGGGGTTTGGTGATATGTATGGAAGGATACATAATACTTATTTATGAATCTAAAGGTTCCTTCCTTTTAATATATATAAAATGTGCCATTGAAGGTTACCTTCTATTTCAATAAATTCCAGATAGTATTATTCATACAGATTTTTTTTTTTACCTGTTCAGGAGTTTTAAGATTTTCTTTTGGAAATTTTGCATGAAATAATATAGCCATGGAATAACACTAAGTTATTTCAACATAATAGCTTTTATTACATATGTTTAATAATGTTCTTTTCATGCAACCTGCTTTCCAGGTGTTACAGATCGAGTATTTCATTGCCATTCATATTATTATGATGGTGATGATTCTATACTTACAAGTCAGGAACACTTTGTAAGGGCTGACTACATTTTTTCTCATAGGATCATTTTTACGCCTACATAGCTCAGAGGAAAATAGTCCTTCCTACCCATGCTTATCGCACAGCAGTCCACAGCACGGCAGAACTCAACATCATTGTGTCGCACCCACATCGCTCTCCAATTACATGGGCTCCTGAGTGTTGAAAGTTGGGGAACATCTTCAACATGTCCCTTCACTTGATCTTCGAGTGATTATCTTGTCGGTACTGTGACATTTTGAAGCACTGCACTCGATTGCCTATGACTATGGAATGTGGGTATCCATTATGTCACTCTGAATGTTCTTCTTGTTAAGTATTGAATAGCAAGTAACAGTTAGGCACATACTTTCACCTATGACTTTAGAATACAAAACACTCATATTAAAGAACCACTATTCCTTCTACTATGTGAGATTCATTCCTTCCTCAAGCTCAGTGTTTTACCAGTATAGGTAACAGAATTCTAGAGAAATGACAAGTTGGATTTCTGAGGGCCCTAGAGAAGATTGCACTCATCCATGTAATTTTACAGATAAGTAGCATACAGGCACAAAATGGCAGGACTTAAAAAAAATTCAAGGTAATGGCAATTAGAGCTTTAATGACAAAAAATTCCAAGGTGTGAAATGGTTAGGATAACAACTACTATTATCTTTAGCAGATATACTATTATACTTAGTAGATACTAAGATATCACATCCATAGCTTAAGGAATCCCTAGAGAAAAAAAAAATCCTACAAGCTAATTTTCTAGATGAGGAATCTGAGGCTTAACAAAATTAAAAGAGGTTACAAGCCACAGAGTATGTCAGTTATGACAGAATTTGAAACTCAAGTTTGTCTAACTTCAGCACAGGAGTTCCTTACCACAATACTCTGGGCTAGCATATTTCTCATTTAGAAAAAAAAAAAAAAAAAGCCTAAACTTTTGACCAGCAGAGATCAATACAGGTACTACAGGGTGTGGTGGTCCATATAAGCTCATTGCCTCAGGAATAAATATGGGAGGAAAACAGACTAGCCACTGTGGCTATAACAAAAAAGTTGTGTTGAACATCTGCTAAAGGTTTCAGAAACTGGTGCTCAACACTGTTTCCTAACTTTGTGCTAACTGTGTGTTTCTGTGTTCAAGTGAGTGTTTATTCCTCTTGGAGCTGCAAACCCAAGCCTATAACTCCATAAACAGGATGCCTTAGGTAAAACAATGTACCTTAAAAAGTAAATTGTAAACTAGAAAATACTAGTGCTTTAAGATGAATGAGGTTCAAATTGAAAATCTGCACGTGGTGCATTAATGCTCAGTTTTAGGGAGGAAGAGCCAACACTTAGCTTCTTATTTGATGAGACAGACAAGTGTTGCTCGAGCCGACACGTTTATGAAATCTAAAAGAAAAGGCCAGAACCTTGTGGAGCTTTCAGAGGAACAGACGCAAGAACTTTGCATTTGCAAGAACTGTTCGATGTCTCCAATTCCAATGAGGCAGCCTTTCTTCAGCTACCTCAAAAGTTCTCTCAGGAGAGCAGAGCCTTCAGACAGACCTTTCCTTCCATATTACATCTCAGTGAGCAGTTCCCAGACATGCTGATTTCCTTTGTAAATAGAGCAAAGCTTTTTTGCCAGGTCATAGGATCAAACTGTACCCAGGGCTTGCGATGCCAACTGACATAGAAATGCTCCACCTTTTCCCACCCAAATCCAAGCCTGGTGAATATTTCTACAGAAAACTTCAACTGCCCGGGACTTCCTCAAACATTAACAAAAGAATCCAAAATTTTGGACATACGGTTTCCTGGCCTGGACTATACGTCATCCAGAAGTTGGGTGCTAGGCTGCATTAAGGAACACAATCTTGAACAATGTGAAGCTAAGAGGTTATGAGGCAGTGAAGGTTTTTGAGAGCCTCCTTCCTTAACACCTCCTGGGATGATGACTATTACTAATCCAAGTTCTCGCTCTTCATTTGCCAGCGTGAGAAGGGAAGTAGTGTAGTCCTTCGATGGCAGAGACCACATCAGACACACGATTGGCTAGTATACTTAAAACAAGTAACCTCAACCAGACTTCTCCCATTTCAAGGCAGCAAAATGTTGCAAGAATAAGGGGTCCATGTCCGAAGAAGCCTGCTCCGTAGTGCAACCTGGAATTGTAGTAGGAATCTCAACACACTTCCCAGTGGAGAAGAGTGATCACAGAAACATGCCAACCTTCTGCAATGCCGAGGAATTCACAGAGGACCCTGATCAAGCAGTGTGACATTAAACACTGAGCAGAGACTCAGAAGCCCTGGTGGCTCCTGTGGGTCTCGTGCTGTCACAGTCATCCTACTTGGGCCTCAGGGTTGTTGGAATGATCAAAAGAAATATTTGGAAGAGCAAATGGTGTTGTTTAAAAATAAGAACGTTTCCATATTCCATAAGAGCATATCCATGTGCAAAGAAACATAAGGAAGAACCAAATAAAGGGAGGGTGGAGGTGGTGGAGTGTAGGCAGGAAGAAGCATGGGTTTTGAAATCAGCTAGCTCTGCATTCCAGTACCCATTCCCACACTTTGTTGGCCATTCTGGGGCAAGTGGCTACATCTCTCAGAACCTATGTTTCTTTACATGCGAAGGGTTGTTGGGGGGGTGTGTACCGGTGTCAAGAGTTCTTTCTCACAAGGTTCAATGAATGCTAAATAAGATTTTGTATATCCTAGAAGGCATGAGGTATGTGCCAAGTGTTATTTCCCTTTGTCCTACTTATACACACCCTTCAAATTTCACTTTGTCTACTTTTTCTTAAGCCATTAAGAATACATTTATTGAAGGGGCACCTGGGAGGCTCAGTCGGTTAAACACTGGACTTCAGCTCAGGTCATGATCTCACAGTTCTTGAGTTTGAGTCCTGCATCAGGCTCTGTGCTGACAACTCAGAGCCTGGATCCTGTTTCAGATTCTGTGTCTCCCTCTCTCTCTCTCTCTCTCTCTCTCTCTCTCTGCCTCTCCCCTGCTCACAATCTCTCTCTCTCCCTCCCTCTCTCTCTCTCCCCCCCTCCCTCCCTCTCTGTCTCTCAAATATAAACATTTAAAAAATTATTTTCAAAAGAATATATTCATTGAAATGTCTTTGTCAAGTAGCAGACACAGAAAACAGTCAGCCTCCTCTATGCACAGTTTGGATTATTTAAAATTAAATACATAAGTTAAATTGCTTCTCTACTAGAAATAGAAATTCTAATAAAATGTGTTTTTCTCTTACACTGTTTCAAAAGCCCAATCCATAATTTTAGAGAGTTTTAGAAGATATAAATGGCGCAAGGGTTTACCCATAATCCTCCCCAACTTCTCTACTTCTCTTGTAAACTAGTGCCTATCAGAATGAACCCTTAGAATGAACTATGTGATGATTTCATTTAAAGGCATTATTCACTTATTATATCTCATTTGAGGTACAATGGCCACCATTCAGTTTCTAGCACCAGTTGCTACAAAGTATTTAAATTTAAAAGCCAAAATTCTGTTTCTGGGAAAGTTTAGGAGAAAGATCATCATGCTTGCTGGTTCTCTCAAATTGTTCTGACTTCATGCCGGGTCCTGCCAGCCACGGTTACTCAGCGAATGCCATGTGTCAGAAACAAAACACACTCCTCGTTCAAAAAAAAAAAAAAAAAAAGCGAACCTGTGTGTGATCAGAAGTGCCAAAGAAGTGTGCATAAGCCCATCTGTGTAGAGGCTGAAAGAAATTAGACTCTTCCTAGTGAAAAATCACTGAGTGGATTCAAAACTCACTCTGGCTTTTCTCTTTCTCTTTCTTCATCTCTCTCCCTCCCTCTCATTTTCTCTCTCCCTCCCTCTCTCTCTCTCTCTCTCTCCTTCTCTTTTCCTCTCCATTATCTTTCTTCTCTTGCTCTCTAACTCTTCACTTCCCTCTATCTCATTGTTTCCTGATCCTGTGTAGTTTTAAATGTTTGGCTCCTGTGAAAGTCTCTCAGTTGTTTTTTTCTGTGTCTACCCTCTTTTCTTAGGTTGTAACATTTATAATGTGACTTTCTCTCTGTAATTCAGAATTTTGGTCTTCTACTCCATTTTCTGCTTGGCTGGATCATTTGTATTCTGTGACCCCACCCGATCATCTTATCTGTTTGTGTGTGTTTCTGAGGGGCAGTGATGGGGGGGGGGGTGGTCTCCACGTTTACCTCCTGGTCTTTTGGCTTCAAATTGTATCTCTCACCCAACTTGTTGGATGAAGAAAAAGCCACAAACACTGAAATGCATTCCCCATAGTCTAGTTGTGATGTAGAACTTGGTTTCAGCTCTAAAAATCTAAGAACTTTACATATGAGTTTAATGACAGGCAAAGCAGAGGAGAGAAATAGTGGCTGTGATCAATAGGACAAGCCACTGCAAATGTCTAACGATTTCTGAAAACACCTCACAAGGCTGATTGTAAATGTTCCTGCAAAGGCAGGCAGGGACATAATCGGAGGCTGAGCTCTGCCAAAGCATCACTGCCCTAAGGCATGTGTGCACACACACACACGTGAACACACACACATGAGTATGACAAAAAACAAACTGCAATGAGAAATTCATTTAGACTTTTAGATTCCCAGAAGCACATAAAAAATAAAAGCAAAGAAAACTCTACTATAAATAACCCTGCCACATTCTAAATAAAGCCCTTGAGTGGCTAGGGATTCTGACTTACTTCAAAGAGATCTAGGATTTGGTCATTTTTAATAGCCATGTTTGCCTTCTCACCAAATCACTTCTCCTCAGAGAATCTGCTAAAGGCACGAGGGAATTATTCTCAGAGGCCAAAGTGCACCAGTAGCAAAGGACATGACTGGAGCTGGCCAGAGGAAGGTCACTATTGTAAGAGTCAGGAAGGAAGAGATGAAACAGAGAAGCCCATATCCCTTTGGAAAAAGACCCTTGGAGTTGCAAGAGGAATCAGGGAAGTCACTGCGGGGAGCTAAGCGAATCATTGATCCCACCTCTGGAGCCTCTGTAATATTGTCCAGCTCAGTTTCCAAGTGTACAGGGAATTGTTAATAAATTATTCAGCATTAACACAATTAGTTCAAGCAGCTGGAGGGTACAAGCTTTTTGTCTTCTTTTAGTTCCTGCCTACGTGTACAGGATTTTATTTTTTATTCCACTCAACCATTCTACCCTTCTTGCTGCTGTCTGGTGATTCTCAGTTTAAGAGGAGCCTACAAAATTGCCCAGTCATGGTCAAAGGTCCCGGTGAGTACTCCAAGGCAACGCTATAGCTCATGAGTCCGCAGAATTCTGCCCAGCTCAGAAGAAAAGCTAGAATCATTGCAATGTAGTCACCTAACCAATGAAAGTTTGATTCGATGCAAAGGTCTCAATGGTCTCATCTGCAAAATGCAGAGAATGACATCTGTAAGTGTATCTAAAGCACTGAGCAAGATGCCTGAAGTTGTTCAATAGAAATATTCTTCTGCTACTCCTTCCACATGGTTCCTCTCTTGCTTCCTTATCATAATTATTTTAAATGTATATTTAAAAATGAGAAGCAAAAAAGACAGTTATTTCTCTACCCTCTATTTGGAGACTAACCCACATGTCACTCTGTAGGTGGCACCAGCCCTGCCCAGACCCACACTGTGGCAGTTTCATGTCTCCATAAAGGAAATAAAACAGCGCTACCAGACGCATAAGCCTCAAGGATATTTTTCTTCTCTCAAGGGCTTTACATCCACCCCGCTCTCCAACCAGCAAAGCACAAAGAGAAGCATGCAAATAGTTACAGTGGTTTTGCAATTAGCTAGACATCTCTAAATGCATATTCAAATCTTACTAACTCTTTACATTCTAGTCATGAAACTATAACTTGAGTAACTTCAGTGAGACTCACTTTTCTCATCTCCAAATTGGGGTGGCAGCTAAGCTCATTGAGCACCTCCCACATGGGGTTCAAAAGAGACGATGTGTGGCCATGGGTACAGGAACAGGCTCTGGGGTCCCTGTGCCCAGGGCTTGACTCCTGGCTTCATCGCACACTCACTGTTTGTCTAACCTGTAACCACTAATGGAAATAACTCTTCCCTTGAGCTCTCTCAATCTGGCAATGGGGATAATGATGCCTTCATCAGGGGTATCTGTGAGGACTGGACCAGCAAACTTTATAAGATGTCTGCCATACAGTCAACATTCAATACACATGATCAGTTTGTTTTGGTGACTTAAAATCCTTCTTTTCTTTAATGTCCCTGTACCACGTCATCAATCTCATAGTCTCCAACATATATTCACAACAAAAAGAGATCTATGCAACACAGCTGGGCTTTTTTAGGATTACAGAGAAATAGAAATATGCATCTAGTGTTTTATTCCCTGCTGTTTCCCAATATCCCTCAGCCCTTCTGATCAGGCTCATTTGGATTCTGCTATTGTCTCCCATGGAAGCCCAGTGACATTTGATACTCTGCAGATTTCAGAGCACATCTGCCACGTTGTGGTAAATACATGCAGAAAAAAAAAAAAAAAGGATTCCATGGAGCTGAGCAGGGGATGGTTCCTGTTAACTAATCCAGCTTGTGGGGGTCCACAGGCTGTTGCCTCTGCCATCACCTGCAGTATAGAGGAGTCCCATGTGCAAATTACTGTCACAGCCTATAGTGTCCGGCACCTATCACATAGGTTTGAATGAAATAAGCTGCGGTTCCTACCCAATACCTTGCCTAAAGTTCTTCCAAACATCAATCCCCATGACCTGTTTCTTTAATTAAGTGGTATTCCAAATTTACTCAGGCCGGATACAGAGCACCAAAGTCATGATTCAAGCTATCCAGGGATTGACTGATGATTTGTACTTATTTATATTCATATACTTATATTTATGTGTACTTTAACGTGCACACAAATTACCTGGAGAAATTGTTACAATGAAGATTCTGATTCATAAGTCAGGCATACAGGTGGTGAATGAAATTCCACATTTCTAACTAGCTCCCAGAAACTGGTGCAGCAGACCCTCACTTTTAGTAATAAGAATGTAGTGAATTATATTTCTCTTTACAGACAGAACATCTAAAAGGACTCCTAAATGTATTGAAATGTGAGGTAAGGTAGCCATAGCTAATGAGAAAGCACACCCACATCATAACAAAACATTCCAATATTTAAATACTGACAAGGCTGTCTTTACCATATTTCAAAATATTCAAAGACTTAGTTAGGAACAGGAACGTACATGACCAAATTACGCCAGGAAGGGAAGGGGAAGGGGAGAGTGGGGGGGGGGAATGGGGGGGAGTTTAAGTTAGCTATAATGGAAATGATACGGTGAAAATTAATGAAAGGATACCTCATGAAAATGAAGTCAAGGGGATGGCAGGGAGAGCCCTTAGACTCAAGGTCAGTTGCAGACCCAAATAAAAGAGATGCCTCTTGCACATGGACACTACTTCACAACCCCCGCAGAAGGAAGAAAAGCTTACCTCCTCTCCCAGCAACAGCCCAGCCAATTAGAGTGTGTCACAAGTCAATGAGAAGCCACCATACTTTTACTCCCAGTTTACTCCAGTGAACTGTTTATAACAGCCTTCCCAACTCCCCTCTCCCCTGGGTAAAAGAGCGATCTCTACTCTGTTCTCTGGACTTACTTAAGTGTCGCCACCTCTTGCTTATCCCAGATTGCAATTCCCTTTCATTCCTGAATAAACCCATCTTTTGCTGGTAATGGAACTGGTGGTTTTATTTTTAAGGTTAATGATATGCATGGAAGGAAAATGCTAAATATTTACAGAAACTACTGTCTAGCAAACACGCATAGCCAGGCCAAAGGAAACTCTATAAACGCGTTAACACTTTTATCTTTCTTAAATAACATGATTCCATAAATATCTTTTCTAGGTTATTCTTATTGATTGAAAAGTTACTTGCAACATGCAGGCTGACTATAATACTTAAACATTAAAAACATAGTTTCCCATTTCAAAGCCAAATATAAACTATTTCTGGTTAGTATTTGGTCTATCCCAAGGTAATAAAAGTCATTAAAGTACATTTAGCAGTAGAGCCGAGCTATGGCTGTTCTTTATCTCTTCATCATTGTGTAAAAATGACTAAATATTTCTAACTTTTTAATTTACTGAGATTATCCTTTCAAGAATTTAACATAAATGTACTTTTTTTTTTTAAATAAGATTACATTTACGAAATGAGATTCAAACTAAACAGTGGTCTCCAAGAATATGCTATAAATACGTAGCACTGGTTTTAAGAAAATTAAATGATATAACATTGCCATTTAATTTTCTCTAATTTTTTTAGTGTTTTATAATATAATAATAGCATATCCTAGAAAGTAAAATGGGGAAAAATTATAAAGAAAACAAAATGGTAATCCAATCACATGAATTGGGGAAAAAAACGAATATATTGGTCTATTTCCTTAAAGATTCCTCTTTATTGATACCTGGTACAATTACTAATATGAGTCAACATCAGGAATGAACTCCTTATTTTGTTTTTAATGTGGGTCACATACCTATCATTTATTCATTACATACAATAATATATTTGGGAATTTTGATAACTTATGTTTCATTTTTTCTATTAGGGAATTTTATTATCAGAAACAATGGGTTGTTATAAATATGATTAGGATTCTTCCTACATTAATATTTAAAGTCAAGAGTATTACAGGCACCTGGGTGGCTCAGTTGGTTAAGAGTCAGACTCTTGGTTTTGGCTCTGGTCATGATCTCACAGTTTGTGGGATCAAGCCCCATCCTGGGCTCTGGGCTGACAGTGCGGACGGAGCCTATTTGGGATTTTCTCTCTTTTTCTTTCTCTCTTCCTCCCTCCCTTTCTCGCTCTCTTCCTCTCCCTTGCTCACTCACGATCTCAAAATAAATAAAGAAAAAGAGTATTGGCACTATCAAGGGTGAAGGGGAAGTAACTAAAGGAAACAAAGCAGCAAAATGGTGAAAATTTTTGAATACGGAGGATCAGGGTGATGAGTACACGGGTTCATTATTTTGCAGATGATTAAATATATGTATTTTCACATGTGCACATGCATATCTTAACACATGTGTGCCACATACTCTGCTCACCTCACACATGCATTTTTTTTATTATAGTCTATCCACACCTCATATCTTGTTTCTGGTATTTCCTCAGTTGCAATCATGTCCCCATGTTATAAATCTTAGTAAGTTTTAATGATTCAGGCTATTCTGCTATGTGAATTTGCAAGGAAAGTTGTTTTTTTTTTTTTTTAATACTGATTACCTTGTTGTCATTTATAAAATAGGGTTATGTTATCGGGCTTTTCACCCACAAACATATGACCACTATCATTTTCTTCAAGTGGGAAAACGAGACCTGCCTTAATGAGATGACCCTAAGCAGATTAAGAACATATGAAAGACTTTTAAGAAGTGTGACTGAGGGTATCTGCAAAGATGAGCACAGACTATCCATACTCTCACCTGGTCCCTTGGTAAGGAATGAGGCAAACAGGGTGGGGGGTGGGGCTCCAGAGACAAAGGAGTAGGAGATGATCTGGGATTTTACTCATGCACAAACTCAGCTAGTAGATGGCTCATACGTGTGCATTTGTGCGTGCGTGTGTGTGTGTGTGTGTTTAGGGTTTCTGCTGATTTCCATGACGAATATTATTTCCTTTATTGACATCAGCATCAGAGATTTCCCAAAACTCTGGGATGCCTGTTATTCCTAGGTCGGGGCATGGGGCAAGAAGCAGACAACTCTCGTTTTGCCAGATTGAGACACACGATGCTGACTTGCATTCCTGCCAAATTATTGGTGCACGGGCTTTGTCTGAGTAGGCAGAGGCTCCACGGAACTGACAGTGAATCGTTCTCGCAAGGCCGAGGATACAATTTGGCTGCGGCTGCGTAGCCCAGTGCTCTTTACATGCAAACGGCCAGCAAAAATAATGGCATGTCAAGTGCAATTTTCTCCCCAGCCGCTGACACCGTAAACTATAATATAGTGTAATTATTTGGCATCCCGTGTCCTTCATACTAAGCACCACCCAAACGATTTCCAAGTTGCAGAGAAGAGGGAAGGTTAGAAGGTCAAATTTAAAGAGAGAAAATGAGTCAGTGCCTTGAAGGGAGAGAATTATAAATAGATGTGGCATCACCAGCAGTGGAGTTATATCCAAATAAGGAACTGCTCAGAAGCCCAGGTAGGAGGGGAAAAGGGAAGAAAGAGAGCAGAGGAGTTTATGTAAGAGAGAGGATTTAGGATAGATCTCTGACCACCTGGAGAGCAAACCGGTTTTTCCCAAAATAAACCAATATGAGGAACCAGGATCACAGAACCAGAGAACAAGAGCCAAAAGAACTTGGGCAGAAAATCAATAGACGCTACACTCATTTTTCTTATATTGCTTGCTTTTCCTGTTCCATAGGGATTTGTATGTTAAATATAATTTCATAATCCACGATACCACTACAAGAGAGGAAACTGCCCCAGAGAGGATGTCTGACTTGCTCTTCCAGCTGCTTTGTAGCAGAAGTGAAAAAGGAAGAAGTCAGATCTCCAAGAGAGCCTTCCCATCCTTTCTCTGTGACTCTCAGATTCCAACCTTAGTTCTCTTTCAGTCACCTTGACCCTCTCGGCTCTTTCAACAGTCTGGCATCTGTGATCGCCTCTGCTGGGAATGCTCTCCCTTTCCATCCCTGCACTCTGGGATGCCACTCTATGGCCAGGATGCTGGCTCTAGCGTCTCAGCTCACAGGCTCTTTCTTTCAAGAAGGTTCTACATCCCACCAAACAGACAAGCTTCCTGGGTATGTGTTTCCATAGAACCCTATCTTTTTATCCTGTAGCACTTACCTCCGTTTTAATGTGACATGTGTTCTCATGACTATTTTCCTAATGTCTCTCTCCCCATGGTAGCCCATTAATTCCATGACAGAGAGTTTGCATTTGTATTTGTTCCGAGCGGAGAATCTACTGGCCACAATGCTTAGGAGACAGTAAGTGCTCAATACATATTTGCAGAATGACTTGATCAATCATCCTTGTGTTTCACAGGGAAGGGCTCCCATGATGTTATCAAGCTGTTCATGTCATGTCCATTTCATCACAAGGACATGACTTTTTTTTTTCCTGTCTTAGTTGCACGATTTATGAAAACCACCATGTTTCTCTCCTCTCTCTCTCTCTCTCTCTCTCTCTCTCTCTCTCTCTCTCTAAGACAAGAATACATAAGTATATAGGATGAAAAGTCCTTGCACCACCTTATTCTCTACCAGAATTAGCAGAGTAAGTCACCCCTGGAGCTCCTAAGTATGTGGAATACTAAGTATTTATATGTAGAGCAGGCTCTGAACCACCTGTTCCACAAAGAACTGGAGTCTCTTTGGCTGATACCTGTTTCTGAGAAATTCAGAAAGAAGAGTTCTGAGGTACCTTGTGCCATAAGCACAAACATAAGTTTGCAGATGGATTGGAGACAATGAAATCATCATCTCTATGTAGTGATTCATACTACGGGTAAGGGGCTTAGAGAGGATCATGCGGTCTCCTCAAAAGAGTTGTTTTAACAAGTTAACTTGCACACTATGACTACCTCAAAGAAAGACTTTTAAAATCAGAAAGTAGTGGGGCGCCTGGGTGGCTGAGTCGGTTAAGCCTCCAACTTTGGCTCAGGCCATGATCTCATGGTTTGTGGGTTCGAGCCATACGTCGGGCTCCGTGCGGACATCTCAGAGCCTGGAGCCTGCTTAACGATTCTGTGTCTTCCTCGTTCTCTGCTCCTCCCCTGCTCATGCACTGTCTCTCTCTCTCTCTCTCAAAAATAAATAAATATTTAGAAAAATAAAAATAAAATCAGTAAGTAGAGACCATGTTTAAACTACCCAGCTGTCTATAAGGTACCAATATGAAAATGGAACATGAAAGTAATGCATTGCCCTCTTTATTGAAAAATGCCACTTGTATTAAGTCATATTGAATTTATATTACTTTTTAATAAATTCTTCCCTTATTTAGGTGAATTATTCATTCATTTATCTATGCAAAATATTTACTGAGCACTTCTCATATGCAGGCAGTGTTCTAGGGATGTAAAGTAAAAAGCAAAGGAAACAAAAATCCTTTTTCTTTGTAGAACTTGCATTGTAGGAGACAAATCCTAAATAAGATAGAGAATGGCTGAGACAATGATCATCAGGAACAAGAAAACATAAAGCACAAAGGATATGAAATATTAGAGAGAGGACAGTTATATTTTAGACAGAATGGGACAGGGAAGACTTCTTGTGAATATGACTTTCAACCTCATTCGAATTCAACAAGAAATATACAGGCAGCGTTACTTCTGACAGAAGGGATCCTCAGTAGTCCTACCCTATCCCACTGACATTGCATAAACCCTCTGTCCAGCTGGGATACCTAAGTTCCTACTCCACCCAACCTCAGTCTAGGCAACAAGTCGTCCTTCAAAACACATCTAAGTATCACCTCCACCTTAAGCAACCTGGGATAACTAACGGCAAGGGCTCTTGTTCAGGCTCCAGGTGTCTTGTGCTCACCTGGTGATGTAATTGTCTGTTTAGCCACCACTGCAACTACACACACACACACACACACACACACACACACACACACACACACACACACACACAATTAAGAATACAATCATGACTAGGGGCGCCTGGGTGGCTCAGTCGGCTAAGCATCCAACTTTGGCTCAGGTCATGATATCTGGGGTCATGATAGCTGGTGAGTTTGAGCCACACATAGGGCTCTGTGTTGACAGCTCAGAGCCTAGAGCCTGCTTCAGATTCTGTGTCTCCCTCTTTCTGCCCGAACACCCCTCGTGCTCTGTCTGCCTCTCAAAAATAAATAAACATTAAAAAAAAATTAAAGAATACAATCATGACTACAATAACTATATGCAGGCACCATGCATATATTATTTTATTGGCTGTTATACACTCTTATTTTTCTTTATTTAAAATTATTTAATTTTACTTAAATCCAAGTGAGTTAAGATATAATGTAATAATGATTTCAGGAATAGAATTTAGTGATTCATCACTCACATAGAACAACAGCCAGTGTTACTGCTCTTACTTGGATAACTTTAAAAGAGTTTTAGTAACTTCTCCAGGGTTAACACTCAGAAGGTAGCAAAGGCAAAGTTCAAACTTCTGGAAAGTACATCTCAAGGGCTTGTTCCTTCTCTGCACCCCACTGTCTACAAATACAGTAAAAGCACAATGGATGATGGGGGGTATATGTGAAGCTCTGAAAAGCCAGTCACTCAAAAACTGAATCTGCCTTTGAGCTTGAACTCAGCCTGCAGTGTCAAGGGCCCCACCATGGTGATTCACAGGAAAGCCTTTTTTGTTGTTGTTTTAATGTTTATTTACTTTTGAGAGATGGAGAGTGAGAGAGGGGTAGGGATAGAAAGAGGAAGGGAGGACAGAAGATCCAAAGCAGGCAGCAGAGAGCCCAATGCAGGGCTCAAACTCACAAACCGTGAGATCATAACCCAAGCCAAAGTCAGCCAAAGTCAGACGCTCAACCACCTGAGCCACCCAGGTGCACCAACAGGAGTGCCTTTTGAAGAGAGGTATGCTCCTGAGTGACTAACACTCCCAGCCCTTCCTGGGGAGAAGCTCAGTGACAAGTGGTTTAGAGTCCGACGTGGAAGAGTGTACATAGAAATAAAACACCAGTAAAGCACCGGTGGGCACCTTGCTACGGGTCATCCCCACACTCAGCCTGACTTATAATTTGAAGCAGTCACCTGAAAGGTATGTTTGGCTTCACTACAACCCAAGGTCCTCCATGGCTAAGCTATAATAATTCAGGAGCAATTTTCTTTAAGGGGAAATATGGAGGATTGGAACTGTTTGTAGAAATGTCTTCAGAAAATAAGTTTAACTCTGATTTAACAATTGTGAACTGGCTGGGGTAGACAGGAAAGCAAAGAGCTAATTCATTAAAACGGTCATAAAGACTTGGGAGCATTTTGGTCATTTGAAAATCTTAGGGTTCTCTGACGAGATTTCTGTCCTTCAAAGAAGCATGAATTTCTCAAATATTACTAAGTCACAAATCAATGCTGAAGTCTGCCTGTTTGCTTCTATCTCTATTAATGTAAGGAACAGCGTTAAAATTAGTCATCAGACTCTTACGAATCCAAAGCAAACCCCAATTTAAATACTTTTTCTATGCAGACAAAAATGAGACATCCTGAGTATAGCATGTTTGGTTATTTATATTATACAAAATGCCATCACAGTGATAGGCCTCCATAAAAAGTTAATAGAATTCACATAATTCACCAATTATGCATGGATGCATGTGTGCGCAGACCCAGAATTTCCTATAGTAGGAAAACAAATTGCCTGAGGGTTGGGGTAAGTTCTCAATACCCAGAACACTTTTCTGGACTTTACAGGCTCTGCATTCTGTACTCATTAACTCAGTTTTCATTAAGATCAAGGATTTTTAATTTTTTTATTCTTTAAAGATTTTATTTTTAATGTTTTTAATGTTTGTTTATTTTTGAGACAAAGACAGAGCATGAGTGGGGGAGGAGCAGAGAGAAGCGGGGGACACAGAATCTGAAGCAGGCTCCAGGCTCTGAGCTGTCAGCACAGAGCCCGACGTGGAACTCGAACTCACGAACCATGAGAACATGACCTGAGCCGAAACTGGACGCTTTAACTGACTGAGCCACCCAGGCATCCCAAAGATTTTATTTTTTAGTAATCTCTACAACCATCATGGGGCTCAAACTCACAATCTTGACATCAAGAGTCTCACGCTCTACTGACTGAGCCAGCCAGTCACCCTTGTATTCAACATTTAAATGCAAATTATGGTTTCAACACGTGGCAACTAGTTACTAAAATGTAATAGGATATGGTGGGTAAAATTATGGCCTTGGGAATCCCCAACTTGATTCAAACTCAGAACTTTTACTAGCTCAATGATCTTGGTTTGCTTTACCAATCCTTCTAAGTCTCAGTTTCTGTACTTAAAAAACAAACCAAAAAACATAATGCTGGTCAAGAAGCCCATATTCAAACCCCACTGGGCCAGATGTGTTTCAAAATTCAGGAATTTCCACATTTGGAAACATATTAAGGTACATAAACTGTATAGTAAGTAACACCCTTAGCAGGGTCTGGGGCAGTACCCTGTATTCAAGCACATTAACATTTCTGCTGGGAATTATATGAATAGTCACAGTAATAGGATGCATTATGACTATAAATAGCCTCAAGTCAGTTCTGCTACCTGAGTTTGTATTAAACATACAAAAAAAATCTTTCAGGGGCGCCTGGGTGGCACAGTCGGTTAAGCGTCCGACTTCAGCCAGGTCACGATCTCGCGGTCCGTGAGTTCGAGCCCCGCGTCGGGCTCTGGGCTGATGGCTCAGAGCCTGGAGCCTGTTTCTGATTCTGTGTCTCCCTCTCTCTCTGCCCCTCCCCCGTTCATGCTCTGTCTCTCTCTGTCCCAAAAAAATAAATAAACGTTAAAAAAAAAAAGTAAAAAAAAATCTTTCAGAAATTTTTGCATTTTTACATCTGAGAAAAGTAGTGTAGAGCTGTTTTGCACGCATATTTTTATATGTGTATATATACGCACATAAACACATACACATATATACACAGAAAGAGGGGAAAAGCTATTTTTAGACGCAAACAGGACTGTGCCCACAAAGTGCTTTTGTATGAGTGGTCAATACATAATAAACACTCAATACTGGCTACAGTATGAGCTTCTTCAAGAAAGAGATCATGGTTTTGAAAACGGATATGCTCCAGTATCCCTAGAACAGTGACAGACACATAGGAAGGGCTTAATAAGTATTATTTGATTTACTCATGAGATCTCCTCATCCAGATATCGTTTGTCCAAGTAGACTAACTATACAAAATGAGAAAACATAACCCTTGGAGAGTCTCAATTTGCTTTGCAAGACAATAAGGTAGAAGCAGGAATGTATTCAGAAGTTCCTAGCCAAACACAAAGAGTTAACTCAGGTCTTAGAGATCAATATTTAATTCTCCTATTTTTCTAAATCACTGCTTTTGGGAAATGAGTAATATTGGCATGACTCACATCTTAATCTCTCTTATCAGGAAAATCAGCCATTGGTAGGCTTATAATTAGAATTCTACCATGATGTATCAAATTTAATAGAAGCCTATGAACAGTTCTGAGGAATAAATGTATACAGTCTTCAGTACCCATGGTATGATTTTGGGAAAAAAAACTTATCTACAGAAAGAACATTTGTTTAACCCGTCAATGACAAAACAAATGTAAATACCCACACACACATGCACACACACGCCACTAGGTGAAATTTTGATTGTATACATTTGATTCCATCTGACAATGAATGAACTAATTTCCTATCGCAAATTTTATTGAATTACAGTACAAAGCACTGTTAAACAAGCACTCCAAGAATTTCTTTTTCTCCAACCCAAGTTAATGACTCAAACCACAAACAAACCACAGAAAAAAAAAAAAAACCGGGGGGGGGGGGGGAAACAACCTGCAACTGGAGACACATGACCTCAAAACAAAATGAAACAACTAAACATCTTAGGAATCAAGGTTGTAGGAAATTCAAACCGAACAAAAATGTATCCTTCTTCCAAATACTTAAGCTAGAGAAAAAGTTTGCCATGCAGATTTCTTGTACAAAATGGGAAAGAAAAGTCTGTAGGCACACACATTACACAAGTATTTTGTATCTGAAGGGAGGCAAGTGGTGGGGGAGACGAGCCTTCACCAGAAGAGCAGTCTGTCTGCATTTAAGACTGTTACAGTGGGATTAGTCATATTCCTAAAGAAACCAATAGGTAACTAAACTAACCATCTGGCCTAAAGTACTACAGCTAAGCGTGCCAACAATTCTGACAAGTCGGATGTTAAAGATCTAAAGAAGAGAAACAGATCCCGAAATGGGGATCTTAAAAGTGTAGCTTACCCGGCCAACAAGAATCGGTTCAGGTCCAGAAAACTCTTCCAGGACAAACATTTGATTCCAAACCCAGCCTCTTTTGGAGCGGTTCAAAATCCGCTGTTCACTCAGCCTACTTAGTTCCAAAGGGGATCCACTCATTACAACGTGAGACTGATTCATCGGAGCCGTGTAAATGCAAGGGGGAAGAGTAATCCATAATATTATTAATGGAGTCCAGAGATCCAAGAGCATTTCCGCTAGCCGTTCTGGCATGGTCCCACCAGTCAAGCAAATCACCGCGAAAACGAGACAATTATGTTTTTTGCCTCCGGTCTGCAGCCATCCAATTCATCATGCAGTGTAGAGCGTTTACTTACAGCTCTGCCACGTGTTTCTAGCACAGGAAACAGACATCATCTAAGCAGCTTTTCTGAGACCACGATGATCCACTGGCATTCCTTCTCACTGAAATCGCCTGCAAACACAAGGAGAGAGAAAGAGTAAAGGTTCACTCCACCAGGTCTTCCAACAAAACTGCTGCCTTTTAGAAGCACCTAAATGAACAACAGCAGGCATTTCCCCAACTCTCGAGTTAAAAAAGTGGATCTTAGGAGTTAGAATGAGTGGAGGGGCGCCTGGGTGGCGCAGTCGGTTAAGCGTCCGACTTCAGCCAGGTCACGATCTCGCGGTCCGGGAGTTCGAGCCCCGCGTCAGGCTCTGGGCTGATGGCTCGGAGCCTGGAGCCTGTTTCCGATTCTGTGTCTCCCTCTCTCTCTGCCCCTCCCCCGTTCATGCTCTGTCTCTCTCTGTCCTAAAAAATAAATAAACGTTGAAAAAAAAAAAAAAGGAGTTAGAATGAGTGGGTCCTTTTATTTCTTAAGCTTTATTTAGATTTTTTTATTTGTACCTATGTTAGTTATCACAAACCGCTTAAGTAACACAAGTTCTTTCCCCTACCTACTTCCTTCCTTCCTTCCACCCATCCTTCCTCCCTCCCTCCGTCTCTTCTGATTTAAAAATGGGTTCTAGGGGCGCCTGGGTGGTGCAGTCGGTTGAGCGTCCGACTTCAGCCAGGTCACGTGGTCCGGGAGTTCGAGCCCCGCGTCAGGCTCTGGGCTGATGGCTCAGAGCCTGGAGCCTGTTTCCGATTCTGTGTCTCCCTCTCTCTCTGCCCCTCCCCCGTTCATGCTCTGTCTCTCTCTGTCCCAAAGATAGATAAATGTTGAAAAAAAATTTTTTTTTAATGGGTTCTAGTTCACTCTATGTTGAGCAATATAAATAGCCTTTAATGGGTATTTTTTTTTTTAATTTACACATGAGATTGGGAAAGGAAATTTCCCATTTTACAGTCTTAGCTGCCACAAAGCATCAGAAGGGATGGTCCAATTCAGGGTGCAGAATGCTATTCTCTGCCAGGATGCTAATAATGAATGAATAAAATTAGAAGTCTCCCAGAGAGAAATTCTGTAATGTCCAGCATGTATGCTATAATCAGGCTGGTGTCAGAGCTCCCATTCTAAATGTACAGTTGAACAGGAGATTTAAATTATGAAAAGCTCCTTTGGGAATGAAATATGGTAAAAATACAATTTTCAATTGAGGAGATTCAGAAAGGGATGGGCAAAAAAAATCCCCCATTACCTGAGGTGTCAAATACATTTTTTTGCTTACCTTCAGTGTGGAAAAATGTTTCCTCCCTCTCAAAAAAATGATTTTTAAAGAAAGAATGTTCACTGCAGACCCAGAGAGAAGCCTTGCTGAATTAGATTAAATGGGAAAGTAATCCCTCAGGACACCATGGGGATCAGTTTGGCTCAGGGAATTCATAATGGGGTAGGGAACCTTTCACCTCTAGGTCCTTGGTCCCATTCTGGCTCAGAATGGGAAAGCAAGAAAGTCATTAACATTGGCTGGGCTAGTGAGTGGCCTTAGTGATGCCAGCTGAAATGGCAGACCCAGATTCTGCCGCAAATACAGGCTGTATCTGATCTAACAAGATGGCCAGTGGAATCACCCCACTTGTCACCTTTTGCCCGGGCTCAGCTCAATCTCCGGGACTAGGAGGGTACCTCAGGTGGCCCCGCCCCATGAGTGCCTAGGGAAAGCACTGCAAATGGCAGTTGTCTGTACATGGAAGGGAAGAAAAGCTTTCAATAGGAAACCAGCTCAGAGAAAACAGAGCCCAGAACAATATCCTCTGCTTCCCCTGGAACCGCAGCACACAAAAGGAAGAGAAGCCTTTCTTTAAAGCACATTTCCATCATGACCTTCTCTTATTCCAGTGTGAGAAGCAGACCTTTGCAGGCTTCAAATTTAAAACAAGACGGAATTTAAAAGTTCTCAAGAAAAACATCCCCAAGTATTAATCTCTTTCTAAATTGCCCATCCACTGGTCTATTTAACCAGCATTCACAGCATGACCATCACACACCCTGCCCTCTCCTAGACAGGGGGCCTGAACAGTGCTAAAGGAGCACAGTGGTGTGCCACAGGGTCCACCATGGAGGCAGATAAGCCTGGGTTGGAATCCCAGTTCACACCACTTGAGGTCTCTCTCATGATGCATCAGAAACGTAAGTTCCCGAGCTTCAGTTTTCTCTTCTGCAAAATGGCAATAAAAATAATTCCCACTTTGCTCCAGTCAGTAGGGGGAGTCAGAATCAAGATTCTGATAAAGCAGCAGGAACATGCGAAGCACTCACTAAACTGTTTTTCCTAAACCAGGCTGTCAGGGTGGTGTTGACATGGTCCATCCCTTTGGGAGGCTTTGGTTAAAAAGTCAAATGAAAGAGCAGAGACTTAAGCCACATGACCTCTATGGCAGAAGGTAAGGTCCAAGAGTGACACAAAGCACTCAAAAATCTTCCAGAAGGTGGGATGGGAGAAGGCAAAGGTGTTGCCGGGGAGGAAAGGCTGGACCTTATCACAAAGTAGTTGAGACCTATCCTGTCCACATAGCCTCACTCTAAATTCTTCTCAGGAAAAAGTATATATTCTCTCCAAATTCACCTTCTATAGGACAGAACATCCCTGAATGCTCAAAACCCATGCATGGCCAGAGAACTACAAAGACAAGAAGGCTAAGTGGGTTGTGATTTTCCTCCAGCATCAGCCTGTCTGGGGATTGAATTCTAGTTTAAAAAACTGCATTTACTAGTGGGGGGCAACTACCAACAATAACAACAATTATAATAATACCTAAATGGTTTATTTTGAGGATTAGAAGAGGTAGTCTTGTTAAAGCAATTAGAAAAGGCTAGAGCGTACAGTTATTTTTAAACTGTGCCAAATAACTCTGCAAGTATATTCTGGCATCTGTTCTGTTGTTGATGATTCTGGGATAAGAAAGTTTAATCCGATACTCATAATAGACACTTCCTTCGTAGAAGCCATCCACTGGCAGCCAGGATGAAATGTGACATGAGAGGTACTGCACCCAAACTTACCAAAATCCGGTAAAAAGTGATAACAAACCCTGAAGTAATTGCACACCATGGCACACCTTTGTTAGTTAGAAAGGATGCATTAATAAAGGAATAGATGCATAGCCCAAAATACCACCCATTGACGCAGTATCTTAGAGCTGGATAAATCTTACTGTGTCTCACACTGTTTCATTCAAAACTGAGGCACAGAAAACTTAAACAACATGCCCCGAAAAATACCTCCAGTAAGGAGCAGATCATTATTTGAATCTAGGTAATCTACTTCCAAAATTCTTGTTCTTAACCATGTCTCTCGTTATATAAACACTGATGAGTGTATTCTGATGGTCAACAGGCAATCAGGTCAATGCTCTTCTCATCAGGAAGCAAAGAGTCCAATGGGTACAGACTAACAAAGATATACTTACAATATTTAGTGAAATGCAGGCTGAGAAGGGTTATAGAAATACAGAGCGATGGTATGCCACTCATCTTCACAGCATTAAAAAAAAAAAAAAGGCTTCCTGGAGGAAGTGACATCTAAGCGTTGAGAAGCAAGCAATTTCCCAACTGGGGAGGAGTTAGGTGTGAAAGGGCATTTAAGTCAGGCAATGCACAGGAACTAGACCACGGATTAATCCAGCATCTTGGGTAGTCTGCAAATCATTACTTACCAGATCATTCAATCCATGATCTGCTCTCCACCCACCAAATTCATCCTACACATGGTCTCCACAGAGTACCTGTCAAATAAGGTACCCTCTACTCTGCCAGTTCTCTGTGAAGCAAAGAGCATGTTGGATTTCTCCAAGGCTTTGAGGAATAGAAATATTTTCCATCCTGCAGACAGGGTATGGGAAACATATGAGTGCTATTCCAATCTGATTCCTCATTTTTCAGAGAAAGGAGGAATGATTTGGTCAGTGGCCAACAGCTGGTGGCAGAGCTCTGGAGAGAAATTATCCTAACTCTATTGGGATGAAGGGAAACTCTCCTTCATCCACATTGGTCATTTCTACTACCCTCCCCTGCATAGAATTTCTAGCACAGTCATATACCCCTCCCTCAGACAGCCAAATTCTTAAATTACTTGTACTATTAAATTTAAAACGTGAGTTTTTCTAATACCTATTTTAAAATGGCAAACCAATGTTATTTGTTACAAAGAGATTAACAGTAAACACTTAGACAGTGTTTGGGTAATATTAAATCATCAACTCATACACACATATGTGTATGTATATGGTAAATCAAGACTACATATATATATATATATATATATACATATTATATGTACACACACAGCTATGTATTTACATCTACCCTTCAAAATAACCCTAATGTAAGTATTATCACTTTATTATCATCATTCCCATTTTATGGATAAGCAAACTGAAGCACAGAGAGACTGGTATTTTACCAGTCTCTTAACTAGGCACTGGCAAAACCTGAGGTCATCTGTCTCCGATAAAAAGGAAAATCAACAGTTAGAGGCAAGGATATGCTGTTAAATATTTAAGTGGCTCTCGAAAGAAAGAATCCTTGATTTATGATTTCCATAATGTAAATACTTCCACCAATTTCAAGCTCTCGCTGTGGCCACTAACAAGTTCTGGCATTTCCTGAAAATTTAACAATAGGCTCTGGTAAATGTAGTAAGTCCTCTCCACAACACCCCTGGGGGTGCTTCTCAAACCTTCATATGCATACAAATCCTCAGGAAATCTGGCCAAAATGCAGATAATAACGCAGTAAATGGAGGGCGGGGGCCTGGGACTTTGTATGGATTTGAGGACCACAGTCTGAGAAGCCTGGGGTTGGAGCAAATAAGACCACTTCCCAACTCTTAAAATAACAAAGGATTTAGCAGCGTGGTGAGAAGGTCTTTCCCTCCCAGGTCCACGCAGGGCTCACCCTCACTGTGCCTACACACATCAGACTTTGGGAATCCCTGCACTGGTGTGAATATATGAGATTTTTATGATGTCATAATACCGCCCCCCCCCCCAACAACACACACACACACACACACACACACACACACACACACACACACACACTACTTTATGCAAGGCTCTGGTAAAACTGTGCCACTAACTGGAGTATTCACAGGCACAAATGTGCTATCAGGGGGTGGTGAGACTTGGCCTTCCATTCAGCGAAGTCTGCCTTAGAGAGTCTTCACTTGGAGATAAATGAGCTTCTACTGTGACAATTAGAACCATACTATTTATATTGCTTTCACCTCTGCCACAAGCAGAGGTAATGTCCTCTTTGATGATTAGAAAATAGCTTTATAGGAATTCTTGAGATGCAACCAAATGTGATGTCACCGTTATCAGAATTAATAAACATCGTGAAGAGTAACTCATACACAAACTGCTTAAGTCTATGCAAGGAAGAAGAAATTGAGCAAGGTTGTAAAGCTTGGGTAAAAAATCAATTTATTTTTAGATTTTCCAACCACAGTACGTATGTCTGGCCAAGCAATCCACTTTATTATAATGCTGTTGCATTGATTTACACCCAGATAGTGAGATGAAGAGATTTTACAGTCTCTCTGGAATTCTTACAAGTAAGAAAGTCTTTAGAATTTTCCCCATAAGAAAATATCTTCTCTTGGGTAACATACTTACAATCTGACTTTTTCATTCATACACATATTTTAGACACCTTTCTAATTACAGCCTGGATGTTACTCTGCTGACCCCAACATTTTTTTACGGTGAACTTTTTTAAGGTGGTCAATTCTCAGGTATGTTAAGTCATTATGCAAAAATATACTCCACCATCAATTTTGTGAACAAGGTAGACTAAAGTTCTAAACAATAAGCCGCACACCAATAGGTGAAGTCTAAAATAAAAATGGGCTTTTACAGACACTTTAGGATTCAATCCAGCAGATTATTGTGGTTGACAGGAAATTATGCTTTTATTATCCACCAGGCTTAGTAGCCACAATATTTCATAGAAGCAAAAATGACACATAAGACCAGAGAGTTTCTATTAAAAATGTTTCTGACCTTGAATTTAGAACCATTAGCAGGCTGCTTCAAAACAGGTAAATGCACATTGAATTCAAAGTGGTGTTTCAGAAACACAGATGGGGTATGAGATTCAGCTTGTGGCCCAGTGCAATTCACGCCAAACGCTGGATGACTGGAACGGAACAGGCACAGATATATTTGGGGTTTAGAGAGGGATGGTACTTGCAAGCATCCAAATACAATTCAGGAGAGTCATCTTTCCTAAAGCCTTCAGAATTCCCTGACCAGATTCCCGTCGCATAACAGGATTCTAATTTTGTTTTTGTTTTAAACACACACACACACACACACACACACACACACACACACACCCTATTTATCTCCCCATCAGCCACAACCCTCTAATCATCTTTCCTTGGTCTCCTACCATATCCTTAATCCAGCTATTATTCTATTCAAAAGCACGTATCTTTCGCTTATTTTGCCACCCAGAACACCTGCCAAATCCATTCTGCTGCCATTGGCACGTGACTCTTTTTCTTTAGTTTTCATGAAGTTTAATCATTATTGGTTACCTTGGCAAAAATAAATGCCTTCTCCTTTCCCAAGGAGTCAGAACTTTGTTCTACACACAGAGCACAGAAGCATTTCTATTTGTTAGGGAAATTTCAGCATGCGGTGACTAGGTCTGTGACAAAGACAAGGTCAAAATAAGGCCCTTTTCTAGTGTTATAGACCCAGACCTTCATTTAGGAAAACTTTCTTGAAATCATAAGGTTAAGATATTGAAGATGAATCTATTCTGTCAGACTCTTAAGACAGAAGTGTACTGAGATCATCTCAAAAAAATGAACACAAGTTCCATGTATCCCTTGCTAATTATAGACACAGTAGTGTCAGGCAGTGATTTCTCAGGGCTATTCTAAATACCTCCTTCTCCATTTGAAAGCCCCATCTATTGCTGTCTTTGAGTAACGTGCTCAAAGTTGAAGAGAGACCTAGGAGCGAAAACAATGTGTTCGCCTTTTGTTGGAGGAGGTCATTGTGAAGATGTGACCACCCGTGGATCAGAGAGCTGGCGCAGGAATTTGTATCCCATCCCTATTCCTGGACCTACATTCTACCCACTGTTCTCTCACTACGAGTCATTTCAAGGACTCAGCTTTGAGGGATTAAGATGTTGGTGAGTCCATCTGGACTAAATACGTGACTGAACCCCATGGAGGCCTCTATTTAACACCTTAAGATTCTAGTGCACAGATGCGGAGATCTCATCGTATGACCACCTGAGAGAAAGCCTCATATCTGAGTTCCCTTGTTTATTAACACTGCCACCTACCAGTCAGGAGTGTCTCACATCTTTCTTTGGCAACTCCGTGCCCTCTGTATACGGAGGCCAATTTCAAAGTTCACTCTGGGAACTCCCAACGTTGTGAACCAAGACCCTTTAAATCACAGTAACCAATAGAAATCAATTTTACTCTTGCCCAATTGTAGTGTAGCTGAGCTGTGAAAAGCTCCATGGCACAGGTGATGAAACATCGAGTTTGGAGCTGGAAATAGTTTGAATTACTGTTCTATCACTCATAAGGTCCGGGGAGATGTATCTCAATTATGACAAATAAGGGAACTGATGCTCTGTTTCATACTCTCTAACTCGAGGGACAGTGGAAAAAAATAAGTGGATGTACATAAAACTCTATCAATGAAGCAATGATAGCTACTATTTACTGAAAATTCCATGTACTTAACAAAGACTTTTGATTGATATTTAAAAAAATTATTTTATTTCAATTTCTTGCTGTGTACCTCACTGGGGAATATCCCAGCATTCTATTTAGAACAGGTAATAAAATAACCTTTTCCAACTCTTGTTTTTTTGTTTTTTTTTTTTTAAATGGCAGGAACCATGTTGGATACGAATAAAATAGCACTTTATAAATAGCTTTCCCTGCCCACAGCTAACACACAACTAATGACTTCAAATAGTTTTATTAAGCTGCTAAAGGGCAGGATTTTTAGTCCCCTCCCAAGAGCCAACCATGTCTCTTTCCATTGAAGACATAGCATTGTCCCTTCACTATTTTCTGCAGACAGGACAACACACAAGCACTAAACATCCACATGGGACCTATTCCTCCCTTTGTAACCACTCAAAGAAAAACATGGGCTGCTACATCCTATTGTACAATTGCACTACAGCCAAACTTTAACTACTCGATGACAAACATTTCATTGGCCGGGTATTGCTACCAAAAAAAAAAAAAAATTCTGTTGCATTTCATCATCATCTACCTTCCTATGAGAATGGTCAAAGTGAGGAGTCCCCACTAACTCAGAAATGAGGCCGAAATGATCTCTCAACACTACTCAGAAGGCTCCTGAGAGAAGATAATGCTACGAGATTGTCAGGTAGTATCTTCTTTCAAAAGTATTCAACTGGTTTCCATTCACTTCAGCACTACTGGTGATAGCTGAAAATTACAAGCTCTCACTTCTTGCTTAAGTCATGCGGAAATGGTTAAAATCAGTTTTATCACATAACCAAGGCTACAGAGTCTGTAATACTAAAACTGAAATGCAGCCAAGTATCCCAGCATATTAAGTCAAGATTCTGCCAATTAGATTATACTGTGTAGTAACCATCCTTACAAGTGCACCTTACTGTCATTCTTTCATGTTTCAAAGACTTCATAGCTTAAAAACCACCCACTGACACGGTTACCATGAACTACGAACACAGTTGATAGATGGGTAGACAGATAACAAGCAATCATTTGACAAAAGTAATACTGAGATACAACAGAATACATAGGTCATGACAATTAATGTATTTATATGAGTTCTAAAATCAGTACAATCTTCACCAACTATATTTGAGTCAAACTCAAACACAAATATGCCCTACCACTTTAATAAAAATAAGTATAAATTAATGGTTTTTCATTTTTGAGCACCCCCAGTAGGAAGATGGAAATACTTCAACACAGAAAATTAAATTCTGTTTGTCAAGCTGAAACAGCAATAGAGAAATAAAGAATGGAATGTGTCCTTGTAATTTTTGTAACAAGTTCGGAAGATGAGGTTGCATGTATAAGAAAGAAAAGTATTCCCTTATGATATTCATATCACTCCCTCACCTACTTATTTCATGTTATTTGTGTCACATCGGAAATCAAATAGTCCTATTTTAAGCATTAATATATCTAGAAAGAAACAATGCATGGAAAATGTTATCGGTAATAGAACATGAAGGTACTATAACATTTTCACTTAATGACATACATAGAATACAATTCCACTTAATATTCCTTTACAGTATATTCAACATGCTTAAAATGTAAATAAATCTATTCACAGAAATACCTTATCATGGCAAACACAGTATTTTTTTCCATTGTGTACATGTGAGTGCCAGGTATCCTGCTGATTAACGCAATGTAGAAGAGTACAGAATGGTCTTCTAAGACGTTCTGACTTGCAATTCACATAAGGTTAATATGAACTGTTCCATTCAAATACAAAATATACTAAAGAGAAGCAAAGGAAGGAGGGGAAGGAAGGAGCAAAAGAGTGAAAGTTCTTCCCTTCATTATTTTATACATTCCCCCACCAAGGGAAAGGTATGGACACTGAGTTACACATGCAACACTTCAGAATTTAGTGTGTTTTCCCCAATAAAACACCACTTTGCATCCCATATAGGTTAGCAGCATTCTTGATATAAGTCTGGTCTTGATTTTCCAAGTGAGGTTTATAACCATAATACTGGATTTTGGGTAGGATTATATCCCACCCCATCCTTTACTGAGAATCTCCTAGTAAAGGAAGAGAGGGCAGTCTTTGTTCATTGTTGATGCATTAAATAAATGTTTGCAGAGCACTAACTCTGTGCTTGCCCTCAACTAACCATCATTTCAACATTTGCAACTGTCTTTGGCAGAGAGAATAGGAAAGGAAAGTTTGAAGGTTTTAAGTACAAGCGTTATTCTTTTATGATATTTTCCAAAAACAGACAGAAAACCGCATCTATTTCAACTATTAATAAAACTTAAAAACAAGACTTCTAAAGGCAAGAAGGTAGATGATATTTATTATAAGGAAAAGCATATGACATTTAAAACTCGGGAAATAAAAGCTTGGGACATGATAGAAAAAGGAAACAGTACTGGTCCTGGTGCTTTGCCATGAAGTAACTCTGGAGACTTAGCTACAGGCAGCATATGGGAGCAGCAGCTGAATGGCATCCCTTGAACTTATATCCTTTCTGACCTTTCGAAGTTGCCAGGTTCAACTAATTTTCTCCTCATGGTTATATCTGAAGCAGGTTCCAGAGGCAAGAACCAACGGCTCAGCAGAAATAGATTGCTCATCGCAACTTTCTATGGGAATTAAATGAGAAAAGCCTAATCGCTCTTTGGTTAATTAAGCCCCACTAATTCAGATGACAGCCTTATTCCATCAAAATAATATTTTATTTCACAAATACACATCTGTGGGATTCTGGAGAAAAAAAATTCCAGCACTGCAAAAAGATATTAAAAAAAAAAAAAAAAAGACTGGTCAATATACAAATTCAGGAAGCCAGGGTGGGGGGGTACAAATCAAACCATCCAAGGCAGATGAAATGGCAAAGGGAACATGATAAAAATCCTCATACTTGAACCAATACATAAGTTAGTTATCTGGGCACATTTTGAAGTTTTCTACAAGTAAATTTTGTGTATGTGGGTACCACACCTAATACAGAGCAACCAGGACTGGCCAGGGTTGAATTCTTACACTCTGCAGGTGGTGTTTAATACACCAAAGTTAGGAGCCTTTTCCTAAACTAAAAAGCAAAATATGATCATTTCAGCTGTGAGTGCAACAGTGCTGAAAACAACGGGGGAAGAAAACTTCATCTTTTTCCTGCTTCTCCAAGTAACTTTTTAGGCAATATAAAATGACTGACACCACTATCCACAGCATCACTGAGCACGCTACTTCCAAAACAAAGTCTTGAGACTTTAGACTGCATCTATAATTAAAAGGCTACTCTGATCATGCTTGCTCCTTGATTTGTCAACACAAAACTTGGCTGATAAACCAGAAAAGTGTGGTTGGAAATATAAATTGAATATCATTTTACCCCTGAAAAGCTTCTGGCTTTGCATGGAAATCTTGCTCAGATTGGAATGTTGATAAAGCTGTGAGGTGTGCCACCTTGAGTAGAAAAATAAAGATTTTTTTTTTCTTAAAGCATTAATTTACTTATAATATGGCTTTCTGGACAGTTGGTAAGTATGGATTCTAACATCTGGATGATTGTTCCTTTCTCCTCACTAACGAACAATGAAAGGAAACTGGAAAGCAAAACCTTTAAGTACAACTTCTTGAATAGAATCATCATACCCTGATTCTTTGGAGTTCCCATGCTTTGCTCCAAAATCCGATGCTCCCAGCTAACCAGCATCCTAAGACCTTAAATCTGTGCACAGTGTACACGGAAATGTTGTATCACGAATATGCTCATACAACAGCCTTTACAAATGCCTTCTCACGTGGTCTATTCCAGCCTGCTGAGCATGTTTTATGGGCTGTTTGTTTTTACATTGATCATACCACCATTGGCTACTTAAGTGTGTTCAGTGCTAAACTAAGGGGCTGCCTTAGATGAATTCAGTCTGGACCAGAGTTCTACACAATACCCAAATAAAGTTATTTTCAGGTTAAAGACCTCCTATCCTTTAGAGAGAATATCCTTTAGAGCAGCAAATGCTGCTGCTATTCTAGGGAAGGCTGCTATAAAATTGCTCTTCAGTGAAATTCTGAGCACCTTCAAGAACTCAAAAATGCATCCTGCGCAGCAAAAATGCAGCCAATAAATGTTGAGTCTTGCATGTAGAGATTTACCTATCAAGAATCTCAAGAGTTTTGGGAATCTGGGGATTTTAAAGCTGGAGTGATTCTTAACAGTAATAATAACTAGAAATACAAGGTCTAGGTTGCAGGGGAGAAAGATTCAAAGTTTAAGTGACAGCATTACAGCACAAATTTTGGAGAACGTTAGCCAGCATCTCTAAAATATATAGCCCATTCGTGATGGACATGGGATACCTTGACACTCATTTGGGTGGCAAGGGGAACAAACAATGAGGAAGACGAATGCCACTCAGCAGCCCTGAATGAAGCAATCCCAGAGTTGCTGGGAAAGCTCTTCTCTGTTTTCGGAGATTTTTCTCAACTCCAAGCCCTGGACTCCAAGAGTCCAGAAAAAAAAAAAAAAATCTATCAAAGGGGATGGTTTAAAATGCTGCAACTGCTCCAGCATGAAATGAGTATGTGATGGGGAGCTTCCAATCTGCTAAAGAATTATAGAATATTATTAGTGTTATTATTTAATAAGAGGGTTAATCCTTGAATTTCTTTCAGCCACAGAGCTCAGGGAAGTGGAAAACATGTCTGGACAGGATGATTATGGAGAACTCCCTTTGAGGGGAGAAAAATGCAGCCCTTAGAGAACATCCTTCAAAGGTATCAGGCCTGTCTGTAAAAGAATCTCTCTCCCTTGCTCTTTGTTACACACACACACACACACACACACACACACACCCAGATAAAATCCCTGCAAAACTGGACACCGCTGATGAAAGGCAACAGCCGGGCAGAAATTTCAGTTGTGTTTAGCCTAAAAGACGGGGCTCATTTTGCATGCAGTCAAGTACAGCGGCGAGGTTGGATGAATGGAAAATTCACTCTCGAATCTTACATAAATATCTCTTTCCCACATAGTTTTCCAGTTGAAAAGCTCCCATAATGAAGCAGAGGTGACAGCCCAGGGAGCGTTGTTAACCATTGAGACGGCTGTCAGGAGAACTGTAGGGCGGATAGGCGCTTCACAACCGCCCCAACCCACCCGGGTCCCTCCTACCCGCTCCGCAATGGTACCCGACCCGAGAGGGCAGTGCTGGCGTACCTTCTCCGAAGCCCCCTCCTTCCCATTGTCAGCCCGCAAGCTGCGTGAAGCCAGGTGAAACCCAGCAGCCGGCTGATCTGATTAGCAGCTCCGGCGCGCTAAGGGATTGTCGGATCGTGCCTCTTCAAGAGGAAACTCTTGTGGAATCTTCAGGAAAGGGTGGTAAAGTTGCAAGGACCTTTCCTGCCTCCCGCTGCCTCGGCTACAAGCCCCGTTCTCTAACTGGAGCTGAAGTGAGCAGCTGACAGCCTGATTTGCCATGACGGACTGATGCTGTGCGTTCGCAACAATAAACAATTCATGTTGTTTGATTTCCAAGATTTAGCAACCCAAGCAAACAGCTGCCATCTCGGCTCGCGGAGGCCAACGGCTGGCCCTTGACGAGCGGCCGGCTCAGTGCCTGCGGGGAAGGGTCAACGGTAACAAAACTTTGAGGTTCCTGCCACATTGTGTGGGGAGAGCTTTGGTCTGGGAGAGAAGGGAAGCGGAGAGAACTGCGGATACCTGTTGGCATCAGCAGGTGTTCGGCGTCCCCCAGCCCTGGCTGGAACCCGGTAGGAGGGGAGGAAGTCCCTTAAGAACCTGTTACGCGCTGGCAGAAGCCAGGCGAGAGCCCTCTAGGCCGGCGAGCAAGGCGGCCCGCCCCCCGAGTGTCGGCGGATGGGGAGCAGGGAGAAGGCACAAAGCGCAGCCGCCTGCCCTGCCGGGCGATGGGGAGAGGGTTCGGAGTCCTCGGCTCGGGGGGCCTCTGTGAGAGCGGGCTCGCCGAGGACAGTGCCTCTGGGCGTCCTGCCGGGGTTCGGTACAGGGGCTTGGCCGCTGCAGAGCCGCGGGGCGGCCCGAGAGCCAGCAAGTTTGCAGCGGGCACCACGCCTCGTAGGCTGGAGCAGCCACTTGTAGGAAAGCCCTGCGCCGGGGCGGGGGGCTCTCCGCTGCTGGGTCGCGGCCCGCGGCCCCAAGGCAGGGGTTTCCCTCCCTGTCCCCGGCGGGGGGGGGGGGGGGGAAGAGGTAGCAAAGGGGCAGCCCCGATCCCTGCTCCTTCTTTCCTCTCGGGCTCGCACCCTCCTCACCCCCGCCGCGGGTGTTGCCCATTCTCCGCACGGACCCCGCAGTGAAGGCGCGCGGCTGCAGCGTCGCCTGCCTGCCGGCCTGGCGAGGCGGCGAAATCGCCAGGCGACCGCGGAGATGGAGACTGGCAGGAAGACTAAAGGGGCACAGGCTGCTTGCTACTCCCCAGGACCTACTGTCACAACAGTTTGCCAAATCGTCAGAGCCCTGAGGTGGCCCCGTCGGCTGTGCGCATCATGAAAGACGCAGCTCAGCCCCAAGCCTGGGCTAGGAACCCGCGTCCACCATCTGCGGGGGAGGGTGGGGGGAGGAGACGGGCAAGGTGTCCGAAGGGGGATAGGGATTCTTAAAGGAAACGGTCCTTTCGGGGTCCTCGGGGCTTGGAGGGAAAAGGGGACAGGGGGAGAGCACTTACTCTTGACGAGCTCGGCGCTGGCGAATTTCAAGCTTCCTGGTTCACACACGGCTGCAGGGACTCTGGGTCGGCTCCCGAGGGCGGCGAGCACCGAGAGGTTCCCGCGCGCAGGGCAGGCGCCTCCGGATTCCGTTCATGCCTCTCGGAGCTGCGGGGCTCGCCGTGGAGACGCGGGGCGGGCGCGCCGAGTCCGGGTGTCCGCAGCCCAAAGTGCAGCGAGCGGGCGGGTGCGCGGCACCGTCCGTGCCCAGACCGGCGCCGGCGGAAGGGACTCGGGGAAGCAAGGAGATTCCGAATAAATCCACGAATTCCGGGCTGAGCGCTCTGGCGTGCGAGCCCGCCTGCCTGCCAAATGTAACTGTGAAGTGATGTGGAAAAGTGAGCCGGGTGCCTCCCCTGACGGATCTCATTGGGCAGAGCGCAGAGGCAGGTCTACCACTTGGAAATTCATGTAAGCAGTCCCCCTCCCCACCCCCTCCCTGCCTTCCCCCTCGGCTGTGGCGCGCTCGCTCGCTCGCTCTTGCCTCTCCAAGTGGGCGCCCAACTTTTCGCTCCTGGCTCCCGAGCACGCCCCGCGCGTCTTCGCAGCCAGAACCCCGGCTGAAGATGCGCCCTTCCGTGCGGAGCGCGCAGCCCACGGAAGGCCAGCCTCCCGGAGAAGGGGGCCGGCGGAGGATCAAGGCAGGCGGAGGCGGTTCCCGCGAGCTTCCTCGGTCGGCTCTCACCTGCGCCCTGGGGCCAGCGTGGTCTTGAAAAGCGTCTCAACGACCCACAGCTGTTCTCCGTGGGCGGAAGAGGACGCGGCAGGGCCGAGGGGTGCGCGTGGGCGGCTTACCTCGCAATTCCGAGAGCCTCTTGCGACAGAGTGGGGTGCTTGTCAGACCGCTACCTACGACTCAGACGCTACAGCTCGGAGGCAGGCGGTGTGTCGCGGTCTTGTGGGTGGAGCACATTCCTAGCATCCCCCTGCCTCTACTCCTTCAGGGAGATGGGATCGGGGCGGGCACCGGGGCAGCCGGCAGGGGCGCGCAGTAAGTAGGCACGAAAAGAACAGCAGAACTTGCGTGGGAAATCCAGGGGGAGATTGCCCTCTCTTGTCAGTGACCCTTGGCCTCCAGATCTACTCGCAGACACCATTTTTGCAGCTCCTTTACCTCCGCCAAGAGATGCCCTGGCTGTGGCCCGTTCAGCTGCTCTGATGGACGCCGTGCAGGTCCTGAGAAACGTCCCCCCCCCCCCCGCCCTGGGGTAGAGCCAGTACAGATAAATTAAGAGATCCAGGCTTGTTTTCTTCTCACTTCCAAGGCTAACACATAGAAATATTGAGCCACCGTGATCATCTTTTGGTACAATCAGTGAAACGTAAGATGCACTAATCCTTACTTTTTTGATTAACTTCCCTCCACAGGCCACCCTGATTTGGTCCATGCCCTGTGCACCAGAGGGGAGTTCTCAGGAAGGGTTTTACCATCTGGGGGTCACAGCCGAAACAGAAGGGGGAAAGGGCGCAGACAACCAGACACAAGGTCTGTAGAGCTTGTACTGACTGTCGCAAATTAACGAGACACAGTGAGCAGAATGAGAAAATAGGCACAATATGCTTGTAATGTTTTATGCAGATTTGACATTTGTGTGTGTGTGTGTGTGTCCCATTATGAAATGTTTAAAAGAATACAGCCTATAGGTCTAATATCTGTTTCACATTCTAGCTTCTAACGGGCAAAAAACTTAGTGAATTATTTCAGACACGGAGAGGTGAGGAGAACCAGGAGGTATCTCCCCTCTGCCCCCACCCGCCCCCAAACACACACACACACACACACACACACACACACACACACACACACACACACAAGACAGTACATAGTAACGGTTCCTTCTTTTCTCAGACTGGGTAAGCTTGCAGGGTATTCAGGAGTTGGCTAATTCTATCTAGGAAAAAGGAACAGAAGTCACACCTCAATCAAATCATAACTCCTGCTAGACCAGGAAGCAAGTCCCAAGTGGACAAAGAAATACACGATATTTGGGTCGTGCTTAATTTTCAGACATTCATTTTCAGTTTGAACACATGCTCTGCTCCTTTCCTGGGGGTACTTTTCTTAAATCTATGAGAACCACAGAAAAAGTTTTGTGTTACTGAAGGCTGCGAATCGTCACAAGTAACAAACTCCTCTCAAAAGAAAGCCAGAATGGTAGAATTCGACAACATCCCCAAATCTCATTTTCTTAAAGGGAAACAACAACAGCAACTCTTTTGACAAAGGGAAGAGAGTCAGGATCCAATGGCTTTGGATGCCATGGTTAGGGATGCGTTGTTTTGACTCACCTCTACGTGTACTCTCAGAGCAGTTACATGCATTGTCTTCATTGAATTTTGGCAACTAGAATTCAAGGTAGCCCTCTCTCCATGTGCTAATCTCTGCTCAAAGCACTGCAGTAGGAATTTCCTACTAATTTTCTCCTAATTCTTAGGAGAGGTCTGGGTGATTAAGCAGTGTGAAAGAGGATTAGGATAATGTGAAAAAGCCCTATAAGGATATTTCTAAAATAATCAGGGTTGCTGAAAGACAAGGCATTTGCCTCTTTAACAATTCCACCCACACTTAATAGGATGCAGTGTAATGTCACAATGGTGAGAGCCTAACTCCTTAAGAAAGTGTTTTCTTTGCAACATCCTCTCCAGGGTTACAGCCTTCCAGCTTCCAGTCCACAGGAAGAGGACTGTGCTACATGGGCTTTTCAGAATGGCGACTGAAATTGCCTGTGCGGTGGAGCCTTGCAGGGGAAGAAGGGTGAGGGATTATCTGATAGGGCTGAAGTAGAATCAGAGAAGAGCTGGGGGCTGGGGAGATGCCTTCAAAATAACCTTGGCTGACTGAGTTGCAGACTGGGATGAGGCCGGGTGTCTCCAGCCTGGGTTTCTGTGACAGGCAGAGGAGGACTCTACTGCAGTTGAATGACATGGAAAGAAACTCTATGTTTCTTTTTCACTACAGGTAGATCTTGTGCTGTAATTTGGACTAAAGGAGACACTAAACCAAGTGACTGGTTAGTTGGATAGTGAAGAACCCGCTGGCTTATAGGAAGCAGAGCCCTGGCAGGAGGTGGGAGAGATAGGGACACTCCACTTTGTCCCACTGGAGCAGGAAATGGCAGAATGGAACATAGCTACTATTTGCTGCATCAAAATGTAAACTTTTCTTCTTCTCATTCTCCGGTACACAATTAAAAACTAAAATAATATAAAAGCAAACATTAAAAAACATGTGTTTACCACAGTATAATGGTGAGAACTTTCAGGTTTCTTGGCTTGCTTTTAAATTTAGATCAATTAATGAATTTGTGGACTTTCTCCTAAAGGAGGGGTTGAGAAGTGTGGATTCGGTGAATGAAAATATTTCACGATGTAATTCCTGCCCAGGGTATTTTATTTTATTTTATTTTATTTTTTATTAATTTTTTTAAGATTTTATTTTTAAGTAATCGCTACACCCAACATGGGGCTCAAATTTACAACCCCAAGATCAAGAGTCTCATACTCCACAGACTGAGCCAGCCAGGTGCCCCCTGCCTGGGATATTTTAAACATAATATTTTAAGTAAAAACTTTAAGACTCTGAAATATGAAGAAGGCCAAAACGTAAGTGTAATACCAATTAGCATATAATACTTTCCAGGAATGCAGAGTACTTTTCCCAGATTTCATGTTATGAAATCGTGATGCAGAAATCTCAAAACCACCATGTCCTTTTTTTTTTGAGGGGGTGGGGGTTGTAATAAGTAATATATAACAACTGTAGCATTAGGCAGAAGAGACTTTGAAATTTGATTGAATTTCCAATATTGGAGCGTATATCATGAGAAGGCAAAAAATTAGGAAGGGATTTTAAGAAGTTTGTAAATGTTAGGTACATTTAGGAAAGATTTCTTTAAGAGTTTGTTTTAAATCAGCCTCTTTACTACAGTCATGAAAAGATGTAATGGGTAGTCAAATGAAGTGAATGTGAGCAATTACTGTGGTTCTCACACCGATCTCTGGTCCAGATTCTGCCTCCCCATCCCAGGAGGCTTGTTAGAAATGCAAATTCTCAGACCTTGAATCTGGGTGGGGCTTAGCAACCTGGGTTTTAGCAAATGCTCCAAGGGACTGTGTTGCTTGCTATATTTTGAGAACCACTGCCTTAGGCTATTCTTTTCTCAGGTGATATATATAAAGATGAGAAGAATAAAAATAAAGCAGTGCATTGTATGAATACTTATTGTTTTTGTCCTGGGATGTTCTAGGGCAGACTATTATCTTAACAAGTAAGGTAAAATAAAAAGAAAAGTGTATGCACACTAAATAATGGAATTACTTCACCAATGTTTATTACAGGTTTTGAAAAACTAGACTGATTTCTTTAGAAGTGGTGATGGATTCTTGGCGTAAAATCATCATTGAGCTTGTTATTCAGACTTGTGATGGTTACGTTTCTTGGCTGCTGGTTTTAGCTGTCCCTGAAATTAGGCCTGGATCTCTTAATATTGACTGTAATTACTAATCTTGAGCTTGCCATTATATTTTCAGTAAATGGAGGTGTAAACACTTTCTGAAAACCACATCTGTGCTGAGAGCGTTTTGGAGAAGGTTTTCAAAATGGCATTATCTCCTATCTTCCCAGGTGCTAGAAAAGAGATAAGCTCCAATTCAGCTTCTACACAGAAACTGGGGGTGAGGGGCCAGTTAGATAGATTTAAGGGGACTGGTACAAAGCTATCAAATAAGCCAGCCCGGATTTTGTAGATGATACACTTAGCATTTTTGGTTTGGTTTGACTGTGTTGTGTTTTTATTTTTGTTTTCTGGAACAGAGCGGCCACTAGATTAAGATGCCAGACCCTTCTTGTTAACGTGGAAGCCACGAAGGGGGGTGGCGGGGTGGGCAGTGAATCCACATTGTGTTTTTAAAAAAGAAGAAGAAAGAAAAGGAAAAGAACCCCCCCCCCCCACACACACACCGCATGAGGTAAAATTAGTTTGGTATATCAGATTGTATTTGGTATTAAAATATAATAGTTAAATTTAATCTTAAGACTGGTTTAGATCACTGTCATCTGCAATGTGCACACTAACACTAACGTATCACTACACATGTATGGGGGGGTTCAGTAGTAGGGGGTGGGGCAGTACATCAGCATCTCTTATTATGCCTAAAATGGAGCCTATAGTTCTGATTAGTTGTTATCAAGTTGGGTATTGGAAGAATGTTGTATTTACATTCGACAAAGGTTCCAAGAAGTTGAAAGGAAATTGCGTTTCTGAGAATCTGAACGCAGTCTCCTTATTAGTCCAAGCTGCATAGTGCTATCGAAGGGTTTTTTGTTTGTCTATTCGTTCATCAGAGCTCGACTGCCATGTAGAAAACAGAAAGCAGTGCTTTTAGGTTGCCGGCTCCTGTTTGCAAAGGCAACTGGTCCTGTCGGAGAGACGTCAAGACTTTTTTCCTTCTACCTCAAGTGCCCTCTAGCGTGCGATATCTGTGCAGGTTGCTATGTAGAAGGAGGTGGAAAGAAAAAAGAAAAAGAAATATCCTACCAATTGCTTCCCTAATTCCTGAATTGCCCTGCTTTTCCTTTTCTCCTTCCTCGAAGGGGTCATTTCTACCAAAGTGTTTGGCAAAACAAAAAAGGTGCTGTTGCTTTTGCGTGAAAAACAAATCACTCATTTACTAAACTGGGAAACAAATGCTAATCCTTTCTCAGGGGTCTCTTTTGAACATTCATCATAATTTTCCAGAAGTTTCACACACTGTAGTAATCAGGCAAATAAAAGAAGGTAAGTTGCTCCCTAGGAAGAAATTCCGTTTTGTTCCTAACTCACTGCAGCCCAGCTATAAGACATGTGATGCAAATTGATTAACCTCTCCGTGGGTTTTCGGTTTGTGTCTCCATAAAAGTGCATAATACTTCTTTCTTGCCTCAGGGGGGTGGTATGAGGCCTAATTGAGGTTTATAAAACAATTTCAGGTCCTCAGATACAATTTGATATACAGTTGAACCCGCCTTTCATCTCCCATCTACTAACAGGGTTTCACATTCTCTTTGGTCTCCAGAGGGAAACTGTGATCAGGATCTGTATTTCCATAAACATGTCGTTAAAACAACTCTATTGTAAATAGTGGATTTGCTCGAGAGACTTGGAATGGTAGGAAATGGGAAAGAATATCTGGGGAAGAAAAATGTACTTGCTTTTGCAAACATGCCTGCGTGTGAATAAATACAGGTAACTGGTAAGGCGAAATTCCTTCAAGACGTACATTTGGGTGTATCTCCCTAAATTTGAAAATAAGCTAACAAGAACAGAAGGTAATTTTACTCACCCAAACACCACCCACTAAACAGTCTCTGAGAGAGAAGAAGATACCTGTAAACAAACTTCTCCTCTGGCATCCATTCAGAGGGTAGAATATCTAAACACCTGTTATGTAACTCAGAGATGCATTTTTTAATAATATTATTATGCAGCATTGTGTTTTACCATTCCCCTTATAACGATGATACTTTAAAAAGTAATTAAAGAGGGAGGCGAGATAACATCATAACATGCCCATTCATTTCTTTACAGGCAATGTCTGTTTTATTATTAAGGCACTAAGAATGGAAAGGGCATGGTTGGTATCCTTTAAAGTATGGGGAAACTGAGGCTCAGAAAGTTAAATGATTTGCTTAAAGTTACACAATTAATGAGTTAAAGAGCACAATTTCAACCTAGGGTTTTCAACATTAAATACAGTTGAGTACTACCTCTCAGCATTAAAATACTAATAAGTAACTATCATCACCTACTTTTAAATAATGTATTACCTCTTTATGGCAGGGACCCACACATTGCAATACAAGAAGAACTAAACATTATGTGTTCCCAAACCAAATCAGAATCTTTAATTGCATGTGGTTTTGTAAATATAGATCCCAGATTCCATGGTTAACCAACTAAATCAGGCTTTCCAAGGAGAATGTGTATTGTTTTTAAAGTTTTATTCATTTAAGTAATCTCTATGCTCAACATAGGGCTCAACCTTACCACCCTGAGATCGAGAGCTGCAGGATCTGAGCCAGCCCAGCGCCCCAAGAATGTGTATTTTTTGAAAGCGAATAAGGCGATTCTGATTCAGCATAACAAACACCATTCTGAAGACCATTTGGAAAATAATGAAACCAAATGGCCTCCAAGGTGATGCTTACTCCTCAGTACTGGAGTCCACGGTTCAGGCACTCTTCTATTACTATTTAGATTTGTATAGCCCTTCATATATTTCCAAAAACAGCAGCTCTTTTATTTGATCCTTGCAACAATAATCTTATGAGGGGAGAAGATATATTATATCCTCAGTTTTATAGAGTTAACATGTTATCAGAACCAAAAGGGCCCTTTAGAGACTATCTAGTTCAAGTTATTCATTTTATAGGAAAAGAATGGGGTAAGGCTTTTGACTTCTGAGTCTAAGGTTATATAACTCGTTCTTGAGGGGAGGGAACCCCACAAGATCCTAAGTCCTTGTCATCAGGTCATAAGTCCTTGGTCATATGTCAGCTTGTCATTTATCTCTGTAAATATGATGCCCAAGCAAAAATCATTAAGCTAACCCTCAATAATCTTCAAGATATGAAGTTAGAAGACTGGGGGAAAAAATAGTTCAGGTACTTAGATCTAAATTAATGTAGTCCAGTAAAGTATTTTCATTTTCTGGTGAGATTACATTTACTCCCTTCACCTTGTATCTGCTCAGTCTAATAATGTGTTTTGTCTTGGTTGAATTATTTTAGTATCCTGGAGTTAAGCTCACTGATGCAGCCCCAGAGGCTCCTTCAAAGCAAAATTTGTGTGATGCAGATTTTTGGAGTAAGGATTGTTGGGGAATCAGAGAAAAACATCAACATAAGAAAAAAAATACATAAATGTGCTCTCATACATTCTGATGTATCCTCACAAAGTAACAACTCATTTCAAATGCAGGTGTACAAGACTGTTGCATTCTCCAAAAGCAGAGACAACAAATGCACATGACTTGCCAAAATGAAGGAGCCTATTAAATTTTTAGTCATTCTTTTTTGTTGTTGTAAATATAATGATATTCTGTCTTCCCCCAAACTATCTCATTGTGCCTGAGCACAGAACACCTTTATTTTTCACTGGGTTGTTTTCTCCTCCAAAATTACATAATGCATATAATCACTTTTCTGGAAGAGAAAGCAATAATAAATGGTATTAGGAGTTGTGATAAGTGTTCTTACATTGAGTGTTTAAAATCTTGCTGGGCACTCTAGGGATTGATGGACATATGTTGTGTCATTTACTCTCTACAATACCCTCCTAGTTTTTCAGATGATGAAAATGTGAAGGGAAATGTATTTTACTTCTCTAAATCCCAAGTGGCCCTGCTCATCTTTCCACTATCCTTTTATAGCACAATCTATTTGTCCTGTATGCACCAGCTAAACTAATTCTTTTTCCTTTGAAAATGCTAACTACCTTACTCCGGAGTTCGGAGGCATGAGGCCTGCAAGAAAGAGCCAGACATTTGGAGTCCTACGTCTCGTTTCAAAGGCTGGCTGAACACACTACTGGTTCTGTAAATTAGACCAGCTAACTGGTTAACTAGTTAGATAACCACTCTGAGGCTCTTGGGCCTCTGTGCATAAGCCTTTTTATGCTTTATGAAATGTTTAACTCATAGCGTTGTTCCATTAAAGGATGCAATGAAAGAAAAAAAAAGGGTATCTAGTTTTCAGTATATATGTTAGTTTCCTCTCAAGCAAACCCATCAACACCTACCTAAAAAAGATCAGATGGCCAGAAAACAGATCTTTCCAAGATCCCTACAGTGAGGCTACTCCTCTTAATTGTAAAATTCTGTCTTGTGGCTACACAGGGCATTCAGTCAGACCTCAATCAGCCCTTTAACTAGTACCATCCGCTGTTCTCCAACACATTCTCAGCTCCAGACAAACCAGCCTTTCATCTTCAAATCACTTTTTAAACAGTTTATACCTTGTTCATGCAATTGCATTCTTTCTTGAAGATTAAAATTTGGGGGGGGGTTTTGTTGTTGTTTTTTCTTTTATTTCACTTGGCCTTCCAAACCCCCTCCTACTTCTGTTAAGAAGAGTTGAAAGGCTGCTGATGTTTGAAAGAGGCCCACTTCAATCTCATGATCTGGTAAAGAAATATGGGTGCATATTTTGCATTTGATGACCTAAAGGAGAAATAATGGGATCTTGAGGCAAGAAAGGGCCCATGTTGTAATGGAAGGAGGGCTCTCCTAAATCTCTAGTGAAACAAGGTCAGTTTCTAATCAGGGGGGTGTTGAAATTTACAGACAGGTAAAATAGCCCACTAGGCTTCATACCAGTGTTCAGAACATTTTGTAGTTGAGTCCTTGGCCACATGAGGACTTCAGAGGAGAAGCACCCTGCAAACAGTGGGCCACGCCCATACCCATTTCTTCATTGCTGAACTCTGCTGGGGATTCTTCCTCAATCCAATTATCTGGAAGCCATGTACCTTAGAGACTAGAGCCTGAAGATCCTGATACATGGGAAGGTCTCAGGGAAGAGATCTGGACTCAAAAATGTCTGGGTCAGCCTAAGACGGTGTAGTTCCTTGGGGAACTTGCCTAGAACCTGAATTTGCATAGCGAGAACACTGTTCCTACATACATTGTACGTCTATTTGGAGATGCGTTCTTGTGGTGCTGCCACTAATTATAAAAGAGTTCAAGCTCCCCAGAGACACTCCTTGGATTTGCCACTAGGCTGGGCACCATACTCTGGGGATGCGGTTGGGATCAGCCTGTTGAACAGACCCTAAGCGTAGAGAGATGGCTTTCTTCCTCTCTTAGGATACTTTTCAATAAGTACTGGCCATCTTTTCTTTCTAGATGGCTCACAGATAGGAATTCTAGTCTTAAGTCTTCACTCATGTGCCCATTTATATACCTTTGTTCTTCCTGGCCCACACTCTCCTATCATTTTATGTTCATTTGTCTGGCCCCCTCACCAGATTAATTCTGAGCTCCTTCAAAGCAGAGACTCCACTATCCGTATCCGTGTATCCAAACCTAGCCCAAAGCCTGACACATAGTCAGTGTTCAGGTACTGCGTTATTCGAGATAACGAATAAAGGAATATGACTGCAAAGATAACTATGGTATTATTATCAACAGTTAGCTAGAAATAGACCCAGATTTGGAGTTAGAAAAATCAGATGGCTCAGCAGATTGGTGTGTGGGACTCAACAAGGATAACAGATTTCACTGGAAAAGAGAGAGGGAGAAAAAGGGATGGCAAAACAAAGTGAAAGGAAACAAAACCAGGAAACTCAATCTTTTAGAGCAGATATAGAACAGTGAAGATAGCAGACTAAGGCTGAATAACTGGGGGAAAAATTAATTCTTCCAACTGATAAAATTAAGAGTGAACATCAGGAAATAATTCAGATCCCTACTGGTGATTTGCATAATAGTAGTGGTAATACCAGTAGTAATAATGATTATAATGACATCAAGTATTCCTGAGAATCCACCTGCTCCTTAGTGCCTCATAATTTAGTACCTGGGTGTTTACAAAACAAGTTTCCATTAAGGAAGCTTGGGATGCCTTGGGCAGGTGCACTGTCTTTGTAGCTTCCGGACACACATCTCATCCCATCCCAAAGATAGCACTCTAAAATAGATTCCCAGACTGCTTTCTTCCTACAGAGCTAGGAGTTTGCTTGAAGACCACAGAAAAATATTTTTTCCATTTATCTTTGAATCCCCAGTAGCACAGAAGAGATGCTCTATAAATTTTTGTGGATTTATCATCTCAAATCTCTCCCCCAGCAAGCTGCAAGATAAAGAGACACTGTCCAGTATCCCCATTTTTCAGATGAGGAAACCAGAAATATGTAGTCAGAGTTGAAGTCAGGGAAACCAATCTGAGATCTTTAAACACATTGGCTTTTCTTATTAGGCCCTGCTATTGTCTAGAAATATTTCCAAGGTCACAATGCTTCTTAATTACTCCTTTTCTGTTTGGAATTCTGAGAAAGCATGTTCCCTTAGTATTCATATAAAGGACCAAACAAATCTCATGCCAAAATCACCACTTATGTTTTGCAAGAATCAAGGGCAAGGCTTTGCACTTTTGAGTCAGTGTGGAGTACCTAAAGCACCCTTGCAAATTCTGAAGAGATGGAAAACAGGAAAGATACTTTGCATCTGATGTAAAAATCCATGTGTATTCTGAGGGAAATGGAAACCATGCATTACTGATTAATTTACACTTAAATCAATGAAGTGTTTTGGAAAAGATATTTGATGTTCAAGAAGCCTTTTTAAAAGGACCTAATGGGACTTTAAAGCTGTTTTTGCCTTAAGAAGAGGAACTTATTTTTTTTCTCATGATCTTACACCCAAATGATGTGATTTCAAAGTCTCATTTGCTCTCAAAATCTTTCCACTTTGCCCTACACAGAGGTGGTTAACCTGTATTTTATTACATTACTAGTATTTTTTTTTCCCGTTTCTCTATTTATTTTGGCAGTGTAGCTTTCACTAGAACAGGCAGATAACCTTATGGAATCTGTCTGAATATTGGATGCAATTTCCTCAGAACTACAAACACCTCAGACTGTTCTAGCAAAAAATAAGGGGTGAATTACACAAGTTTAGGATTTCCATATGAAGGAAGGATATGTAAAGGGAGAAGACAGGGACTTGGAATAAATGGAGTCTTCATGCTTGTAGGAGAGAAGGAAAGATAGCATATATTGAGGGCTGATGGAATTAATTGAGCAATCAGTCCATATTGGTACTTACTGCTCAGAAATGCAGATGTTACCTCCATTTTTCATTTGCAAAATGTGAGACTCCAGAACGACTTGCACCTTTGGCTGTCCATCCCAGACTTGTTAGGAGACCCCAGCATTTCCGATGCTGCAGGTGGTACACCCCCGTGGTGATTCTCATGGGACACAGACGTGGAAAATAAATAACACTGAATCACATGGTGGGAGAGTTACTTGCTTTCCACTTCTCTTTCAACTGTCTCATTATGTCCAGAGGGAACACTTCAGTTCCCTGCCATTGCTGGCCTCTAACAAGCAAAATGCTGGCCTGAGGCTCAGAGCCCTAAGCAGACTCCGAGTGCCTTGTTAGAATGTAAGAACATTGTTTTGCCTTCATTTATTTTATTGTAAGTTTACCTTGTATTTATGGCAAGTGAAAATAATTTTCTTATTCTTAAGTGTAGATATAAAGTTTCCTTTCAAAACCAATGTTTACATTCTTAAAGAAGTGAGTTGATTAAAAAACTATATGACACAGATGGTGTACAGACATTAGAAAATAATGACACAGAACTACATAAATGACTGAAGCTTGAAGAAAAAAAAAACTGTATTAAATCAGCAGTCTTTCAAAGTACTATTATCAAGTAAATTGTCCTCTTAAACTTAGAAGTATACACATTTAAAGTACTATTCCTGAGCTTAAAGTTTTTATGCAATATCAAATGTTCCATATTTCTCTACTTTGATTTCCTATAAAATCGACTCTTAAAAATAAAAATGTCAGTTCTGAGACTTATAAGGAATGGGAACAGTATAACCTATTCCAATGGACACTGCAGAAATGCTTTTAGTCTTTAGGTACAAACAGTATTTTGTATTGTTGTATCTCTCTCTGTCTCCCCCTACTAATATTGTGAAACAATAATCATCGTCTTCGGTTAACATCCTCGCCATAGGTTGATAAAAATTCCCCTGTAATTTCTTTTTTCAGAAAAGACTGAAGTAAATAAATCAAATAAATCTTCCCAGTGTGCAGATTTGGAGCAGAGTGTGTGAAAACAAGAGAAAACTTACTTCCATTTTTTGTGCCTATTTTATTTGGTTTATCACCCAATTTCATTTGAGGAGACATTGTAGTCTTCTTCAATGAGAGCTTATTTTTATTTTTTTTCCTTGCCATTGTAAAGGGAAGTCAACATATTGCTCATAAAGTGTTAAAGTCTTTATGAACTGCTGATGGATATCAAGGAAATGCTCTAAGGATTAAGAGGTGAAATTGTGGCAAAATATCCACTTCCTCTAAATATCACCTTCAATAGCTTTATAGCAAATATTGCTGAAGAAAGAGAATATAAATCACTTACGTCCCCTAGGACTTAATACTGAAGTACCATTTATGTTTTCCTTTTGTTTGAATTACTGACTAGCACTCTACTGTGTGAAGGAGGAAGAAAAAAAAATAAAACACTTGACAAAGCAAAGTGGAGAGAAAAAAGACAAAAAAGCAGAAATTGAGAAAAATAGAAAAGAAAATACATAGTAAATACTGTCTGGTTCCCCTTTGATCCTTGAGTTTGCCTGGTGTAGCCAGATCCTTGGGGTTTGGGGTACTCCTATAGGATATTCACAATTTTAAACCACACACACACACACACACACACACACACACACACACACATCTCTTTTCAAGGTCAGATGCAAAATACACAAATCTAGAAAGCATTCTGGGAATGCACAAATATGGAGTCAGAAAATCTGGGACATATTCTGGGCTCTGTCATTCACTAGGTATAGGACCTTGAAAGAGTAAAACAGCTATTGCTTTTTTTTCCATATGTTTGTCTTTTAAAAATGATGTTCTGAGGGGCACCTAGGTGGCTCAGTCAGTTAAGTGTCTTGCTTCAACTCAGGTCATGATCTCACGTTTCCTAAGTTCGAGCCTCATGTCAGGCTCTTCTCTCCCTCTCTCTCTGCCCCTCCTTCATCCATGCTCTGTCTCTCAAAGATAAATAAACCTCAATAATAATAAAACCATTAAAATGATGTTCTTGTAATGATTACTTGATAAATTGTAAGAAGATCCTCCCCATTCTCTTTTCTATGTGCCCTGTGAATTTGGTCACGCTGATTAAGTCAGGCAGGACGAGACTACTAATTGATTATGGTGGTCTTATCAATGCCACTTTGACGTCTATATAGACTTTCTCCTTTTTATTCCACAGTCACCCTCCACTAGCCCTCATTTACCTCCCTGAACCTCAGGCTCTTCATCGGTAATGTGAGAGAAATAACTCTTGCTTCCTCTTTATTGGGTTATAGTAAAAATATAGTAATATGAAAGTTTTTGACAGAATGGTATTACACACACACACACACACACACACACACACACACCATGTTATGATCTTTGATGTTAATGTGTGAGATCAAAAGCAAGAAATGAAGTTGTAGAAATCCCCATTTTACTGAAATTTTAAGTCTGATGTGTTATCTGTGCTTTTCCATAATGACAAATAGAGAGGCCAGAGTCCACACTGTTATGTGTGGGGCCAAAATCTCCCTGATCAGCAGACACCCTTGTGAGTCCTGCCATTCCCTTTAAAAATTTCACCATGAACACTGGTCATTAATGGTAAGGCATTACATGAGTGCTTAGCAGAAGTAGTATTTAATGAACGCACTAGCAGTCAGTGTCTTAAGATAAAAATATGTTCACATATGAAAATGTCTACATGACTATGTGGTTTCATCAACATGCATTAATTCTCATGTTGTTACCCTGTTTAGTACCAGATGCAGATAACTCAGAGGTGAATGAGACAAGATGTTCTCAAAAGCTCAGCCAAGTGGCACAGACAGATGACACCAACACATGATCTTGGTACAATGACAGCTCTCTAGAGCTACAGCGCAATGGATTGATGGGAACAGTGAAAGGCTTAGGAATCAATGTATCCTTGGAAACGTCACTTAACCTCTCTGAAGATCCTTGTCACCTTCTAACCTTGGGAGCCACTTAACTCCTCTGATAAGTATTCAGGTGTGACTGGAGAGGAGGATACATGGAGGAGTGTAAGGTGAGAGTTAGAGGCTCACATGCTCCAAAAGTTAAATTCACCAGCTCAGAGGGCCTTATCTCAGTTTGACTGAGAAACTGAGCATTAATCTAGCAAACCTCTCTCATGTTTAAAAAGACCCAGCAGGTATAGATATATCACCTCTATGGTAGCCATGTAAAATATAGCCCTGGGAATTGAGTGGGTATAGACTGGGTTATGGGCAATGGGAAGCAGGAATACTGGTTAAAAAGTAACCACAATACTAACAAAACAATAGCAAATAGAAGATAGCATTGTTCCAAGAGTGCTTAACTCATTCACTGCCCATAAAACTCTACGATATAGGTAATCTTATTATCCATATTTCACAGAAGGAGGAGGTACAGAGATTAAGTAATTGCGCATGATCACACAGATAGTGTGCCTTCAGCAATCCTACCCTTAACTATTCTACCCTTATTCTACTGCAGTACTCCAGGCAAGAACATTGAAGGGATTGAACCAAGCTAAAGCACTGTAAAAATTTTCCTTTTATTTCACTGTACATTTTTTCATGCTTATTTACTTATTTTGAGAGAGAGAGAGAGAGAGAGAGAGAGCAAGCAAGGGAGGGCAGAGTGAAAGGGAGACAGAATCCCAAGCAGGCTCGTGAGCTGCAAGAACATGACCTCAGCCGAAATCAAGAGTTGGAGATTAAACCGAACGAGCTACCCAAGTGACCCACCCTACTGCACATTTTGGATTTGCTGTCCTTCTGCTTATTAAATTGGTAATTTCTTTCTTTTTTTTTTTTTTCTTAGAGCCATAGGCTCCAGGACAAGCACTCTAAATTCATGCATTATTATTTTTTTTATTATGTTTTAACGCAGCCCACGTTAGTACTCAGCAAGTACCAGGTCCCCATAACTGTTACCAAACGCACCATGATGGGGTCCTGGGGGTCAGAGGCTGCTGTAGGCTCTGTATACAATTCTAAGGGTCCAATTCTACTGTAACATGTGACTACATATTGTCAGGCAGGCAGCAGCGGCCACCATTGTTTTTCCTTTCTCTGGATCATTGCTTGTTTCCTTAGTCTAGAATTTCCTCTTCACTTTCCCTTACGGTTTATACATACGGAAATCTTGCCTGATCTCCAAGATCTAACTAGATGACACCCAACTAGGGTAAGAAGCCTGTGCTATCACTGCCCCTATGCTGCCCCCCAACAGTCTCTCTACCACAACTCCTGTACTTGGAGCCCACTGCAGTGTCGTACAGATTCCTGACGTCTGTCCTGTCACACCTACTAAAGATCTGGGAAATCGGGGCACATGTTATGTAACCGATATGGACTGCACGTAAGGCAGTATGCAGTAGGGAAAATAAATTGTGCGAAAGGACCGTTAACATTTGGGAAATGGTAAATGACTGACAGTGTCTAAATTGGATGGATGGAAGAGATAGAGGCTTAAGTCAAATGAAGTTGGTCCCACTGGATTCTCACACATAATATAGTGAGTACCAAATATATGAGTGTATAATTTTTCTCACAGTGTATAATTTCCTCAGCCTGACATCCACAGCCTTTTATATCCTCCCCAAATTCCCTTTACTAACCAATCTCTTATACCTGCTGTATAAACCTTCCCCTCCACCCACCCTAAACTTAGTGCTTGCGCTCCCTAGATTCTTTGAATTCTTTGAATATGGCAGTTAACACAGGCACCTCTTCAATCCTATAACCGTAGCAGACATGTCTAATTAATCACAGCGGAGCACGGACTCATTTCTAAGATTTATCTTCAGGGTTGCACTTAAGACAGTCACCGAGAATCATTCAGAATTGGACAATTAGATTAAGTTCCTTTGCCAAATAAGCTTACATGCTTCCTTCGGCTTGAAATGCCCTGCTTCATCAGGCATATCTTCAGGAATCTGGCCAGTTCACTTCCTCGACAACGCTTCCTTGATTTTCTCAAATCAAGGTGAATAGTCCCCTCCCCTCTAACGTGGCACAGGCCTACAGCACTTAGAAAAACCTTGTTGTTTGCTATCTAGCTCCCGGGCTGTTACAGCTACCTTTTTGTCTAACACCATGTGTCGTCTTAGTCAGCTAGGTCTGCTATAACAAAATACCTTAGACTGAGTGGCTTAAAAGACATTTATCCAAGTCCAAGATCAAGGTGCTGGCAGATTTAGTCCTTGGTGAGGGCTCTCTTCCTGGCTTGCAAGTGGCTCCCATCCCTCTGCATGTTCACGTGGCCCTTCCTGATGTCAGCCCGTGAAAGCTGAAGAGAGACAGTGTGAGCAAGTGAGCGCTCTCGGGTCTCTACCTCTTTGTGTAAGGACAGTACTCCTACCATCAGGGCATCACCCTCATGACTTCATCTATGGCCTCCCAAAGACCCCCATCTCCACAGACCATCACACTGGGAGTTTGAGCTTCAACATATGGATTTGGGCAGGACAGAAACATTCAGTCTAAAACACTTGGCTACTTCCTGTGGTAGGGGTGGAAATGTTCCTTATATTCCTTAGGCCACTCATCTATGCCTAGCACTTGGTACATTTCGAGGGAGCTGGGATAACTAACTGATGCATGGGAAAGAAAGCAAACCGAGTGTGAGACTGATTGAGTTTAGTATAAACTAACAAAATAGAATGTGATGGGAGGGTGGATTGACAGGGCCATTATGGAAATTAATTTGCTCTAAGACGTCAGCGCCGTTCTTAGCTTTCCTGGACGAACACCTTGTCCTACCGACAGACAGACAGCTTCAGGGTGGATTAAATAATCAGTCAAGTGAGAAGAGCATCTTCCAATATGTCGGCAAAAACACTTCTTTTTCAAGAATGATGATTAAAAGCCACAAGGAAGGCAGTGATAACATAGTTGAAACATTGACTTACTGATCAAAAGAGACACTAATACACACTCCTGAAGGGAAACAGTTAGATTTTAACATGCATCCTAACAAATCCCCTTGCTCCGTCGTTCGTCTTGTGCATTGTCACACAAAATCCCATCTCTGGTCCTTTCCTTTTGGCTTATAGCTCTTCTGCAATCGTTTTCTTTGCCTTTTGTTCTATCGTCTTTGTTTCCTTCTTTCTGTCTTCCTTTTCATCTTTTGTGACAAGACCTTTTTTTCTTTGACTTCTTTTTTTTTTCTGCTATACTTTTTGTGTTCCCTTTCTCCCTTAATTCGCTCCTTTTCTCCTTCTTGTTCAGAGAGATTTTCCTCCTCCAACAGATGATGTGGCCAGCCCAACAACAAGCACTATACAATGTGATGAAGAGGTAACCCACCAAGTGAAGTTACAATGGGACTTGGGTTTTAGTCCCCATTATTTTAGGTAAAATGTCTTTACTTCTCTGAACCTAAATTTCCACATCTGTCTCATAACATGTGTACTGTGTAACTGGCACATAGGAACACTCTTCAATGGTAACAATGACCACTTTGGTCAGTATTGCATATGGAAACCGAGCCACTGATCTTGGGACATCTATATTGGCTCAGTGAAAATTGGACCCTTCATTTATCATCCCTTGGGTTTTTAACTCATTCTATGAATATCAATCTTTTCTGAGACCTGTTTGGTTCTTTTCATCTGGGACAACTGTCTCTGCAACATGCTAGCATTCTTTTATATGTGGCAGGTAGAGAGGGCACCCAGTTGTATGGGCTTCTAATTAAAATGCATGATGCTGCGAATGTAAAAGGGACAGTGAGCCATCAACAAATCTCCTGACAGTAGTTGACAGCCATTGACTGGACATACAGTTGTTTTCATTGAGGACAGAAAAAGAGATCTGTTTTTAAAAGATGCACAACTACCACAGGTTCTTGTGAGTTAACTCTTTCTAACAGAAAATCTGTCTCTGACTAGGTGGATTGAAACTAAAGGAGCTGCCTTCCCTCATACTTTGTTTCTCCCAACTACCCACTTTATGCACCAGTTTTAAATCAATTTTCAGGAAAAAAACAAGGTGAGATTGAGATCCATTTGTAAATACTTTTAAACATGAGATGCTAGTAATGATACCATTTCAGAGCTAGAAGAGCACTTAAAGATAATTTAGGTCACTGGTTTGTTTTACAGATATGCAAGCTGAGATCTGCGGGAGTACACGAGGGATTTGGAAATACTGGTTCTAGATGGGCTTTGGCACAAAAGTTTTGTGTCATATGCTTTCTCCTCAATGAGGTTGATGGCTGCTTGGAACCATGACAACTCAGAGCCAAAATGAAAATCCAGGGCTCCTGACTCCCAGTTCAGAGATGGTTCATTTAATGTTCGTTTAATTATTTAGTTAAAAAGAAAAGACAAGTGTTTTTGCATCCCTTATGTTGTGTATTTACTGCAATGTGTTCTATATCAACACTGAGCTCTTCCTGGATACCTGGTACTTGATATATATTATGTATTTTATCATATATTGCAAAAGCTGTAAGATTGTATGACTCTAGTTGTTACAAAAAGGTAACAGAGGGTAACAGAAGTTAAATAAACACCCCAAGGAAACAGCACATCCTGGAATATGAGTTGTCCTGTTTTTTTGTTGACAACCCACATAATTTTCACCAACCTGTTCTTCCACCTAAATCTTACAAGCAGGGTCATTATAATGCCCAACACAAAATTAGTCATCTTATGCCAATTTACCTAATATTAATGACTAGTACCTAATGTTCATGATGATAATAAAAAATTTAAATACATATGATATATCATATGTAAATATATATAATTATTTGATTGACTAAACATATTTTATTATATACTTTTTTCTGAGATTAATCAGTTGAATAGTAACCTAGAACTAAAGAGAGAAAGATACAGAAGAGAATCTCTGCCTAAAAAGAAATTGTATATTCTTTGAGAAAACAGACTAGGTATTATTCAGAATACCATTACAAATCGGGTTTTCCTTGGCCAAGACATATGAAGAAATTTTATTTTCCAATAGCATGATGACAAATTATCTCTGTCTGTGGAGCATTAACTAAGCCTTCCAGTATTTCCCAACTTTTACTGTATACATTCATCATCATCCTCAGTATAGCTAACATTTATGCCAGGAACCACACTGAATCCTGCACTACATTTGTTCATTTAATCCTTGGAAGACTACCACAAAGTAGGAACAACTATTATTCCCCTTTTACAGAAGATGAAACTGAAGTTCAGAGACTTTAAGCTTTTTACCCTAAGTCACACAGCATGGGCATGAATAATGAGGATTGGAATGCAGGATGTTTGGCAGCTATCCCAAACCTAATGTAAGGTCCCACTCAATACCAAACTCTCTGGGCAATGTGTTGAATGGGTTTTGTTATCTGTGTATCTAGTTTATCTCCTTCAACGATTTGAAAGAAACCTTAAAGTTATATGTTGTAAGAGTATACCATTTTGTTGCTGCATACTTTTTAGTTTTCCATTTTGTAGACTCTCCAAAATGAGTGATGAAGCAGACAACTCATATCAAGTTCTGTTTGTCACTTGACTACTAGATCACCCAGTATCTATGATCTACGCTAGTTGCTACTCCTAATCATGTGCAAGTGTTTACATTTCCTAAAGTGAAATTTACACACACACACACACACACACACACACACACACACACACACAGATGAATAAATAAAGGGATCTTCCTTTTGATATGAATCTTAACCTTAAGCACAATCCAATTGCTGTTATTTGTAATAAAAATGAAAAAAAAATAGGAGGAAGTAAAAAAAATAATAGTTTAAAGAACAGAATATAATGAATTTGAGCAAGTTAAATTATGGGATTTTGGACTTGGCATTGGCTCATATCCATGGCATTACTGAATGTATTAAATACTCCATAAGGAAGCCAAATCCATTCATGTAAATATCTCATGTGGATGTCAGTGCTTGAGTATACTGTATTTGATTCATAGGGATGTCTTGGCCCTGGGATGAATGGTATAGGAAAGTATAAAGGATATTCTCTTCACATCCTGTCATTGCATTGCATGATCCCCAACAGTTCAATAGAATTATGACATAGAATGATGCTCTGTGGCCTTGGTTGTGTGTGGGTCTGCTCCCTGCACCTCAGTTTCTCAGTTGTAAAATGAAGGAATAATTTTGAATGACATCTGTCATTGCTGGCATCTCTAACCTGTTCTTCCATCTCAAAAGTTAAAGTGTCACAGAGGGAGAAACAAAACCCTGACTTCTTACAGGAATTTGAGAACTCATGCTTCCTGAACCTCAGTTTTAGGGTAGTTAGTGAATCAGCTGCTGAGAGTCTAGTATCCGTGAATATTTCTTTTACATCCAGTGTATAACTACAGTGGGTATAGGTTACCCAGATTTTCCTGTGCTTATTTTGTGATGCTTTTTCTCTCCTTGAATGCCTATAGGTGGGTGTGGCAAAATGTGTGACTATGATTAAATACATAGTACTCAAGACACTCTAGAATTCCTCCTTTCCACATTTCCTGCTCTGTGGCTGGTTCTAAGCCATGCTTCGCTTTTTAGGGAGTGCAGCTACAGTCCATCCAGCCAGAAGTCAAGCCTGGACCTCTTGATCACTCTAACCACCCATCTCATCTTTCAGTAAGTTCAGCTAGTTTTTATAATTTCTCAAATGTGTCCATCCGTATCACCCACCATTGCTCTATGCTAATGATACCATCTTTTGGCTACATTACTGCAAGAGGTCCCTAACTGCTCTACATAACTCCACTGTGCCCAATATTCTACCTATTGAATCAACCTTCAGAAATGCAAATATGCTTATGTTAATTGCACAGCTGTTCATCTCAGCATTCCCCTCTCTGCTCATGACACACTGTAGAGCTGTGTGCGGTTGCCCCTTGCTCTTAGTATACAGATGACCATCCTGGTCATGTTTTCAAGATCCCAAATGTCTGGTTCCCACCTACATCTTCCTCGTCCCACACCACTGCCCTGCTTCTTCTCTGTGTTGAGGAATACTGCACTTTCCTCGGTTCCTCATGCAAGCGAGGCTATCTTTGCGGGTACTCTTCTCTCTGGAGTACTACTCCTCCATTCTAATTTTATTCATTCTTCAGATCTCGGTGCACATACTCTTTCTTCAAGAAAGCCTTTCCTGAATCTCACCCTGTTTCCAGCAAATGTAATGATTTCTGTTAAATGCTCTTATAATACTGTCTCACCTTTTGTGGAAGCACCCTGCACTGAAATCTTGGCTCAGCCACTTGCAACTCTGTCACATGGGAGAAGTCTCCCTAAAGTGGGAAGGATGATATCTACATTGCAGATGTGTGTGGGGAATCAAAGGAGATAATGGAGAAAGTGCTGAGCATGTGTTTGCTTTTCTACCTTCAGCGAATTTGCATCTCCAATGCACAGGCAAGCATGAACACACACACACACACACACACACACACACACACACACACACACACCCTAGTCTCTTACTTTTCCAGAGTATATGACTAGGGAGTGTTGCACAACTTCTTTTCAAACCCAACCTCAACCATCTGAGTTTGAAGAGAAGAAGAGAGGCATTAGAAAAATTCACTCTGTTGATTCTTCTACCATGTGTTTCTTCCTTTAGAATAGTTGAAAGAAACAGAGATGCTTTGGCATAACTGCCTGGGTTCAAGTGCAGACTGCCTGGGTTCAAGTCCCTCCTTGAAATGTAACCTTATATTGCTCATTTGTTGTGACTCCTCTTTAAAATGGCAATAATAACAAAACTTAACTCACAGCATTGTAGTGAAGATTAAATTAATACATTGTAATAGTGCCCAGATAGGGTAAACACAGTGAGCGTGCCAGCTAGCATTACCGTTAAGATTTTGCCTACCTTGAAAACACAATTAACACGGGTTTCTTTTCATAATACAATGACAAGACTCTTAGAATTCTAAAAAGGTATGAGGAAACAAGTGAAAGAGAAAACAAGCCAGCAAAGAAGTCACCTTTTTACATTATTTATGTTTCATGTGTATGAAAGTTAGGCAAGAGTGAAGAAATTCATGGGTTTTTTTTTTTTCTTGTCTGTAATAAGTCAGCTTTTAGGGCCATGGGTGTGATGAAACTAATATATTACACCAAGCAACATCCTACTTGTCTATTTGATATTTTTCTTCTGATAAAGTTTGTGTATGTTTTTTTCAGGATGTTTACAGACATATAAATGAGGTCTTCAAACCATATTCACTGAAAAAAATGAGTGGGAGAGGAGTGAGGGAGAGGAGAAACTATTTTTATCAAGTGCTGACAAGTTCCCAGACATGAGGATAAGCAGTTTATCTAATTCATATCTTCTGAAAACGCTGTGAGCAACACTGTGAGCTATAGAAGATTCACCTTTCCCTTATAGCAGAGATGGAAATCATGTATTATTTCCCCTTTTCCCAAAGGAAAACATCATCCTCATCCCATTGGGTTTTTCCTGTTACATCCCTTCATTTTTCCAAAACAGGTTGCTGTTATCTTTGAGATATTTCCCAGTCTTGACCTTTAATAAATCCTGCTCAATGAGAATCAACATTTCCCTACAGAGAAACACGACTTTAGCCACATTTTTTGAGCCAAAAAGACAGGACATGCTCAGTTCACTAGAGCCTCTTTCTGAAATGCACTTCCCTTGTTTTCTTATCTGGCCAATTCCTATTCTTAAATATTTAACTCAGATGTATTCTATTACAGGATGGTCTCCCTAACCTCCCCTCTTCCCACCCCCCCACCCCCCCCACCCCCGTCCCCAGGAGGGAGTGCATATTATTCGCTGTGTGCTAGTCATTAGAGAGGCTACCATCAACTTGGCAAAACTGCGATAACATTGTCTATAGATTGATGGTGGGGTGGCAGTGGAGATAATAAATTTCTCCAGAGTAGACAATGTTAGCTGGGCCTTCCAGGGGAACCTCCAGAGAAGTCCTGACATTTAATTATTTCACTTCCACTGCAAGTCTTCCAAAACCCGAATCCTTCCCTAGCTGAGTTATTTAGCCCCTTTCTTGAGTTCACAATGCAATTTGCCCACCTCCATCAGAACTGTTACCATCCCAGACTCTGAACATCTGTCTGTAGGTCCTCCGACACAAAGTTGTAACTTCCTATGGGGAATGTAAGTTATTTCTTATCCATCCTTGAGTCCATGGTTCTTACCAAAGGCCCTACCATATAATAAGTGTTCCATATATATGCTATGTGCCGAAATCAATACGAATAGATGAAGAATACAGCTGAAGCTGAAGGAAAAGCAGAGATAGTTGACATAGTGGGCTTAGAGCTTCCATCACACCACCCCCGCATCTGAAATATTCTGAGACTTCAAATTCTTCAGAACTTTTTCAGGAGGGGAGCACAGGTGGGTGGATTTTTGTATTGCTTTTAATACCTGCTGTCTGTGACCATACCTGTTGGAGAGCATATGCATGCCCTTAGAAGGAATACTCAGCTCCTATCTACAAATGTTTCTGCACCCTTAGAGAGATGCACATTTAAATTTAATTTGCAAATTAAGAGATCAGTGCAGAACAAAATCTGCCACCCACAACATGGGAGATAAAAAGGTGTGGTGAGGGGCTTCATTTCTCAATGGGAAACTGGGTTTTCCAGTAAGAATTGGCTTTTTCCATTCAGTGACCCTTTGTAGCGCGATACCGTCGTCACTGTGAGGAACACATATTAAAAATGACTATGTTCAAAACACTTCTTTGTCAAAATATCTATGGACTACGAATGTCATGCTTTCTGCCATTCTATATGCGACACCAACTCCTTTTTTAAACGATTTTTATTATGGAAGTATAGTTGACATAAAATGTTATTAGTCTCAGGTGTACAATGTAGTGATTAGACAATTCTATGCATTACACAATGCTCACCATATAGGTGTAGTTATAGTCTGTCCCCACACAGCATTACTACCAACTTTTTTTTTTTTAATTTTTCTAATGTTTATTTATTTTTTGAGAGACAGAGACAGAGCATGAGCTGGGAAGGGGACAGAGAGGGGGAGTCACAGATTCCGAAGCAGGCTCCAGGCTCCGAGCTGTCAGCACAGAGCCTGATGTGGGACTCGAGCCCAGAAACCATGGGATCATAATCTGAGCCAAAGCTGGCTGCCTAACCGACTGAGCCACCCAGGTGCCCCTACTACCAACTCTTAAAGATGCAATAGAATCATGAACTTGCTTAGCTTTCTTTTTTTCTTTTTAAAGTAATCATCTTAGCTTTTTTTTTTTTTTAAAGCTAATCATCTTAGCTTCCTTTTTTTTTTTTTTTTTTTTTTTAAAGTAGTCTCTATGCCCAACATGGGGCTCAGACTCACATCCCTGAGATCAAGAGATGCATGCTTGACTGACTGAGGCAGGCAGGTACCCCACATCTCATCTTCTATAACCAACCTGACCAAAAATTTGAGAGTGAAATTATTTCAACTTTTATATTTTCCTTATGAGTAAAGACAAAGTGTTTTATTTTATGTCACTGATTTACATTACATATTTTCCCTACACTTGATATGCATGACCCCAGTTTACCTAATATGAAGCGAATTCATGTCTTTCTTTTCTGAAGACTTCTTTATGGTTGTTTTAGTTCCACCATATGTTAAAATGCACAACTAAATTTATGAGATTTTAAGGAATATCAAAGCTTTGTTAAAAACAGGAACTCTGAAAGAAAACGTTTTCATATTTTAAGATAAATAGGAAACATTTGATTCAAAAGGATGGTTACAAATAATCCTCTATGAAGTCTCAAGTTAGTACCTTTTGCAAAACTACAGTAATTCTAGCTATTAACAATATCGTTACTCATTGTAATAAATGTGAAACTAGGTTGTATATAAATATGGGCTTATTTTTTCCCATACTTGTTTTCATAATACCTCAAAAGAAAATGATTGAAGGGATTTTTACATTACTAGATGCCCTAGATAAGGAACCATATGCAACAAAATGTTTTTTAATGTTTAAAGGCCTCAGAGGTGAATATTTCTTCAGAAACTAACAAAAGACCATATATTGGTGTAGGAGTTCAAGGGTATGAATTTCCCAAGTGTCTGATTTTATGGTCCCACAGTTCTCTATCATTTCCAGATGCTCTGTGCATTCAGAAGCAGGGGGGTGCTACATTCAAGAATGCAAGCCAGTAATCATAACTTTGATAATACTAATCTAAGTGCAGCAGAACAAAATGTTTTGTTGCAAATACATGCATCTGGTTTCTTTTGTTGTAATCTTACTTCCTAGTAGTTCAGGAAGGAAGTGATAGTTGCCATACAACTAGACTCCCAAGAAATATTCTTTGCTGAGTATTTTAATGGAATACATTCTGTTAGTTTTTGTTTAATTTGTCTCAAGAATTTTTAGAACACCCTAAATGGGCATCCTGCCCTTAACCTTCTTTGGGTCTTTTAACTGTATATAAGCCAGGGGCTCATGGGAAACGCATGGATGTCATCTGTAAACCTTCAGAAAGGTAAGGCAAGTTGTAGGTGTCTACAATTTTTATAAGATAGCTTTCGTTGGATTTCCAGTGACCCTCCAAACAATAAATCCTACTAAAATATAAGGTGTGGATGGTTTGAAGAACGGACTAGCATTTATTAATCAACTATTGCATGCCAGCATTTTACATTCATTAATTCATATAATTTTCACTGTGGTATAATGAGATAGTTGGAATGACTTCTAGTTTATAATTGGGAATTTTAGACTTTGAGAAGTTAGGGGATTTGTTTAGTCATCCAGCTAGTAAGTGACAGATTGGGCATTCAAACTCATATCCATCTTTCTCCAAGATGCATACATTTTCTGCTAAAATCCACTGCCACCCACAGATAAGATATTTATTTAAAACGGTTGCTTGTCTTGTGGATTTTTATTTTTCTTTCATTGTTGACTAAAGAATATTCTGTACAGAGAACTCTGTATTACACTTGTGCTTTAAGAGACACAGTATTTGTTTTTTGACTAGTTATATTTGCAAGTGTTTGTTTTACCAAGAGTGTTCTCAGCTTCTGTGTCTTCTTACCATACCATTGTTTTTGTGCATTATCCAGGGCACTGATTCATCAACCCATTCTGCAGATCATTTTTCTGACTCTCATTTTACTCAAACACCTTACCCAGGGTTGCACTGAATTAACATGAAGGTTATATTGCTGGCTGGGAGGCTTAATGAAAGTCAGAACTTCAGAATGTGTGACCTACCAGAGCCAGACTAAAAACAAGGATGAATATTCGAGTGCCTCATTTTGACACAGAACAAGCACTAGGGGGTCAAAGTTTAATTTGTTACAGGACTGGCTTTGTAATTTTTAAGCTCTATTTCACCTAACCACTTGACCCATAGGAGACAAATAAAGCCACTCCTGTGACCCATTGTGAGAATTCAGGAGTTTTTGTGTAAGTTTCCTTCATATTTTATCAGCAGGTTCTCTGGGATTTTCCATATGCTCTGCAAGTAAAGTGAGAATATCCCGTTCTTTAGGTAATGACAAAGGATGCCAGAAGTGATATAGGATCTCAAAAGTGGCTTTCACCTTCATTTGTGCTTCCCATTCTAGAATAGAGTATCTCATTTTCCTACTTTATACTAATATCATGAAACACTGTAATTGCAAACCAAGTGACTTCTGGCAGTCACTAATTTCTTACATCAGTTACACATAAAGAGAACAGATGGAAACAGTTGCAACACTCAGAGGCTCCAGTATTTTTCTCTGTTAGCAGGCATAAGCACCCATGGAATTTATGATTCCTTATTTCATTACCTCCTGGATCTTACCCAAAGATATATCTCTATTGCTACAGCCAGGATCAGAGGTAGCTTTCATTTGCAAGGGAAACTTCTCCAGGCAGAGTGGGGTCAGAACCTCGGGAAAGGTTAACCCACGGGGGCATGTTGCTGGTTATGGCAATGGTGAATACCTTGCTTTTATTCTTTCTGACCTCCTATATTTCCTGCTGTGTTTTAACAGCTCAGCCCAGGTGGTCCATTCTGATGCCCTGCACCTTTTGAATAGCTTTGCTTAGAAAGAATGAAACAAGTTCAGCTGGCATTTTCATTTAAGGGAAGTTTATGGCATAGGGTTTTTTGAAGAGATATCTTGACTATTTTTTTTTGTGAAACTATTGACCAGCATCAAAATGTCAACATGCATCTCCTTTGTTCTAGACTTGGGGATGGAGTGCCAGATATTTACTTACCAAGATTGAGATGAGCTATAAGATTCTCAGCAGAGGGGGAAAAAAAGGCATGAGTGAAAATGAAAAATGTGCATTGGTGAAATTGGTGAGCTTTGTCACTGCCCAGGGGTCTTCACTGATGGGGAGTGGAGCGGGCAGCCCATGAGTTCTCACATGTGATGAGAAAATAATTTTGGCCTTCAACCTTTGAATATTTTACGTTTTTTGCTGCTCTACCTAAAAGTATGTATAATCTCTATTAGAACTAAAGTGGAGGGGCACCTGGGTGACTCGGTGTAGTGTCTGACTTTGGCTCAGGTCATGGTCTTACAGTTCATGAGTTCCAGCCCTGCATTGGGCTCTCTGCTGTCAGTGTAGAGGCCGCTTCAGATCCTCTGTCTCCCTCAATCTGCCTCTCCCCCACTTATGCTCTCTCTCTCTCAAAAAAAAAAAAGGTCCACTGAAGTGGACCATTAAGGTCTGCTAAGTTTTTTGTTTGCTTGCTTTACTTTGTTTATTTTCCAAACCATAAAATAAATCTCTAATGACTTACAGTAAACTTTTGGCATGGCTCTAACCTGTCTAAATTTTCTTGGCTCCCACCCTAACATTTGGATTTATTTTTAAGCTTATTTATTTATTTTGAACGAGAGAGGGAGAGAGACAGAGAAAGGAGAAAAATAATCCTACACTGTGAGCATGGAGCCCCAAGTGGGCTTGAACTCACAGGCCATGAGATCGTGACCTGAACTAAAGTCAAGTGTCAGATGCTTAAGTGACTGAACCAGACAGGCACCCCTGGATTTTTATTTTTTATGCCTCATTTTAGTGACACTATTGTGGGGGGAAGCCTTCCCATGGCCCAGGGGGTTTGGTTAAGTTTCATTAAGATCACGTTTACCTGCTCTCATACAGTACTGTTCCTTTCCTTCATAGCAAATTTGTCAACTTTTCAATTTTCGTTTGTTACAGGGATACTTGCTCAACACTTGTCTCCCCTGCTTGATTCTAAAGGTCATGGATTCTCCATACTCTCTGTTCTTTGTAAGACAAAGCTTGGTACACACCAGGCAAAAGAAAATAAATAAACAAAAAGTTTCTAAATATTATTTTTAAATGAAGCTGTGAATGAGCAATGCTTTTAAACTTCTCTGAGCCTTGATTTATTGATTTGTAAAATGGCATATTGCTACATACCTGCTAGGGTTTTCAGTGAATCAAATGAAGCCAAGCATTTTCAAGGAAGGGGCACTTACTCAATGAAGTCCCATTATAATACTTCTATGACAGTTGTCTCTTTGAAGAATATTTGTCTCTTGCAGAGCTACTGTGCAGATAAATTATAAAGAAATATCAACAGAGAGCTCGCTACAGAGCACCGTGTACACAATTAGTACTCAAAAACGGTACAATGTTACATATCTTTCATGAAATTTGGCATTCTTAACTTTTTACGTTAGCTAAATGATGAAGACAGTGGTCAATATTCCTGTTTATTATTTTTGGCCAAAGAAAGAAAGTAAATAAATTTGTGTGGTGAATTGTCTACATGGACTGACAGCCTGAAAAAAAATGCCCCCCTTCATATTTCTTAATGTCAGGGATCTTACATAAGAGTTGCCATCCTTGCTCATCCCCAAATCTATGTATCATATCAGTTTACAAGAAAGAATGTTACTATCTACTTCAATTGTACATTGCCAGCTGTAATTGAACCCACAGACATTTTTTTTTTTATTGCAAACATGCAAATGTTCACTTGCATTTTCAACAAAATAAATATAAAATCTGAACTTTCAGGTATTTTGGAATTGAGAAACCACCCTTCTCATCTTCAGCCCTCCTTTGAAAAACAGCACACATGTTGTTACACAGAAAAACATTGCTATCTAGTTGCTTGCACACCACACAAAAATTAGTTTAGAACAAAATGCCCTATTAAGTGGCCTTGTGAGGCACTTACTTTCCTCATGAAAAGTCAGCAAATACTTTCTTGTTTTAAGTTCACTTATTTATTTAAAGAGAGAGAGAGAGAAAGAGAGATTGAGCAGGGAAGGGGCACAGAGACAGGGAGAGAGAGAATCCTAAGCAGGCCCCATGCTCAGCAAGGACCCCAACATGGGGCCCCAACTCATGACCCTGAGATCATGACCTGAGCTGAAATCAAGAATGGGACACTCAAATGACTGAGCCAGTCAGGCGCTATAATCCACTTCAGTTCTGAGAGACTGTGAGACATTATTTACCCAACAAATACTTTGCAGGCAAAGATTGAGTTAAACTGGGAGATAACAGAAAATGAATTTGTAAACAAATGAAGAAAGTCATGAAGCTGGATTTACTTTGTGAACTTCAGTTCAGTGTCGATAGGTTTTCCACAGCACCCACATGAAAGATGGCAGGAATCTTTCTTCACAAATGACAGGCATATTAAAAAAAAAAAAAATCAAGGCATATGAAAATAGGCCTTCTCTAGTTAAAGTTAGTTTCACCCATTCATCTAGTCCCCACACCTGTAGAGTTTGAAAATAAAACCTAGGGCACCTAGCAGAATATTTGGGGCTGAGAAGACAGGCAGAAGCACATCTATAATATGGAGGTCCTTGGGAAATAAGTTTGCAAAGACAATGTGAGACTAGGTTGTAATGAGACCATATATTTATTAAGGAGTTTGAATTGTGCTCTGAAAGGAGAAATACTAAGATGTATATTAGGCCAAGTGTTTGGGTTATAACATGTATTCTCATCTTTAGCAGTGTGCCAGGTAAACAATTCCTTTAATTTCTGCTGTAGTGGATACAGAGCTTTGAAGCATTCTCTATCAGTGTGGGTTCTCCAAAGAAACAAGACTAATATGATCTATCTATCTATCTATCTATCTATTGAGAGGAGGGGGAAAAGAATAAGAGAGAGGTTGACTTTAAGGAGCTAGTTCACATAATTTTGAAGACTTAGTGAACTAAAATCTGCAGGCTCAAGACTCAGGGAAGAGTTGTGGTTTGCATCTAAAGGCAGTCTTCTGGCAAAATTCCTTCTTGTTCAGGGGAGGTAAGTCTTTGTTCTAGTAAGGCCTTCAACTGATTGGATAAGGCTCATCCACATTCTAAGGACAATCTGCTTTACTCAATGCCTACTCATTTAAATGTTAATCTCATCACAAACAAAAACAAAAAACCTCAAAGAACCATCCAGAATAATGTTCAACCAAATATCTGGGCACTGTGGACCAGCCAAGTTGACACATAAGAGGAGCCTGCCTGATATTCGAACCCTTTAAGGACCTTCCAGTTCTTATATGATCCTTTGGCTCTAAAGACAAAGAAGGGATGGTAAAGGAAAAAGACACTGACAATTACAGTCTAATCAATTTGGTAGGTAGCCAATTCAATATAATTTTGGGGAAAAGTAGTGTAGCTTCAGTCATACCATAAGTGATGTGGAACAGTTTTGAAGCATGGCAACCTTTCATCCACACAAAAGCTGGCACAGCTTTTTTTAATTTCCCTCATTTCACCAGTGGAATTGTGGACTTAGGCGCTAAATATCTTATTTGATACCAGTCAGGAAACAGGCACGGATGTCTAGGTTTCGATTTTGCATACATTTCTACATCACAGTGACTTGGCTGGCTTCATTCAAAATCAATCAAAGTTATGCACAGTCTTGAAAATGTGATTCTGTTATATTGTTAAAGTTGTTAGTTACCAGAAAAAAGATTTATTTTCCCTTATCACTGTATAAGACTTGTGCACCAGCCTCTTGTACCCGATAAGTCTTTTTTTCCAGGAACCTCAGCCTTTCTACGAGGCCTCTGAGAAGATCATAAGTGTTCATCAGGTCATACATTATGTCATCAGCATTCTTTTGTTCATGTGGGAGCTATCATTTTATTCATCAACATTCCTCGCAGTTAAAACTTCGGGAGATAGTTGTCAAAGTGTGTAGAACACTTACAGAAATCAAGGCCCAAAATATGCATTTAGAATTGATCTGCACATAACTGACAAGAACACATGCATCTCGGAGTCACATCAATTTCAACTTCCAACCACTGGCCCATACCTGATTGTGAACACTTTGCTGAGAATTTGATAAGATGAAAACAATGACATGGAAATTCTACCCAGAGACATAAAATTCCACTGAGACAATGAAGAGCAGGGATCCATTCTTCTGTAAGGGATGACTTCTTTAAAACAGAAATTAAGGATGCTATACATGTTTGCATTAGCACATAAAATTTTTAAAAATGTCATTTATAGGATAGATGTTAGACCATTTATTGAGGCTGGTGTTCCTTGTTAGCATGCAATACAGCTTCAGAAGTACTTTTCAGAGAAATCTGTCTATAATGATGATACTCGTTAGGAATGCACTGGCATACTCAATATCAGATAAGAAACAAGTTAAAAAAAAAAAAACAATCAGGAAACTTCAGTGTCCTTCTCCAACTGGTGATTGAAAGTGCAATATTCTACCATTACAAGGAAAAAAGAATTGTGGCTTCCTAACCCTTCAGGATTATGAAAGCTTGTTTTCATTGCAAAAGATGATATCCAGTAGATTGTTTACTTTAATTACAACGGGTTATCTGCCTTAATTGTAAAAGGGCATTTGAGGGATCATCCTGTACCATATCAAAGGGCCTTGGAGTGGTAATCTTTTTAGCCAACAGGTCCAGATCTTAACCCTATGGTTAACAGGGAGGTATTATGATGAGGAGAGAAAGCCAAGGAAAATTAAATCCCTTTTCCTGGCATAAGTTATGTATGCTCCAGTCACCTCGAAGCCATAGAAAAGGGACACAGATGGGGAGGGATTTCAGAGATGTAGAGGGACTAAGGGTCAGGTTACCTTAACTTGTTTTGTTTTGTTTTGTTTTGTTTTTGCCTAAGACCCAGGATGTGTAGTATAAACACTTAAACACAAGTAATTCAGCACAGATTTTCTTGTTATTATTGTTGATTTTATCTTGTATCACTAACAGCTTATCACACTTTTAGTAGCTTCTTCAAGCAAAGGTTCATTGGAGAATTTTTCTTATTTAATTGTACATTGGAGACTATTGCTACCATTTTAAAGATGAATAAAATGAGGGTTTGAGTAATCAAATAATTATCCCAAAGTCAGCTCTTGTGGTGGAGCCAAGAACCCAAATTTAATTTTTTAAGCATATTTGATACTCTTTAGTACTCTCTGTTTCCTCCTTTTACTGCTGTTTTAAATTTGAATTTGAAATTATTATAGATTCACAGAAATTTTTACATCTAATACAGAGTCCCATGTACCCTTCCCTCAGCTTCCCCAATGGTAACATCTAAGGTAACTTATCAATATCAGAGCCAGGAGGGTGACATTGGTATGATACTGTTGACTAGACTACAGACATCATTCAGTTACTGTTATTTTTTATTAATTCATATCAATGTAAATTCAAGCAAACTATATTAAAGTATCAGTATTTCATATTAGAAACCAGTCTAGTAAAAGAAAATTACAGGTAATTTACAGATGAAGTCCTGCTGTAAGCATACACCAAACATTGAAAATGAATTTTCATTATAAGTGCAATTTCAGAGCTTTAAGAAAAGCAGGTCTTAACAAGTTGTGACTACCTGACATTAAATAGAAGTAGTCACATCACGGATCCAATTTTCTGTTAAGAGCAAGTGTTCAGTACATTCCTTAATATCAAGTGGTCAGTGCCAAGCTTGTTTTATCTCCAAGTTATAAAGTTCAGAAAGAAATATAAAAATCAATCAAAATGAAAATATAGTGAAATAGAAGATGTATAAAGAGATGTATGTTTTCTGAGTAGATTCGCTGAACCATTCACAGCTGAATAACAAACACTTTGGGGCTTTGTGCCCCATGGCAGAAGTCTTGGGATGGATTAAAGGAGAATAGAATTTCTACTTTTCCTATCTCTTCCAATACCTCAACCTAACAGGAATAACTAGTGAAATGTTTCCCTAGAATAGAAGAAGAGAGCTACTCAACTGATCTGGGGGAGAAAAAAAAGTCTATATAAATACATTTTTTCCCCAGAAAATAACATTCAGACTGAAAGAGAAAAACACATGCATATGCATTGTGTACTTGCAGGACTACTGGTCAACAGCTGCTACAGGACTTCTGTTACTCACCAACAGGTCCCTATTAGTTAGTAGATAATGTTTTTTCGGAAACACTTTCAAAGAAATTGGCCCATGATAATAGCACTCAGAGGAAAATAGGTGGTTTAAAAAGCACTCCTTGCCCATTGGGAATTTTCTGAAGGATTGAGTGGATGTACGAGGAAGGGAAGGTTCACTATATGTCATCAGTAAGGCTTAACAAGTGATTGGTTCTTTATCTTTTCAGGACAAAGAGTCAAGAGGAAATGGCAGGGGGTGGGTGGATTCTCTGTGGAAGTATATTTCAGGCACCTGTTTTCAGTACTCAAGGTTTTTCCCCTATAGCTCTTTTATGTTTCTGAAATAATTTTCTCTCTTTCTTTGCTTCATGTATTTTTTTCCTACCTTCTTCCCTTAAGCCCTCCAATTTTGTCATCCCTCCTGAGCAAAAATTACTTTGCTCATAGCACTTAATATAAACACTCCATTGCTTTCATGTATATGTCAATTTCTCTTGGTTATGTAGGTGACTATATGGATAGTGATTGCAATGTATGTTCTCAGTACTGGCTATAGTGTTTGACACACCTAAACTGTGGCAAAGCAAAAGATGAATCTAGAACAAAAATAAAGCAAGGATCATCCAACAATAAATCTAACATTCATAATATTAATGCCCCCAACATGAAAGAAGCCAAATATAGTAGGTTAATAACAAACTTAAAGAAATTTATTGGTAATAATACAATAAGAGTAGGGAATTTTAACAGCCCACTTAAAGCAATGGACAGATCATCTCAGCAGAAGATCAACAAGGAAACAATGGCTTTGAATGACACACTGGACCAGATGAAATTAACAGATGTATTTTCAGAGCCTTTCATCTTAAAGCATCAGGATACACATTCTTTTTGAGTGTACATGGGACATTCTCCAGAATAGATCACATACTGTGTCACAAATCAGGCCTCAACCAGTACAAAAAGACTGAGATCATGTTTTTAGACCACAATGCTATGAAACTGGATGTCAACCACAAGAAAAAATTAGGATAGGCCACAAATATATGGAGGTTAAAGAACATCTTACTAGAAAATTAATGATTAACCAGAAAATTAATGATGAAATAAAAAAAAATACATGGAAGTAAGTGGAAATGAAAACATGGGAGTTCAAAACCCTTGGGATGTAGCGGTCATAAGAGGGAAGTGTGTAGTAATACAGGCCTTCCTAAAGAAGCAGGAAAAGTCTCAAATATACAACCTAATGTTACACCTACAGAAGCTGGAAAAAGAACAGCAAATAAAGCCTAAAACCAGCAGAAGAAGGGAAATAATAAAGATTAGAGAGAAATAAATAACATAGAAATTAAAAAAAAAACAAAACAGTACAATAGATCAATGACACTAGAGGCTGGTTCTTTGAATAAATTAACAAAACAGATAACCCCCTAGCCAGACTTATCAAAAAGAAAAGAGAAAGGACCCAAACAAATAAAATCATGAATGAAAGAGGAGACATCAACAGCAACACCACAGAAATACTAACAATTATAAAAGAATTTTATGAGCAACTATATGCCAACAAATTGGGCAATTTGGAATAAATGGATAAATTCCTAGAAATATATAAACTACCAACAGTGAAACAGAAAGAAATAGAAAATTTGAACAGACCCCAAACCAGCAAATAAACTGAATCAGTAATCAAAAATCTCCGAGCAAACAGGAGTCCAAGATAGGATGGCTTCCCAGTGGAGTTCTAGCAAACATTTAAAGAAGAGTTAATACATATTCTTCTAAAACTGTACCGAAAAATAGAAATGGAAGAAAAACTTCCAAACTCATTCTATGAGGCCAGAATCACCTTAATTCTAAAACCAGACAAAGACCCCACTAAAAAGAATTACAGATCAATAATCCTGATGAACATGGATGCAAAAATTCTCAACAAGATACAAGCAAATGTAATCCAATGGTACGTTAAAAGAATTATTCAGGGGCGCCTGGGTGGCTCAGTCGGTTAAGCAGCTGACTGCCCCTCAGGTCAGGATCTCACAGTTAGTGGATTTGAGCCCTGTATCAGACTCTGCTGACAGCTCAGAGCCTGCAGCTTGCTTTGGGTTCTGTGTCTCCCTCTCTCCCTGCCCTTCCCCTACTTGCATTCTGTTTCTCTCTCAAATATAAGTAAACATTAAAATAAAAAAAAAGAATTATTCACCATGATCAAGTGGGATTTATTCCTGGGCTACAGGGTTGGGTCACTATCTGCAAATCAATCAATGTGATACACCACATTAATAAAAGAAAGTATAAGAACTATATGATCCTCTCAATAGATGCAGAAAAAGCACTTGACAAAATACAGCATCCTTTCTTGATAAAAATCCTCAACAAAGTAGGGATAGAAGGAAGATACCTCAACATCATTAAGGCCATATACAAAAAATCCACACCTAATTTCATCTTCAATGGGGAAAAACTGACAGCTTTCCCCCTAAGGTCAGGAACACAACAGAGATGTCCACTGTCACCACTGTTGTTCAACATTGCACTGGATTGCTGGATTTCCAGCAATCAGACAACAAAAAAGAGTAAAAGACAACCATATCAGGAAGGAAGAAGTCAAAATTTCACTCTTTGCAGACAAGATACTCTATGTAGAATGACCAAAAGACTCCACCCCAAAATCGCTGGAACTGATACATGAATTTAGCAATGTTGCAGGATATAAAATCAACATACAGAAATCTGTTGCATTTTTATACACCAATAATGAAGCAGCTGAAAAAGAAATGAAGGAATCAATCCCAATTACATTTGCACCAAAAAACATAAGATACATAGGAATAAATATAACCAAAGATATAAAAGATCTGTATTCTGAAAACTATAGAATACCTATGAAAGAAATTGAAGAAGACACAAAGAAATGGAAAAACATTCCATGCTCATGGGTTGGAAGTAAGTATTATTAAAATGTCTATACTACCCAAAGCAATCTACACATTCAGTGTCATCTGTATCAAAATAACACTGGTATTCTTCACAGAGATAGAACAAACAATGTTAAATTTTGTATGGAACCCAGGGCACCTGGGTGGCTCAGTTGTTTAAGCGTCCAGTTTCGGCTCAGGTCATGATCTCCTAGTTCCTGAGTTAGAGCCCTGCACTGGGCTCTGTGCTGACAGCTCAGAGCCTGGAGCCTACTTTGAATTCTCTCTCTCTGCTCCTCCCTTGCTCATGTTCTGTCTCTCTCTCACACAAAAATAAATAAACATTAAAAAAATTAAAAATATATATATGGAACCAGGAAAGACCCTGAATCGCCAAAGTAATGTTGAAAAAGAAAAGCAAAGTGGGACGCATCACAGTTTCGGACTTCAAGCTGTATTACAAAGCTGTAATCATCAAGACAGTAGGGTACTGACACAAAAACAGACACATAGATCAATGGAACATAATAGAGAACCCAGAAATAGACCCACAACCATACGGTTGTCTAATCTTTGAAAAAGTGGTGAAGAATATCCAATGAAAAAAAGTCTCTTCAACAGATGGTGATTGGAAAACTGGATGTTGACATGCAGAAGAATAAACCTGGACCACTTACTTACACTGAACACAAAAATAAACTCGAAATGGATGAAAGACCTAAATGTGAGACAGGAAACCATCAAGATCCTAGAGGAGAACACAGGCAGCAAACTCTTTGACCTCAACCAGAGCACCTTCTTGCTAGACATGTCTCCAGAGGCAAAGGAAACAAAAGCAAAAATGAAGTACAGGGACTTCATCAAGATAACAAGTTTCTGCACAGTGAAGAAAACAATGAACAAAAATAAAAGGCAAATGACAGAATGGGAAAAGGTATTTGTAAGTGACATATGGGATACAGGGCTAGTATCCAAAATCTGTAAAGAACTTGTCAAGGTCAACACCACAAAAAGAAATAATGCAGTTAAGAAATGGGCAGAAGACATGAACAGACATTTCTACAAAGAATACATACCAATGGCTAACAGACACATAAAATATGCTTAACACTCATCATCAGAAAAGCACAAATCAAAACCACAATGAGGTACCTCAAACCTGTCAGAATGGCTAAATTGAAGAACTCGGGAAACAAGAGAAGTTAGTGAGGATGCAGAGAAAGGGGAACACTCTTACATTTTTGGTGGGAATGCAACCTGGTGCAGCCACTCTGGAAAACAATATGGAGGTTCCTCAAAAAGTTAAAAACAGAACCACCCTATGACCCAGAAATTGTACTATTAGGTATTTATACAAAGGATAAAAAATACTGATTTGAAGGGACACATGTACCCCAATGTTTACAGCAATATTCTCAACAATAGCCAAATTATGGAAAGAGTCCTAATGTCCATTGACTGATAATCGATAAAGAAGATGTGGTATGTATATACAATCGAATATTACTCAGCCACAAAAAAAAAAAAAAAAAAAAAAAAAAAAAAAAAGTGGAATCTTGCTATTTGTAATGACCTGGATGCAACTGGAGTGCATTATTATAAGTGAAATAAGTCAGAAGAAAGACAAATACCATATGATTTCAGTCAATATGGAATTTAAGAAACAAAACAAACAAAACTTAAGAAACAAAACACAGGGAAATGGAAGGAAAAATAAGATAAAAACAGAGAGGGGGGCAAAGTATAAGAGACTCTTAACTATAGAGAACTGAGGGTTGATGGAGGGAGGGTGGGTGAGGGGATGGGTTAAATGGGTGATGGGCATTAAGAAAGGCACCTGTTGGGATAAGCACTGGGTATCATATGTAAGTTATGAACCACTAAATTCTACTCCTGAAACCAATACTACACTATATGTTAACTAACTTGAGTTTAAATAAAGTAGTGGAAGAAAAAAAAATAAAGCAAGAATCAGGGAAACCGGTATGTCTCTTACATACCCTGCAGGAATTTGGATTCCAAGGGGATGGGTTCTTTCCAGGAGTTTATGGTAAGGGATGTGGGTTTCTCATTTGGGCTACAAGAGTCTTGTTTCATGGCGTTCACGTCCCATGATCACTTCTTTTCTGTCACTTTGATTCCTATCAATTTTTTTCATCACACCTGGAATCTCACAGCTCAACTGTTATTTCCCAAGGAAAAATTCTACACATTTATCTGGGAATAGTGTGCAGTGATAGTGTCTTACAATAAGTAGACCATTGATCCGACATCATGAACCTTGAGGTCTAGTCCCATTTGGTCATTTTATATTCTCTGTGAATTTTGTCATTTTTTTCTTAGCTATAAAAATGTGTTCAATAATGATGCACATATCTTGGTATTATTGTAAAGATTAAATAATGTTATGTACATTAACAGTTCAGCATAGAGCCGGGCACAACATAAGAACTTTCCAAATGTTACAAATTCCTGTCATGTTCTGTGATTTTCTGTGATAATCTCCTCTGGACAATTTCAACTTCTTTGAAGCCCCTTTTCACCAAGTTCCCTTTTAGTTAAAAAAAGAAAAAACTATCTACGTTCTGTAACTTTTTGCATTATAATAATTTTAAATTGATATTTTTAAGTACAACACTATCATATTTTGGAGGTTGGAGAAAACACCTAACCTGGAGAAAATAATTTTCAATGGCAGTGTTTTAATGGGAATGCCTTCTTTGCAAGAATCAGTTTGGTCTGTGAGATCTTCCTGACTCTATTACGTTGCATCTGGGAAACCACTGTCAGCCCCTGCTTCTTGGGTAACTTTTAGAAACATTCTGGGAACTTTAAAATTGCCTAATTCCTAAGCCTCATCCTCGACCAATTAACTGAGAATTGGAGTATGGGCCACAGCAATGATAGTTAAAATAAATAAATAATTAAAAATAGAAAACACAAAACTCCTTAGTTGATTCTAATAGGAAGCCAGGTTAAAGAACCACTAATATAAATATAGTTTCTCAAAATGTACTATGTTGGCAATATGAAATAGAATTGGGCTAACTGCCCCAGTAATTACCTGGGGGAATTCATAAAGTGTATTAATTCCTGGGCACTAGCAAAACAGAATGCAACAGAATTTCTGAGAGTGGATACTCAGGGGACAAATATTTTTTTAATAAGCATCTTCGTTGATGCCTATGGACCACGAAGCTTGGTAGTCAGCAATCTAAAGGTTCTGAAATTGCAACCTCTTGTGACTACTGACATCTTAACACCTCTGACTGGTTGTTTACTTGGTGTAGAGCTCCCTTGTAATTCTGGAGTCTGTCCTGCTGTCTTCAGGGAAGGTGCCAGAAGTTAGTTTTTCAGGGGTGTTGGAAGTCTGTGGCCAGCTCACTTCTGTCAGGGACCAACTTCCTGCATCTCCTTACTCTGGATCTGTTGGGGGTATTCTGCAAGTATCAGTCAAGTTCCCTGATACAGATACTCGTGACTTAATTTCTCCAGGGACCCATCTATATTCTGTTAGGTGTTAATCCTCTAAGGCTTTCAGGGAGGATGAAACCAAATAAATGTTCAAAGACCTGGGCACATAGAAAACCCTCAATAAGTGTTAGTAATAGGCTTCTTTTATAATAAATGCAATTGCTCTTTAATTCCTTAACTAAAAAGCAACAATAGGATTCGCCAAAAGAACAAATACTGTACTGTGAAAAGGATTTGGTCATGTTACCAAACAGCTAATTCTTATGAATAAATACATGCATATTATATCACCATATGTTTGAAGATATATGCATTCATAACTTTACATACACACAACCATATGTAATTTATTCTTGATTAGTTTTACACATATTTTTTTATCAAATATAAAAAGGGCAGAGTTACAAACATTTGACATTAACTAGAAATCTCTCATCAATGAGATATTTGCAAACCCCAGGTTTTGAGATAGATAATCATGCAGTCCTATAGATATGCAATGATGAATTAGATCATAAACATAGAAAGCTGGCTTAGACACAAATATCTGCGCTACAATTCCTGCTGAATTACTTCTTAATTGTGAGACCTTGGGAAATTTACCTAAATCTCCGTAGCTGTTTTCCACTCTGTAGATGGGGTAATGATTGATAACACCCAAACGTGGTATGGGATCTAAATGATATAATGCCTGTAAAGTACTTGCCTAAATTTCACTGAAAACATCAGCTATGCCAGGCACTCTGCTATCATTAGGAAAGCACTGTGTCAACTCCTTGGTACAGAAGCAGTGCTTAATAATATGTGTCATGGGCTATACTGTGTCCCCACAAAATTCATATACTAAAGTCTTACCTTTCAGTACTCCAGAATCTGATTGTTTTTGGAGGTACGGCCTTGAAAGAGCTGATTACATTTTTAAAATGAGGCCCTTAAACTGGATCTTAAGCCCATCTGACTGGTGTCATTGTTAGAAGAAACTGAGACACACACAGAGATTCCAGGCATGTGTGTAAGACAGAGGAAAGACCATATGAGGATATAGGGAGAAGGCAGTCACCTGCAACCTGAGGACTGAATTAATTCTTAGAAGAGACCAAACCTGCAGACACTTTGATCTTCAACTTTGAGCCTCCAGAACTGTGGGCAAATCAATGTGTGTTGTTTGGTCAACCGGTCTGTGGTATGTTGTTATGACAGTCCCAGCAAACTAATACATAGAATAACTAAAGGAAAGGAACGAGCGATGGGGGATGGTTATAAGGAAGAAACACATTTATTCTTTCCTACCATAGTTCTTCCAGTATGCTTTTCTATTCCCCTCACTCAATCATGGACACTGAGTCAAGTAGAGTCCACTATTTTTCCTCTCACTTTTCGGTATGAAAACAGCTTCATTCATAGATACGTACATGTGCAATTCAGTAGAATATAAAAACTTCAGGCTTTCGCTGGCTGAAACTATTATTGCTCCCTCTACCCAGCTCAGTCTCTATAATTATTTAGGCCATCTTCGTTTAGGTAGAAACAGAGATGATCAGAATTTGCCTTCAGAAACTGGGGATGATCGTCTCTCCCCTCCTCTCTGCTCCTGTCCTACTTAATTTACTTTTCTGGCTCCTGCAGGGTCAGGGCAAAATGGATGGATGGGGTGGCAGCGGACAGGGGGAGGGTTTATAGCCAGTCAGAACTACAGGTAACATCTTGAAGAACCTGAGGCTTTCTCTTCTGTAAAATGGGCACAGTGGTATAACCCAGGGTGGGGGTTGTAAGGTTCAAATGAGTTCAGGGATGAAAAAAGGCACTCTGGCTACTGGCCTATGCTTCTTCGAGAGACTGTGAAATTTCAAAGCTTGAGGTAGATGAAAGGAGTCACATCAGAGGATGAGTGATGTCACATTTCTGAGGAGTGCCTTACTGGCCCCTAGGGGTGTGGGACAATAGTGAGGTAGCTGCAGTTACTGATGTACATGTGAGGACAGAAGAGGTCAGTTAAAGGGGTTAACAGATATTCAGTGCTTGCTCTGCACCAGACACTGTGTTTCTCTTGTCATGGTCTAGCTAATTTGATTCTCAGAATGAGCCTAAAATGCAAACACTACTATGTTTTCTCTTTTGCAGAGGTGGTTACTGAGGATAAGAAAGTAAATAAGTTGCCAAGAGTCACATAGAAAATAAAACAGACAGTGGATCTTAGATTAAAACCCGTATCGGCCTTAATTTAAATCTCGTGCTCTTCTCTTGTTCAGAAAATTGAGGCAGGAGGGGTGTTCAACATCAGGGTACGTGAAGAAGAATCAGAGGAAAACCTGCAACCACTTAATTTTTTGGTGTACTTATTTAGTGTATTTTAAAATAATTGTTGAACCTGAAGGAAAAAATGCACGCATACTCTGTGGATTGTTTTTTGTTTCCTAAAACTGTGTGAATAAATTGCTGAGATGGTGCCCACAAACCCTCGCCCACCTTACTGTGCATTTCCTACAATAAATACATTCTTCTACATGGCCACAGTACAATCCTGTCCATGAGTAATTTAACACCAATACATGAGTAACGTTGAATTCTGAGACTTCCTTCAAGTTTTGCTAGTAGATGAACAGGTGCCCTCTTACAACAAAGGGAAGCAGTCTAGAATTTAGTGTCTCTTTATTTCCCTTTAACCTGAGAGCATTCTTCTATATTTCCTTGCCCTCTGATGGCCTTACTCCTCTGAAGATTATAAGCCACTTACATTGGAGAATGTTTCTCAATTAGAGCTTATCTGAAAATTTCTTATGAGCAGATTCAGGCTATGTATCTGTGGCGAGAATTCTGCAAAATCAGTGCTGCGTTGTTCTCGTTGCATCTCATCCCATGATGCCCAGATCCTCTCTCTCCCATTGTAGGTTGAGGTTCACACTTGGATCTCTTGGTATAAACAGTGTCCAGCAGGCTTTTCCATTGTAAATGAGCCAGTTTTCCTTTACAATTTACAACTAGTTTATGGGGAGCTACTTTGAAACTATATACATAATCCAATTCTGATAAAACTTTCAATATATTCATTCATTATATAAGAGTGTAGAATAGTGATTTCATATTTTATTCAATGCATTGCAATTTGTTACTCCTGTTATCTATTCTGAGTCTCAAGTTTCCCTAAACTGGCCAGAGCCCCTTCAATGAGATTTCTGTCTCCTTTTGAAATTCCCCACCGTCCATTAGTACATCTCTACTTTCTGACTTAAGATGCTCCAGACACGGTTTTATGCCATTCTCTACCTGACCGGATTCTAACAAACTGCTCTGGACCACACGGCATTCTTGGACCTGGCATGCATACCTACCTTCCTCAGTCTCACCTGAATTATCTGGCAAGAGAAGAGGAGGGAAGGATAAGAGGGAAAGAAGGTGGGTGCAAAGAGTTTTGGCAGACCTTGCGACTGGAAAGAAGAATTCTGGATAACTGTCACAGCATGGATGCAAAACAAGCATGGTGTATTAAAAGACACTCTCCTAATTCATTAAATACTTATAAAATGCAAGCCAGCTCTGTGGCAGGATGCAAGCCTAGAGAGGTAGACTGATCCCAGAGTGTGAAGAACAGGGAGCTTCTGCTGAACACAGAGTCTGTGTCTGCTTCATTGGATGACCAGTAAATATTTAACGAATGAATCTTTAATGGATATTATGCATTCAAAATCACCACTGGGAAACAGCCTGGAGAAAGATAGAACTACGGAATCCTAGAAATATGATTTTTGGTTCCTGAAAGAATATCCTCACCTTGGATGCTGGTAAACTCCTACTCATTCTTCAAGTTTCTTGGGAATCTTTCCTAATTCTCAGCCATCTTTTAAGGTAGATGCTCCCTGATCTGTCTTCCGGCAACACTATGCACATTTGTATCTTAACACTGAATCAACAAGGTTAGATTAACTGCTTATGACAGGAAAACACAGATAACCACGGCTTGAACAAGATGGAAATTTATTTCTCTCACATAATCTTACATAGACAAGATTAGAGAGTTTCGTGACCATCGGTATTTTTGTAAGTTGCTGCTTTGCAATTTTTAATATGTCACCTCACAGTCCAACATGGCCCCTCAAACTCCATCCATCATGTCTGAATTAAGGAGGAAGACATAAAGAAAAGCGGGCTACCTCTCTACAAGGACAACTCTTGGAAATTGTACATACAGCTACATTAAGTATTAATTTAAGAGAAAGAAGCTACATGGTTATACCTTACTACACAGATGAGTAGGAAATGTAATTGAATTCATGGTTACCATTAGTCTAGGTAAATATAAGGGGTTCCTTTACTAAGGAAGAAAGGAGGAATGGATTTGGGGGAACAAATCCATTAGTCTGTGCCAAAATCATTAGCATATGTGTTAGGAGCATATGTTTATAAGTCCATTGTTCCCAGGTTGGATTCATGTATTCATTTGTACATTTATTCATTGAAAAAAATGTGTATCAATACTGACTATATTACCGTTCATTTGCACTGTGGTAGAGATGGACAAATTTCAGCAGGTTAAATGAAATGCTAGGAATTCCTCCAAAATATGTATAACCGTGAATTTCCCTTAAATCCCCAGTGTCTTCAGCAGTCTCTAGCACAAGATACACATTCAAAAACTGTTGTTAATTAAACGAAGGAAAAGATTAGAAGTAACATAGAGTTTTCTAGAAAACGATAGTCAAGAAGCCGAAACAATACAGAAGATGCAAACCCAGTTTCTGAAGGCAAACTCTTTGTGTTTAGTGCATCTACCGGTGCCACTTACTGAGTGACCCTGGGGAAATTATTTAACTTTCTTTAGAATGGGAGTATAATAGCGATTCCTCATGGTGTTTCAGAGGGATCAAATTAGATGGTATGTGGCAGAGGCAGAGAAGAGTATATGACACATTGTAAACACTCAATAAATTTTGTTTTGCTAGGATGCACGTAAAGAGGACTGCCTCTTTCTTATACTGCTCTTTTAGATCAGCCTCATTGGTTAATCTATTGAGCTCAGTCCCATCCCTTCAGCGACAGAGTCCCAAAAGTCATCTGTAGGCTACAGGTAAAATAGGTTTTCATCAGCACAAGGATGGAAATACCACCCTGTTCTTTGTGCTATCACTGCTGCCAATTACTTAGCTAAAAATGTTACCAAAGAGGTATTTTCAAATAGACTAATATCTATCTGCTCACATTAAAGCTGTTTCCCAGTTGCAAAGTATGATGGTTATAACCCATAATATATTTTTTTAAAGTTTAGTGAGGATGGGGGATAAAACCTAGAATAGATTACAGGGAGTATATAATGAACAGAATGCTAACAAAGTTTCTTTTTTTTAAATTACATTCACATTTGATATCTAGAGACCCTAAAGTCTTGCATGAAATCACATGGTCCCTTCTTCTCCCTCTTTTCTTTCTAAAAGGAATCTCTTACTTTTTTTGGGGGGGGGGCCATAAAAAAAGAAAGAGAAGTGATTAGTTCCTATAAAGCAGAGTTACAAAGGAAATCCATCAGCTTAATGTTTTTCTACTAAAGAACAAGAAAGTAGGAAGAGAAATGTACCTGGATGTGTTGGCAGGGAGGAAAAGAACCACTATGTGTTGGTTATCTGCTGTTCGTCTAGATTGACATCAAAGAGTGGATCAGAGTGCAGGCTCTGAGCTTGAGAAGGCAGGTTCAAATACTGGCTCTACCACTTACATAGTGATTATGAGAAAGCTGCTTAATTTGTCTGCACCTAAGTTTCCTCATCTGCAAAATAGGGTTAGTATCTATGTCATAAAGGCAAGATAGGCTTGCAAAACAATTATTCCATGTCTGACTCATAGCATGTATTGGAAAACATTAAGTTTTTTACAAAGAAGACAGTGGCTGAGAGAAGTTCAGAATTAAAGTCTCAGACAAACAAACAAAACCAAACAAGTCCTTACGCTCTATATCCAGCTATTTTCACTTAATTGTAATTACTGTCAAGCCTCCCCACGTGATTTAAGAACACAGCTATATTTGAAAAGAATTGCGCTAAGCTTAGCACTTAAAATTTAGCACCGAGGGGTGCCTGGGTGGCACAGTCAGTTAAGCATCCGACTCCTGATTTTGGCTCAGATCATTATCTCACAGCTTGTGGGTTCCAGCCCCGTGTTGGGCTCTGGGATGACAGCTCAGAGCCTGGAGCCTGTTTCCAATTTTGTGTTTCCCTCTCTCTCTGTCCATCCCCTGCTCGCACTCTACCTCTCTCTGTCTCTCAAAAATGAATTAAAAATGTCAAAAAAAAATCTAGCACCTAGCAATATTACTAGGAAATCTTATTAAATAACAGATTTCCAGGTCTATCCGCAGATTTCTGACTCCGTAGGTTTTAACTGGAGCCTGAGAAGTTGGCATGAACAAGTACATAGGGCATGCTGGTTGATCTGGGAACTGCACTTTGAGACCATTGCTCTAGACTCTACTGCTCCGACTAGGATGAGTTTTCCCAGAAATGCTTTTTGACCCACCATATAACTAAGTCCCAGGTATGACTGCTCAAATGGTCTTGAGACATGCCTGGTGGACATAAAGCCTACAACGACAATTGCAATTTTGCCAAACTTTGCTTTCGCTGTTCTCAACTAACCATCTGCCAAACCCGTTGCTCTGTAGAAAGTATTCAATTAAGCGAATACGTTTTGGGAAAAGTTATCTCTGAGCATTGAAAACATTTTGTCTTTACTGATGAGGTAACTTTTCTCTGTCCTTGAGACATTGTTGGAGTCATATTATTCACAAGAAGGCTTACATTTGTAAGACAGACTCACAGGGGTCTGTCTAGTGGTGGCCATTAAGACACCAGGACATCCAGTGGAAAAAGAACTTGAGTAGAGGACTTCCTTCAAGAGGAGGCTACAGTTTTGCTACAGATATGAAGTTTACCACTGCCATGTGATCTCTGAAACAAATAAGCAGCTCCATCATGAAGGGCTCAAGAAGCAATCAGGACTTTTGTGTTTGGTGGGAATGAGTTAGAAATGGAGATCGTGGAGTTATACTAAGATATACACTTACCTTACTTGTTTAAAAATGAGGAGATACTATCTCCAAGCTTTGGAAAAACGAATCATGACTTTCTGCTATTGGCAGTGAATGACATATAACGTATATATGGACATTTTACATGATAAATTTAGGGAGGTGATCCACACTTAGTATTACGTCCAGGTATGCCTGCACAACTAAGTTTAAATTCTATCTCCACTACTCTATAGCACCATAAAACTGAACATGTCATTACACCTCTCCAAACTCTGATTTCTGCTCCGTAAAATGCAATAAGGATAATTAATAACTGGGATGTTGTAAGGATTCAGAGATGTAACATAAAACAAGCACTTACATGTATTATTTTGTAGGCAAGATGTGCTACCATTTAGTAAGAATTTATTGTTATATGTTATAGATATATATAAGCAAGCACTCTTTTTTCATATACAAATAAAGCATAATACAGACAGTATTTGTTAATACAATAAGCTAATACGTAAGGGGTTGCTTTCGGAATGGCATGGTTTTATCTCTAGTTATTGAGTTTTTTTTTTATTTTTTACTTTTCAACGTTTATTTATTTTTGGGACAGAGAGAGACAGAGCATGAACGGGGGAGGGGCAGAGAGAGAGGGAGACACAGAATCGGAAACAGGCTCCAGGCTCAGAGCCATCAGCCCAGAGCCTGACGCGGGGCTCGAACTCCCGGACCGTGAGATCGTGACCTGGCTGAAGTCGGACGCTCAACCGACTGCGCCACCCAGGTGCCCCTAGTTATTGAGTTTTTTATGGAAGAAAATAGCTTTCATCTTAAGCACAGGGGTGGGCAGTATCATGCTTTGATTTAGTCAATAAGAGTCACAAAGTGAGCAAGGCAGAGGAGAGTGGTACATAGAGTTGTCAGAAACAGCTCCCATTCCAAGAGACTCATTTTTCTAATGTGATAATTGCTATTTATTTTATAGGCTTGCGCATGACATATCACCACTGAAACCGCTTCTAATTCTGCTTTTATTATTAACCTCACTTTTCAATTCTTTATCGACCTTGGGCAAGACTATTTTCCTCTTCATAGCATCAATAGAAAAGCTAGTTCAAGTTTGCTTTAAAAGAAATTAATCTCAAAGCTGTTCCCACATTTTAAAAGGACCTTGTATGAGGATGTTAATAGCTGCTATTAGGCTTGGAGTCAGCCCTTCCCTAAGAGGGAAACAAAAGTGCAGGTTTAGTGTCATTCGATCAGAGAAACTAATAGGATGGCTGTGAAATGCCATGACAGAGCTGCCTCATGCACGACAAAAGACCAGACAGAACCGGCCTGCCCAGATCTGACACCTTCTAGCTGAGGGTCTTGGGTAAGTTCTTAACCCTCTCTCTCAGTTTTTTCATCTGCAAAACGTAAATACCAATCCATATACTGCTTTACATCAATTCCCTGTACCTATTTTCTGAGGCACACACGTGAAAGATAGGAAGGAAAGAAGGAAGAGGGTGGGGAGCAACAGAAAGACAGACAAAGAAGCCTCTATAGTTTGATAAAGATGCATATTGCATAAAGACAAAAAACAGAATCTTTTAATTCAAGACTTGGTAGCAATAGCCACAGTTTTTTCATCACTCCACCTATGACTTGTTCTCACAGTTTCATGTTTTGGGCTTCCTAGGAGGTATCCCTTCAAGCTTTCCCAGAGACAGGCATCAAAAGAAGAAAAGCAGCCAGTGACTGAGTGCTGATGTTCCAAGTATAAAGTACAATTGCACTTAACACAGTAACCTTATGAGTTAGGCACTTTCGATCTTCAATTTTGCAAAGTGGAACCCAAGGTTAACAAGTTGATGTGAGGTATGTGGGGTCACAAGATTGGTAAAAAGGAAATCTATGACTGTGAACCAGTCTAGCTTTAAAGTCTGTGTAACTGACTACCATTGGGTTCTGTGCTGCACCTGCCAAGTCTGGAATATCAGAAAATAATTCAACATATTGTGGCAATAGGTCGTCCTCAGGATCTCATAACAGTGTATACCAGGCAAGATTTTAGCACCTGTTTAAAAATGTTCTATGAAAGAAGATACTCCTCATGCTCATAAAGACTTCCCTTCAGACAAACCTCTTGCAGAAAGTTTATAGATCAAGTGACATTCTAGGCAATTAAGGCCTCAAAGAGCCTAGGGAGGATGCATACGTTTTCAAAAATAATTTCCACCGTGGCAGAAATGCAAATTGATTGAAGTTACAGTTTCACTCATAAAGTTTGCGAATCTTTTTAAGAATGACATTAAGCAGTGACAGACAATTGACAGGGACAGCCACTTCAACGGAGGTTGACAGAGGACTGGAATGACTTAAGAAGGAAAAAAAATCCAGTGGTGGATATGCATAATGAGGGATTGTTTTCTTCCCATTCTTTCTCTTTCTATATTTTTAGATATACATGTCAATATATGCCTTTTCCTAATTTTTAAAATACAAAGCCTCTCCTTTATATTTATCTTTTAAGATCTCAGATAGCAATTAGTACTTTGCATTTAAACAAAAACACCTTAACTAAATAAAACAGAGCTTATAAAAAAGAACATATGGTGCCATCTGCAGAATAGTGCTGAGAATTTGGGGAAATACGGAGGTGACTACGTTTTTCGCATCTACAACAGGCTCAAAATAAAGAGCTTAGAGTATTTTCTTGAAAGCTCTCAAGTGAGAATGTTTGGACTGGTTTCTCAACATAAAACTAAATGAGCATAGATTAGCTTGTGACCAGATAATATTGAGCCCTTAGATCTGGAAAGAAACTTCTGCTGGTAAATTTTACAAGCATGAAACCTGGAGCACAGTTGGGCAAAAAGATCTGCCACCTTCACTCAGCCAGTAAATGTCAGAACTTGGACTGAACCTCAAGCCCCTGTCTGTTTTGCTTCACATCACTGTCACTCTTTAAAGGGAATATGGCTTCCGATTGAGATGCAAAGTTCCTCTGATCACTGTCTGAGCTAAGTGATAGCACTATATATAGTAACATAATAGTAATATGTAGATATGTAGTAATATATATACCTACGTAGAGTTTAAAGTACCATAACTATAGTAGTTATACAATACGTATAACAATAGTGTTCTTACTGCATATAATTTAGGGGATTCTGGTGTGATACATGAAACCCATTTCAATCCAATAGGGCTGAAGTTTGAGCACTCACCATGTGGCAATTACTCTGGACCTCAGGGCACAAAGAATAAGTCAAACTCCTGACCTCTTCAGAGGGCCTTTTTTCAACAATACATGTGCTTGTCTTATACATTTTCTAGAACCTTGATAGTTACCTTCATTTAGCTTTAAAAATGTACTATAACAAAAATAAAATTAAAAAAAAAAAACACAGAAGATGCCTGACACTAGGATTTCTTCTATGTAATAGTGAGTTGCCAGGTCGAGGGGTGGTCAAACAAGATAAACAGTATCTCATTCACCTCTGCATCCAATAATCTATTCTGAAGAGATGTTCTGTGAACCATGAACTCATGAAACACGAAGGAGGATCTATTTTCCTCCCTTCCTTATGACGACTTGGCTGGCTGAGGAACTGCAAGAAGCAAAAGAGATTCCAGCTCACTTTATAAGATACTTGAGAGAGTGTCTGTAGTGGAACATAGAAAAAGGCCAAGCAACAAATGGGTTTTCTAAATATAGGGTCTTACACTCAGTAGTGAGATATTCAATAGTAAGAGTCCAGGGAAGTAAGGGAAACCCTAGAAAGGCTTTCAGGCTTTCACACCCTAGACACGTCTTTCTCTGATTAGTAAGGTAGAGGGTTAGAGGGTTTTTAGTGCTTAAAGAATTTTTTTGTTTTTTTTTTTTTTTTTTGCTTGCTGTCCAACACCATTCCCATGACAGCATAAAAAAGACAATTAGTCTTTAATAAACCCAGAAAAGAAAAATCTTAGGCAAACATGAGCTTGAGCTCTCTTTTTAAACCATCTTTCCTTTTTCCGTCTCACAACTTTTATGAGTCGGAGGACTTGATTAAGTGGACATTGGAATCGGATGTCCTGGTTCCAATTCCATGCTTCCTAATTACCAGCTCTGAGACCTTGGGCAACTAAGTGCTCTGTATTTCTTTCATTATACTGATCATCATACTGATGCTTCTGAGAGTACCCATATATATTTTTTGAATCATAAAGATATATGGCCTGAGAACATTACAAAATATTTGAAATCAAGGCTAATTTTGAAAATCTAAAAAAAGTTAATGCACAACTACCTCACGCTGCTATATTACTTCTGAAAGCAATAATACATCGTTTTCCATTTAAATATCAATAGATTATAATTAGTACAGAATTAAAAATCATAGAGGTAACATATTTTGTCAAAAATCAGAGTGGAAGTTGAAAGCATAGTTTCTAGAGTGAGAGTCTAGACCCATCATTTGCAAACCATGTGACCTTGTTACATGCCAAATCTTAAGGTAACTATATATATATATATATATATACACTGTATATATGTATATATACTGTATATATACTGTACATATACTGCATATATGTATATGTATATATACATATAACATGATTAGATGCCCAATAATAATGTTATATATATACATATATATGTCACATTCAATATTTGAAATCCAAATAGTGCTCATACCTACTTTAGAAGATTGTCTTGATTAGTAATAAAAATACAAATGTATTGAACACTATGCTTGACATATAGTGATCAATAAAAGTTATTATTGTTAATAATCTTTGCTCATAAGCAAAAGCACAGCTATCAGTGATTTATTGGTGTTCATCAATTTTGCTATCTTATGGGGTATTATTGAGTTATTCAACCTCAACATCTAACAGTGTCCTTAGCAAATAATAGGATCTCAATCAATATTTGTTTAATGATTAAACAATGAATTTTCAAAAGCAGAAATAATATTTAACCTTAGTTTTACTCTCACTAGTAAATTTCCAGTTAGTTTCCATTTACATATTGAGAGAACAATGCTACTTGTGTGCCTATGAGTAAATCATTTTCTCTTCAACTTCCTCAATTTACTGAGACAAATGGATGCAGTGGATAAATATGTGATTTATTGGAGAAATCTCTGCTGCAAAGTCAATTACAAATCACTGGGCTTTGGGGCACCTGGGTGGCTTCATCAGTTGGGCATACCACTCCTGATTTCAGCTCGGGTCATGATCCCAGGGTCACGGGATCAAGCCCCACGTCAGCCTCTATGCTGAGTTTGGAGCCTGCCTAAGATTCTCTCTCTCTCTCTGTCTGACTCTCACTCTCACTCTCACTCTCTCTCTCTCTCTCCCCCTCTGCTCCTCTCTCCCACTCATGCTCTCCCTCACTGTAAATTAAATCTAAAAAAAAAAAAAAAAAGAAAGAACTAGTTGTACGATCCTCAAATTCTTCCCTCCACATCTCATGTTATTAGAAAAGAACAATATATGTGACTGCAAATGAGTAAACTTTATTTTTTTTTAATTTTTTTTTCAACATTTATTTATTTTTGGGACAGAGAGAGACAGAGCATGAACGGGGGAGGGGCAGAGAGAGAGGGAGACACAGAATTGGAAACAGGCTCCAGGCTCTGAGCCATCAGCCCAGAGCCCGACACGGGGCTCGAACTCACAGAGCGCGAGATCGTGACCTGGCTGAAGTCGACGCTTAACCGACTGCGCCACCCAGGCGCCCCGCAAATGAGTAAACTTTAAACAAAACAAAAGAAAAAAACAAATCACTGGTCTTTGTCTTTCCCTAAAAGTTTGAATTTTGAACAATAAAACCTATTTGGGACAACCATTCTTTCTTAAGAACTTCTAAATACAGGGGCCCCTGGGTGGCTCAGTCAGTTAAGTGTCCGACTTCGGCTCAGGTCAGAATCTCACAGTTCGTGGGTTTGAGCCCTGCATCCGGCTCTGTGCTGACAGCTCAGAGCCTGGAGCCTGCTTTGGATTCTGTGTCTCCCTCTCTTTCTGCTCCTCCCCCCACTCACTCTTTGTCTCTCTCTCTCTCAAAAATAAATCAACATTAAAAAATTGTTTTTAAAAGAACTTGTAAATACAATGTCATTGTCAAATACCATATGATCTGACTCATATGTGGAATCTTAAGAAAAATAAAACATAAAGAAACAAACAGAAAGCAAAATCAGACCGATAAATACAGAGAACAAACGGTTGTCAGAGGGAAGGGGATAGGGAGTGGGCAAGGTGGGCAAAGGGGAGTGAGAGATACAAGCTTCCAGGTATGGAATGAATAAGTCACAGGAGGAAAGGTACAGCATAGAGAATATAGTCAGCGATGCTGGAATAGCACTGTATGGCCGTAGGTGGTGGCTTCACTTGTTCTGAGCTAGCAAAACATAGAGATGTTGAATCACTATGTTGTCCACCTGAAACTACTGTAACATCGTGTGCCAACTCTACTCAAAAACTTAAAAATAAACAAAATATCCTTTTACTTAGATGGATTTCATTGTTTCCTTGTCAGTAAAAAAATATATCCATTTTTAAATATGATCAAGTTTGAGTGAAATAGCTTCTATCTGATTAGGTAAAATTACACTGAATTCACCTTTGCTAATTGCAGTATGTCACCCCAATACTGTCCTGAAGAAATTAGAAGCTCTTTTAGGTGCGAAAGACAATTCTTGCTGGGCAATTCTGCTGCCTATTATTTTCATTAAAATTGGTATTACAATGTATTTCTTCAGGTATGTATTTCTTCAATGTCAATGTATTTCTTCCAACACACTGCTCTCTGAAACAGAGCTCAATTAGTGTGACCAACTTGAATGGTTTACCTGTGACTTGCCTGGTTGTAGCACTGAAATTCCCACATCAGGAGAAACCTCTCAGCTCTGGGCCAACAGACCAATGGTAACCCTTCATGAAAATAAAAGAATATAAGTGTATTTAGACTGGGGTGGTTTTGCCTCTCCCCACCCCTCACACCCAGGGGACTCTTGTTAATTCCTGGAGACATTTTTGGTTGCCATGACTTTTGGGAAGGGGTGGTTGCTACTGGTATCTGTGAGGTAGTGGCCAGAAATGTTGCTGAACATCCTACAATGCACAGCACAGGCCCTCACAAGAAAGAAGTGTCTGGTCCAAAATGCCTATCAGTGCCACTTTTGAGAAGCCTTAATGTGAATCCTTAAAATGCTGCTTTGATGCTCTGGAAGGTTTTGTGTTTCCTTGATCAAAGTTTATCTCCTTTCATTTTTTTTCCCCCTGTTTTAAACATTTCAGTTTCAACATGGGCATACTTATTTGTGAGGGAAAAAAAAAATCTTTTGCTTTTTGGCATCACCACAAATGAAATCAGCCTTCGGTGTTTTAGGAGTGAAACATCTATTTTTTACCCCAGCTTTGATCCATTAAACCAGCATCCCCTATTTGCCCTGTAAAATACCTTTAGGAAATTGATAATTTAAAGTCTTGCAGTCAGGCTATCACCCCTTGTAAATCACCTCCCTTCATCCTGGTAAAGATTTCATTAGTACTATCTTCCTCATTCCCAAACCTTGGCTTGTCCCCTCTGGAGGTCTATCTGGGATTCATTATTCACTTATTCAGTTTATACACCCTACATTTAAAAATTAATTGTTCTACATGCGTTTCTAATTTCACTTACTCCTATGGCTCTAGATTTCCAGGCCGAGTGTTATAGATACTATGGTGTTCTGCCCAGATCCTTCTTCAGGGTAGGAGCGGCCATTCCCTATCTCCTCCTCATCTCCTCAGTATTGCTGCCAGCAGCTCACAGCTGTTTCTCACTGGGCATTGTCTCAGCCACAGGTGATGCTTGGCTGACTCAGAGGTGCAAAGGTCCAGACACCTTGAATCAATGTGGGACAGTTCTAAAGGGCCAGTCCAACTTCAGAGCTCCTCACAGGATCTTCTGAGGCTTCCATTGCAACTTAGTTACCAGTCAGCTTCTCTCCCTGCTCAATTCTGCTTCAATCGCTTTCCTATAGGTGTTCTCTCCTGAGAATAATCCCCAATATACCTTTGGCCTGCAATTCTCCATCACAGTCTCACTCTGGAGAATTGATTCTAAGTTGCCTGAGGGTCTGGCCCCAGGTTCTACTTGTTTTCAGGCCTAGTGGCTGAATTCTAACTTTGCTATTCTTGCCCCATTATCAACAAGACCATGTTCCAACTTGCATCTCTGCAGTCTGTATTCATGGGGAAAAGAGTAAGACAAACTGCTTGAAAGTGTTAAATAAAATTGGGGTCTTTCTTACTATGAAATCTATGAAATCACTAAACACCAAAAGTTTAGGATATCAGTCACATAGAACTGCGTTTGTATTCATCCAAAACAGCAACTCCAACAAAACCCAGAATGTAATGTCACATCCATCTCTGTTAGCACATCTGTCAAGCTAAATTGCCACGCAGTTTTTTTTAAAGCTAGGAGGAAGCATCAGCAATACAAGAAAATGCTTAGTGCTATCCAGACGTGGCTCCCTTTGTATAATTAAATTCCATTTCTTTTACAAATGAAAAATGAATAGTATTCTGGTTGACAGAAGTTCTACAATATTAGCAATGTGTTTTATTTACAATGACTTTAAACAAATGCATTTAATATTCTTGTAAGTGGTGAATCCTTAACGTCATTACAGCGCCAGTCCCCCCATCCCCTACCTCCATGTTTCCCCACTTTTTAAACCACTCATCCAAACACCTACCACCCTCTGTCATGAATCATAAGGCCCTTCCTGCCTTTCAATCTTCTGATTCTTGGAGCACAAACCTGATTCCTGCCAGGCACATATGAATAGTTCTGCCCTTCCATCAATCATTTGAAACACTCAATGACTAGGCAGGAGAACTAAGTTCTTGCTTTTTTTCTTATCTTATTTTAAGGTGTCAAAAGTGGAATTAATGGGCCAAGGAAAGGTGCTATTAAAAGAAAATAGTAGACCTAGTAAATGAAGTGCATGATCCAGAGACGAGGAATTTACTCTCAATGTACCTGGTAAAGGTGTACTGGAAAAAGAGACCTGAAAACCAATGTTATGAATTACGCATGAATATTACATGCCTGTTTTCTCTCTTGAAAGGTGGTTTTCCTAATGGTCACAACAGAAGGACTGAATATCCTAATTCAAACAGAGCCAAGTCTCTTTTCAATTCCTGGTCCACTCATGGACGAGTCTTGTATGTATATGGCCTAATTCATTAAAGAACTCCTTCAAATGTGTTCTGAATGGGGTACTATTGTCCAGATTGACCAATGGGATTTTACCATTGGGAAAAATTATACCAATGGGATTTTAATGGAGGTGACTCATTTTTATGGAGATGACTGAGTGCCAATACAGAGAGATAAGTATCATGGAAAGGGGAAGAAAAAAGTATTACTGACCATTTTGGCCAAGCAGTAGTAGGGGCAAGGGGAAGGCAAGGCCAGGGGCTTTTCTGAGGTTTCTGTAGGAAAGGCAAGGCAGGGCATGGCAAGGTTAAGAGTTTAGGATTGGCTAGTTTGAATTATTCTGGTGGGCTCTAGGGTATAGAGACAGTCCCTAGTAGTCTGGTACCTGGCCCTGGTATGAGTTAGGGCAGTGGAAATATTGGCTTGGTATGCCCAATGTGTACAGGAAGGGCATGTCCCAGGCAAGCTGTCCACCTCTCCCAGCAATTAGCTAGCCCTGGGATGGGTGGTCTCTCCCCAGGTCTGTATGGCCCAAGGAGAGATGTCAAAACATCATAAGACACATAGAAAATTGAACAAAATATAATTAATAACCCCCCAAAGAACCATTTCTTTCCAATGATTTAAGCACAGCACATCTCTTAAAACATGGTAACAATGGACAATATAATGCTGACATTCTACTTGGTACTGAAAGAAACATCCTCTTTCCCTCACTGAATTTGGGAAGGAAGATGGCCCCTGGTCAAAAATAGAAGGTTCTTGGGGCACCTGGGTTGCTCAGTTGGTTAAGCATCCAACTTTGGCTCAGGTCACGATCTCATGGTTCGTCCGTTTGAGCCCTGCAATGGGCTCTGTGGTGATAGGTCGGAGCCTGGAGCCTGCTTCGGATTATGTCTGTGTCTTTCTCTCTGCCCCTCCCTGGCTCATGCTCTGTTTCTGTTTCTAAAAAATAAATAAACATTAAAACATTAAAAAAAAAAATAGAAGGTTCTTCCAATCCATGGTTTCAGAGCTTCAGTGGGCCTTCTTCCATCTATGAATAAAACAAGGAAAGGGTGCTGAATGTTTCAGTTTTATAGGTGTTTCTGATTCTCTGCAGACCCAAAGTAAGCATAATGTGGTTATGTACACACAAGTGTGTCTGCGTGTGATTCAACTACTCACTGGGAAGTGGGAGACCTACAACACTCACACCGAGTTTTCTAAGGAGCATGTGTTACTAAAACTGAGAATGAATTGTCCTGAGGACAGATTCACATCGGGGAGAAGCATTAGTAGGAGGAAAGACATGTGGCAAGACCAAATACAGAGGATTATATGTAGAACTTTCTATGAAGTCAGAGGACCCAGGGATGTTGAACACTTCATAATTAATTAATTCAACAAGTTTATATTCAGTTCTACAATATTCTAGGAGCTGATCCAGTTACTAGGGATTATTAAAATGAATAAGCTACACAAAGACACCCTGGTCTCTGTCTGTCCATGTGTATGTTGTACTAGGAGAGAGAGAGAGAGATGTTCTGTACCTATCTATACATTATGTATTGTTGGTCTGTTTTATTTTAAATGTGCATTTATTCTACATGTGTTAATGTTTTGAATGTATTTCATTATTTTTTTATAGAACATGTTGGCTGTTGGATGGACCAATGACAGTAGCGATGCAACAGAAGAAATAGAACACCAAGAGAAGCTCTATCACAATAATCCAGGTAAAAGATGATAGTGGTATGAATTGGGTTGTTGTGAGTGGGTGTGGTAATCAGTGGGTATATAGAGAATATTTTTGGATGTTGGAACTTGAAGATTTTATACTGTAAGGATTCAGTAAATTCTAAAACAGTAGGCAGGTCTTTGAAGAAAAAAGAAAGATAGGCAGTAAAAGGAAGTGTTGCTTTTTCTTACTCTCAATCCCCTGCTCCATTCTGGGCAGAAAATGTAGGATTCTATCAATGTCACAGTTCTATCAATGCTGAAAAGTCCCTGGCAGTGACAAGCATCACAGTTGACAGAGAGACAGCATGATGCTGAAGAGTAGCTGCAGAGTGGGTGAATCTGGGAGGTCATAGGATGAACCCTCCTCTTCCCCATCAGGTACTAAAGTGAGGTGACTTTGGATATGTGAAAATGTAAGGAGATTGGCTCCTAAGACGATACCTGTGTAAATTATCCAGGAAAAGAAAGGAGACTCCAGTCCTCAGATGTGGCTCACAGTCTGCCTTGTTTCCTTATGTTTCTCTTGGGTCTTTGTGCATTCTCTGATACCCTGATGAGACTGTTTCAGCATCTTTTACAGGAGCCAGGTGAAGTAAACAGCTGATATGAGAGCATATCAATATGCTGATATGAGTAATAGAGCTCATTAAAACACAAACCTACTAACTCAATTGCCCATTTGTTGCAAACCAAAGAGAGACACAGCAAGAAAGACCAAGGCACATCTTGGTACTTAGAGCTTAGATAACATTATAGTGAAAAACAGACTTCACGTCACATTCCCACAACTGGCTTTTTTTGCCCCCATAGCTTGATCTTCAGCTCTGCATTATATGACAAGGTAACATTTTTATGAACAAGTTAAATGTCTGTGATCAGCCTTTCTATGAAATTAGTTTTGTCCCAAATGTCTGTTTTTCCAGTTGTTAAATTACTTCACGTCATGCTCCAAGGCTTATATAGTATACAACAATCAAACGGGAACAACACTTTGCATAGCATTAAATGCCAAATATTCTCTGACACTCCAGTAACTGAACGACAGCCAAAAAAATATGTGTTTGCTAAGGTTCCTTGCTGTCCTGATTGCCAAGTGAGCCCAGCTTGGGAGATATTGGCTTGCCAAGTGTCAGTACGGTGTTAATATTGTTATTATTCTCTCTGAGAGAAGTATATAATGCCATTACCTCCAAAGGTATTATTGATAGTGAGGATTACCATTACAATCTGTATAATTATTGCAGCACCAATAACTAAGTCCCCTTCATCAAATATTTATGTAACTTTGCTGGCTCCTTCAGCAAGGCTGATTTTAAAGGTGTTTGGTGGACTGTGTCATAGGATCTTTGCTACCCAGCTGAATATTTAATTCATATGTGGGTTTCCTAGGCACTTAAGAGTAAAGAAACCTAGGGCACTCAATAAGATTTTACTCCCAGGTTGATGGGGATGAACCAGAGGTTGTTCACCTGGATGAGAATACTTCCTGCTACTTTGATCAGTTACATTTCCTACTTTCTATAATCAGGTAGGATAGCTTCTCCCCTGATTTGCATCCAGATTCATATAAGAATAGAAAGATAGGATATTCTAATTCAATGAAAGGGAAAAAGATGCGAAAATACATACTTGTATGGATGGTCCAGATAGATATATCTATGATCTCACAAAGAACACACAAAAATATACTTAGTAGTTTGGAGCTCAATCTCTTAGCCAGTTTGGACCTTGGAAACTGAACCCTGACTTGTGCTATAACATCATAAAGGGCTTCTTGATCTATCCTAGATTTGATGCTCTGGGGATTCTGGATAGATTAACAAGGAAGATGAAGACTTGTCAGAAGGGTGTATACATGGGATGAGGAGGAGTATGATGCCATGGGTGTTGGAGTTGGGGGTATAATAGAAATGAGAGAAGAGGAATCAAACTAGGAAAGAGTTTCCATTTTCTGCAGGTTCTGTAGAGGAACTGTATTATCGCCCTAAAGCATAAAGTGAGGTTCTGATGCAAATCTCTCTTTAAGAGAGTAATGCTTAAAGACCTACGAGTATTTACTTAAGAAAGGGCAATAGGGTTATGTGCATTCTTAGCGTTAAATTAAAACAGTGTCTGGTGTGGTATTAAAAGCCCCCACCACAATGGTACCATTGAAGGCGACGGGTCATTAGCCTTCATTAGCAAATCAGGGCCTGGCTAACCCTGCTTTCTGTCTGATTATAAAGACTGTGATACAGTCCATGCCACTTAATCTGGACCCAGGTAATAAGCACATCTTAATTAAGATGCCCTGCTGGGAACCAATTTAATGCAATATATATAATAGGATTTCAATTCTGCTTTAGCATCTTTGTGCTAGATAATAGGGGTGGCTGGAGAAACTTTATGTCACTAATTTCAGAAACTGAATACAATCTCAGTATCTCAGCATGAGTATTTTGAAAGCTCAGAGGAGAAAAAATGAAATAACATCAACTATTTTAGAATAGTGTAAAGGGAACAGCTTTTAAACTCCTTTTCATCAGTGTCTCATTTTTAGAAGCTATGTTTAAATGCACTGATGATAACATCAATTGATTTCTTTTTTCTTTGTGTAGGGGTTTTGGAAGTTGTTCAATATTTCCTGAATTAAAAAAAAAAAGTGTTTTCCCCAAAATTCCTTGTTGGATAATTTTAAGGAGAAAGAAGTTTTAACTGAGTATCCCAAATGTGAAGAACAACAAAGTAAATGGTGAAGAAGACTTTAATAAAATTAGAGTACTGGATATTTATTTTTAATGATTTATGTTTTGATTTTATGACAATTAAATAGCTGTTTGACCAAAACTCAGACAGCCATCTACTTATCCATCCATCCACTCATCCATCCATCCACTCATCCATCCATCCATCCATCCATCCATTTGTCCTATTTATCTACCCATTCATTCATCCATTAATTTGTTTATTCAATCATTTATTTATTTCAAAACATTTATTGAGTATCTACAAAATCCTAAACCCTTTAATAAATGCTGGATATTAACATGGAAAAAGTTAACATCTCAGAATGCTACCATCTCTACAGGCTGAACGCACTGCAAGAGCAAAGTAGACCAGCAATAGCTACAGATGGGAAGAACATTAGGATGAGATGTAAGGTACAAAAGGAGCTGACACACAAGCCGAGGTGTTGACTTGGATGAATGTAAGTGATTGGGAGGTAGCTTGAAGCAGTCAGAAGAGACTACAAAGTTATTGCAATTTAGAATTTTATGTAAAATCTTTCTGCAGTTCTCTCCCCGCAAGGCAGTTTTAGTCCATGGCAATGTTATCTATTTTCCAAGGTATAAAATTAAATATCCAAAATAAAATATTTCCAATATCCTATCTATCTATCTCTCTCTCTATCTCTCTATCTATCTATCTATCTCCCTCCCTCCCTATTTATCTGTCATCTCTTTCTCCCACATCTTAAGCATTCTGCCCTTTTTGCCCTTACTGCCTCCCCTGTTTATAGCCTAAGCATTTTATCAGATTATCTTTTTTTGGAGGGAAGAGTACATAAAGAGTGATGGCAGGGATCTTTTACATAACTCACTGAACTGTGATCCCCACATGAGTGAAGGCCTGGTGTACAAACTGAGAAAGCTAACTCCCCAGGGGTTTACATATTGATGAGCTTTAAGGAATAAAAGATAGGGGCCTTGAATGTGTAACCTCTATTCATTTCATTTTGTTTGGCAGAGATTGTAAGAAAGCTCATTGCAGTGAACTGTGACAAATGGAAACCTTGATTTCAATTGCATCACATTCTTGGGACTCATGGTAGGTGAGTTAAATGGCTATGCTTAATTTAATTAACTTTCACAATCAGTTGTATATATCTTATTATCTAACAACGCTTACAAGAATATCTATCAATAGTTATATATTTTAAACAATTATATCCTTTAAAAAGAGCCAGTGCATTTGGATTCCTTACCTCAAACTCTGATATTCCATAGGTTTCCTTAGGCCGGTTAGCAAACAGCTATTTAATAAATATAAATCATTTGTGTTCTTACTTCTACTAGTGCAAATTATATGTTATAAACCAAACGATCGCTGAGAAGTCTTATTTTGCAAACAAATGTGGAAGAAAGGTATCAGTTTGCCAGAACAAAATTTCTTTCAAACTCATTTCTTATTTAAAGTATTTTAAAACTTTGTAAATCAGTGAATACACATTTAATTTGTTCATCCCAATGATCTATCTCTGAGGGCCAAATCACTACTTTCTTTTTCTACATTAATAACTTCATATTCAGAAAAGTTGGCACTGAGCACATTGCTCAAACTGTTCAAATGTGAACGTGAGATATTTTAAACTTGGGCTTTGTTCCCCTAGTTCATGGGATGTCAAGTGTCTCAAGTAACAAAGAAAATCTTGTACATGTGGACATACCTTTGTGAGATTTTAACAAATGATACTTTAATGTCTCCATCTATAGACTTTCTCTAAAACCTGTCCAAATGACAGATAACAAAATTAAGACACAACCAATGTTAATATCACTAAAGCACTTTTAAATATTCAGTACATCATGCAGAGTGCTATGCTGTATGTTAATTGTTACAGCTATCCTGTGGAAGAGCTATTGTTATTATCTCCATTTCTCCATTGAACTCACTAAAGGTTGGAGAGGTTAAGTAACTTGCTCAGGGTGATTTAGTCCAGCCCTGGTCAGGGAGACTCTAATGAAAGTACAACTCTCACTCTTGCTTCTGTCCATAAAGCACTGGTTTTATTGCCTCATATATGCCATCTTAGAATTCTAAATCTCATCCTAAATCTGAAAGTCGTGTGTCTTTGCTTCCTGATAGTGGCTGGGAGATTGCTGTTCTGTCACTCTCTACACAGAAACACGAAGGCCTGTCCTGGAAACCTGAACTCAGCAAACTTCTGTTCATATTACAGCCTTCACTCTTTAGTTTGTTGAACTGTTTCCAAGTTGTACATCTGTCTTTCTAAGCTGGTAGCTTGGGACTATGTTGGGACAACAGCAATAACAGTAAGACACCTTTCTAATTACCTTGACGATAAAATCGATTAATCAGAAGGAATGAGGAGTCTCTAGAAGCATGTGGAATTTCCAGAAACTAAAAATCAATCTTACTCTCTTTCTCTCCCCTAACCTCCCTAAATCTCTGATCTATGCTTCTTTATACTTTCTATAATCCTGGCTTCCAATGCTGTTCCATGCCTGATTTTCCTCCTTCAACTGACCACCATCAACAGAGTGATTCAGGAAAATTTTTCTTTTAGTTAAAATTATTAAGAGAATGTTCATATATTTCTGGATTCTCTACTCTATTGGTCTATGTATTCAACCCTCCACCATTTCCATAGTCTTGATTAGTATAGCTATATAATAATCCTTGAAATTGAACAGACTGATTTGTCTTTTATTCTTCCTTTTCAAAACTGCATTCACTATTGTAGATCCTGTGCCTTTATATATAAATTTTAGAACAATCTTGTGTATGTCCACAAAAAATTGATGGAATTTTGAAAGGTACTGTGTTAAACCTGTGTTTTAATTGACATCTTTACTAAGTATGTCTTTCAACTGATGAGCACAGCATGTCCTTTCACTTATTTATATCTTCTTTGATTTCTTTCATTAATACTGTGAAGTTTTCAGTGAAAAAAAACATGGTGAAATATATTAATATATTAACATGTTTCCCAAGGACCAAACCTCACTTTGTCAGAAAAGAAATAATGAAAGAAATGTTCTAGGGGCACCTGGGTGGTTCAGTCAGTTAAACGTCTGACTCTTGATTTTGGATCAGGTCATGATCTCACAGTTCACGAGATCAAGCCCCTCGTGGGACTCTGTGCTGACAGCATAGAGCCTGCTTGGGATTCTCTCTTCTCTCTCTGCCCCTCCCCAACTTGGATTCTCGCTCTCTCTCTCTCTCTTTTTCAAAATAAATACATAAACTTAAAAAATATTTTACTTTAGCTTTGCCTATATATTAATCTTTTAGTTCCATCAGCTATGATTAAGGTGGATAGAGTTATAAAAGGATCAGGTGGTATTTAGGTTATCCTTGAATCACACCTACCATACGTGTTCTGTGTTGCTGACCAGTTCAAAGCAGAATGAGTGGGGTCAGCCCTCTACCTCACCCCCTAAATTGTTTACAAACTGTCTCAGTTCATTAGATTCCAATAAATTCAGGAGGAGGAGAAGAGCTAGATCTCTGAATTTCAGACATGTATTAATTGTCCAGAATAGCAAATGAGATCATTGTCTCAGATGACACTTTGTATGTTTTGGAGAGCTTAGTTTTCTCTTCTGAAGATCACAGACTATGACAATAATTTGGGGGAGCCATGAAGTTGTATAGATTTTCTAGGAACTTGTGCTCATTGAGTCAACTGTGCCATTTCAAAATATTCTACAAAAAATAGCTTTAAGAACCATTCTTAAAGATGGAGAAAGATGGAACTATTCACACCAAGTATTAGTCAGCTTATCAGTGAAAGGAAGTTTATAGCAAGGCATAAACAATGGGTAATGTAGCTGGTGCTACACTATTTTAGACCTTAAACAGCTAGATGATTTGCTTCTTTGTGTATTACTCAGTAATGCTTGGTTAAACAGACAAAATAAGTGCTAAAGTCTCTGGCTTTCTGGAGACAGTAGAATCCCTTCCATTCTCCAGTGTCCACTGCTAACCATCTCTGATAAATGCCCATTTCTTCTACCAAGTGTTTACTTGGGAAGTAAAGTTTCATTCAACTTTGAATACTCTCCTGTTGGTGGTGATGTGTGGGCTTGCTCAAGAGGCTCGTTCTTGAGATGAGGGAGTTGGAAACAGTCAAGGGAAAGCAATGATAGAATGAATACAGTTAACAGACGCATATCAGCACTGTTGACTCAAGGTAATTGAACAGAGACCTTAAGCTCCCAGGTTGACGTAGGGGAAAAAAAGAGGACACATTTACTGTGCACCAGAGAGAAAGGCCAGGGCAGAAGCCCCTGAAAGTCAAGTGAAGATACACTGGACCCACTATACCTAATTAGCACCCTGTGTCTGATTCTTGGACATAGCTTGCTTGGACATACAACCTGTTGGTGTGCTCATATGGAAAACTCCATAGCCAGTGGAGAAAAATCTAAGAATTTGGTTTGGGAAAATTGAGATTCCTCAGTATATTGGAGAGGTATATTTGAGAGAGTTTTACCACTTGTGGACGTAGCTAGCCGAGAAACAAATACTTTTTTACTTCAATATTTAACTAAATAAAGGTAGATAAAGTTAGTGCCAACCTTAAAATTATGTACAACTATATCGATCAATTCTTTTTTATTACAGATGATAAAACTGATCAACAAATTGGGTGGCTTATTTAAAATGTCAAGATTAGTTTAGATAGTTCAAAACTGTGACTGAGTTTTGCAGATTTTCTTCCTAATGCTTTTCCCTTTATGCACATCATCTAAAAATTAAAAACAAAACGACAACAAAGAAACAAAAAATTTCCTGTTTGGAAAAAAAAATACAATAGGGAGTTCAGGGACAATAATCTAAACATGTTCAATTGATGGCTTATTGAAAAATTTAATCTTTCAAAACTCAAAACAGTTTATGTAATTTTTTATTGAATTTCCCATTGTGTCCATGTTTGGTTGTCTCAAAATTGAACACAGAAAAAAGAATTCTCATTTTTGTTCCTATTTTTTTTTAATTCCCTTTGTAACAGTAAGACACCTATATTTTCATGATTTTTTAAAAACACTTGGAATGGGCTATATCATTTTTTTTTTTTTTTGCAGGCAACTTGAGACTTGAAATTTATCACATCACTAGTTCGGGAAAAAAGGAAAATGAGACCCCGTGATGGCTGAGCCAATCATCAAAACTTTAGCCACAATAGACAGGTAGAGTGGGGGGAGAGACAGAGTCTTTAGTTTGAAGCAAAGAGCTTATGGTTATTATAAGGGATACTATCCAAAGTCGGCTTAAATAAAGAGTGCTTTTTTTTTTTTGGTTTTATCTTAGAATCATTTCATATTGCTTTTTGATTCCAGGAGATACTAGAATATTCATATATTGAAAAGTAATTCAAAGTTTCCACTAATAAGAAACTTATGGATCATACAGACTCGAATGAAAAGGAAAGGAAGACTGTCCTAAGACACACAGAAATGTTTCTTCTCTGTCCCCAAACTATCTATCTGAATATTCTACAAACCACATCTCAGATTCTACCATTTCTATAGATATCCTCAGTTCTCTCAAATGATGTTTTATCCAGATGCTGACAGATACTCTCTTGAAATGTATTCCAGAACTTTCCCCTTGCATCTCCTTATTGATCATTTCCTTCATGTTGAAATTGTTCCAGCTCTTAAATTCTAAAACTCTGAAATTCTTTTGTATATTCTCTTTGTCCTAGAAAGCTTTCCTGACTGTACTTGCTGCTTCTTTTGGAAAGCTTGTCATGAAGAGCTGTCACCTCTTCCTCTAATCTTTGTTTTCTTTGCATACACAAGTATCAACTAATCTTTAATTTTTATAGATTTCACTTCCAAAACACTTGCCTTGTGCATATTATATGTGGGCACTTTGGACTCTCCTATGTCAGATTTTGGCTGTTGCTCATCAGGTGAGTAACTTACATTTCATTTTCCAACACAGTGTTTCTACCTGCTGTTATTGTCCATTATCTGTAGCATGCTAGTTTGTGAAACTACTTGAATATTACTGAATCTGCCTGATATATGAAAACAGTGGACAACAGAAAAAAGTGCCTGTAGCACTGATACGTGGAGTATCATAAAAGTGTGACGAAATTAAAAACAAATGGAAAATGTTCAAATGCCTATCAAAAACAATACATGCCTAGGGTTAGCTGGACCCTCAGTGACCTTAAGCCAGTTATCAATCTTTGATTTTGAAACAAAGAAACAAAATTAAGGAAATTATAAGAAATGCTAGTATTACATTATTGAAAATTGTACCTAAAATGAAAGGTAAAATCAGTGATATAATACCACGTTTTACTTCTTTGGAGATAGAATTGGCACAATAATTTGTAATTCTAATATTTATAACTTGTATTTTTGAATTTTGGTTAACTTTTAATAAAAGTATTATTTGCAAGGTGGGCAACTTATTATATGACTTTGTTGAGTTGATGAACATTATGATAGCTTCTCCTTGCCAGGATTTCTCCTTCTTCTCCTCCCCCACTTTCCTTCCCTCCTTCCTCTCCTCCTCCTCCTCCTCCTCCTTCTCCTCCTCCTCATCTTCTCCTTCTCCTTCTTCTTCTCCTTCTCCTTCTCCTTCCCCTCTATCTCTCACTTTTTTGGTGAAAATTAAAGCTCTGAGGATAAGGTATCTTCTTTATTATCACAGAAATAAACATGGTAGAATCTAAATTAACATTTAGGTGTCCATCAACTGATGAATGGATAAAGAAATTGTAGTTTATATACACAATGGAGTACTACATGGCAATGAGAAAGAATGAAATATGGCCCTTTGTAGCAATGTGGATGGGACTGGACAGTGTGATGCTAAGTGAAATAAGCCATACAGAGAAAGACAGATACCAAATGTTTTCACTCTTATGTGGATCCTGAGAAACCTAACAGAAACCCATGGGGGAGGGGAAGGAAAAAAAAAAGAGGTTAGAGTGGGAGAGAGCCAAAGCATAAGAGACTCTTAAAAACTGAGAACAAACTGAGGGTTGATGGGGGGTGGGAGGGAGGGGAGGGTGGGTGATGGGTATTGAGGAGGGCACCTTTTGGGATGAGCACTGGGTGTTGTATGGAAACCAATTTGACAAAAAATTTCATAAAAAAATAATAAAGACTATTAAAACTCAAAAAAAATAAATGAACATTTAGGATCTAAGGGTTTCATTATCATTTTTCCTTCTTTTTTTCTTTATTCCATCTTGTATGAATGTGATTAATAAAACCTACTAAATAAATGAACACCTTTTCATAAGATGCTAACCAAAAAATATTAATCTGGCATTAAAAACAGCTAAAAGACAATTAAATGATCTACAGTGATCTCTGATTCTCAACACTTAGGGAGAATTTGCTTTCCCCATTTCCCCACAGTATTTTCCTCACACTGAAACCTTTCCCTTCCTTTAACCCCAATATCTAAAATGTCATTAAACCAAACCACACAGAGTTCTTGTGTCTCTTCCTTCACTTTTGACTCAACATTTTATTATGAAGACTACTTGAGTTGCTCTATGTATTTCAACCTTTCTGCCCCCATGCATGCATCAATATCTGAATTATATACAATCAGAAAGATCAAGGTAGTTGATATGTGATATATGATGAAAAGATCATTCTTTAGACATGAGGGAGGAGGTATTTCAGAAATTTTTAACTTATCTTAAAAATTCTTCCACAAAAATTTGCATTCTGACTGAGGATCCATGAAAAAGGACAACGTGAATACCTGCCTCATTTTTCCACAGGAAGGGAAATAATGGCTTTGGTATATATTAGTAAAACAATTTGTGACAATATTTGTTAGTCCTAAAGTCATTATTTCATCCTGGGCAGTTCTCTAATCTGTTCATCTCTAACCCCTAGAAGAAGTTGTGGGCTGAATGAAGCGGGTAAGAAACATAGTGATTTCCAAGCATCTCTCCAGAGGGAAGCAAATGAAGACAGCAGTGTTTTATCTCCTCAAAGAGACTGAGTTGAATCTCAGCAAGATGTGGCATGTTTAACAGGTACTTAGTCTCATTAAACATTATACCCTTCTTCTTAAAACTGTGGATAATAATACTAATCTTGTACTGTGAGTTAGGAAAATAAAAGGTCACAGAAACACAGCACCTGGCAGAGTGGATTCTCAATAACTCTTCTCCTTTATCTGTATCTTTAATTCCTAATGAAGCTTGTGGTTTCTACTCTCAAAACTTCTTAAGAAAATGTCTTTGAGTGAGGAAACAAAGTAATATATATTTTACATAGCTAATGTGTCAGCCAGTAAATAGAATGCCTGACAATATGCTGACTAAAGCCTAATAAACTTGAGAAAATTTTAGTATGTGAAGTTTTTGATGGCAGTGAGAATACCAAGAGAATTAACATGAATGGGATCCAGGAACAGAAGTAGCTAACAGAGGATACTAGGAGTGGATGGGGAGCTTTCTCAACAATGGAGGTCATATTAAGAAAGGAACTTCATTCACCAATAAGATCTTGGTGTGAAGATACAAATGTGCTCCTGCAGTATTTGTTGTTGCTGATATTTGTTTTGCTGTTTCTCCTGAGCATCTAATGTGGTAAACAAACATACATTTAGGTGTAGTTCTTCAACCTACTGATTGGGAGAGAGGTCTTAGATAAAATGTTCCTTATCAGTTATAGTTCAATAATTTGGAAGGTTGCTAAGTTACTATGCTGCGGCATTTATTACTGTGTATTTGGAAATAAAATGGCTTGATAGCTCTTATTTTTCATTCTGGTGAAGTAACCCCATAATTTGCCATAACTAAGGTCAGACATAAACAAAATGCCCTCATCATTATTCTTCTTCCTTCCTTCCAACCATCTGCACCAATAGTCAGGCCTCTCTCTCAACCAGACACCTGAGTTAGAAATGTAAACTCCTAATCCTTCTTCCGCTTCATGGACCCACATCCAATCTGGCATTCCTTCATCTCACCTGATCTCCCATTGCCACTGCCTCAGTTTGTAAGTTTTGTCTTAGATGTTTTCAAAGGCCTTTTTCTTGGGATGGCCATTTTCAGGTTCTGTTCCACTGATACCTCTATCACTCTGAAGAGCTATCTTTCTGAAACCTTAATCACCCCAGCACTCTGGTTTGATTCTTTTCTACGGTAGTGAATGACAATTCATAATGTAAGAGCTTTAGCTATGTCACATGACTGCCTTTCCAGAATCTGAGAGGGCCACCTATTCCTTTTGCAGCCTATTCCCAGCCATGCAGAATTGTCTGTATTTTTCTGGCCATGATTTCTCAGGATTCTCCACCTGTGCCCATGCTGTATCCTTCACCTGGAATTCCCCATGTGTAAGTCTGCTTAGAAAACATATCTGTTTTTAAGCTAATTATTTTTTTTAGTAATCTCTACCTCCAGTGTGGGGCTCAAACCCCCAAGATCAAAAGCTGCATGCTCTTCTGACTAAGCCAGCCAGGTGTCCCAACATATACATTTTTTAGTGTATGCTTGATACCTTACTCTTTTGTGAATCCTTCAACGTCATCACTTGCCGCCACCACTAATAACCTCCCACGTCCCTACCCCCTGCCACCCCACTAAATAAGGAGACAATCCCACCCTCCTTCAGGCCACACAGCATAGTGATGAGATGCCCTGATGCTAGTTAGACAGGCATGCATCCTGACTGAGTGATGTCCTCTCTATATTACTTCAGGCAGGCAAGTCAATCTCTCCAACCACAGTTCATCCTCAGAACAAGAATGATCAAAGTATGCCCACCACATATGCTGTTGTGAGCATCCAGTGACATAAGTTTTGTAAATATTTTATTCAAGGTGTGGCAAACATGATGTGCTTAGTAAATGACTGCTCTTTTTTTTACGACTACCAAACAACACAGATCACTGTGATAAATACTGATGGGCACCATAAGATAATGACTTGTTAACATGCTATTTCTTTTATAAGACTTCAAGTTCCTTGAGGGAAGGAACCACATTTTCTTCATTCCTGTATCCCTGGTTTCAGCAGTGGTTGAGAATACAATGCTTTTTGAATGCATGATTTTTTTTTTCTAAAATAAGACCCCCTTTTCTTTTTCTTATGATATTCTCATTTATTGATATTCACATCCCTTGTGGGAAGTATTTTAAGAAAACACAACTGTGCTGTACTTCAAAAAGACATTTCTTGGATGCTGCATATAAGTGAGAATACCTCAGGAAACAGTTTCTACACAGCAGGTTGTTAGACTAAATGGGGACGCCCTTGGATTGAAAGCCCAGGCAGAAGCCAGTTTATTGCCTGCTGATCTGTGTAAGGTATACTATCCTAACCATTACCCACAGGTGTCTCCAAATACAATAAAACCCAATTAACTTGACAAAATCTACTAGTAAAAGGAGAATGACTAGTAACTAACTTTTTTTTTTTAATCAAATGCTTTGGAAAAGACCCCTTGCTATCCAGAAGTGAATCAATATTACCCAACAGGGTTTTATAGGAAACAACACTGAAATGAAGAGCACTGGATAATCTAATTCACATTAGATATACTACTTTGTTTTTTTTTTCTTTATGGGAGTTACTAAAATTAAATTATTGCACATAAGAATCAAAGAAATGTGCATATACATTGACCCAGTAAGTTTAGTATGGAAACTATTAGTGTAATCAAACAGATCAGTTATATCTATAGCTTTCCGATAGTTCTCTCTTTCAAAGAACTTTCAGCCTTAGAAATAGCATGTTAACAAGGCATTATGTTATAGTAATAGCAGCCATTTATGTGTGCACACACATATTTGTTGTGTGTGTATATATGTGTATATATAACTAATTATATGTATTTATGTTTTATGTTACTTTTCTTATATATACTATATAATTTATGTAACATTAATAATCATATGCACACATGTATATATAGTACTACTTATAGGTATATAATTTATATGCATTATTACATGCATACACACACATAAACACACTAGTGGTTGGGTCCATTGAGAGAATAAGTATATTCTCCAAAGTTGTAAAATGTTTCAATAAATCAAGTAACCAGGTGTTTGTTCTCTTTCAGTGTTCTGGTTTTAGGGTCTGGCATTGTAATTATTTTTTGAATGCAACTTTTCAGATTAAAAACTATTCCTGTTTAACAAGCAAAGTTCCAATACAGTACACATTTCATTATCATTGTCAAACATCAAATTACATTAAATCCTAGCTAATCTTCCATGACCTTGCCTACCACATTGTTAGTGATCACAAAGTACACAGATATAGAAGATTCCTTTGAGAATATAGATAACACATATTAATAAATAGTAGGAGCAAGCCAGTGCCTTTTCAGATTGGCCAACTAAAGGCTTACAGGTGACTGCGCTCTAGCAGAGGCACAGGAGGTGAATCCCCAGTGGTAACAAGTGCACATTTCCCAAAGAGCATTGTGTTTTACAACCAGTCTTATAGTAACTGGAACACTAATATTATTTAAGGGGTGACCTGACAGGTGGACATGTGCCAATCCAAGGTTTTGAAATGCTTTAAAATTCTTCAATCTTTTATTTATTTATTTTTATGTATTTTTAATTGTTTATTTTTGAAGGAGACAGAGAGAGAGCACGAACAGGGGAGGGGCAGAGACAGAGAGAGGGAGATAGAGGATCTGAAGCAGGCTCTGTGCTGAGACCTGAGAGCCTAGAGCCCAACTGTGGGCTCAAACTCACGAACCATGAAATCATGACCTGAGCTGAAATCTGATGTTTAACCAGCTGAGCCACCGAGCACCTCTAAAATTCTTCAATCTTTTAAAAGGGAAACTTCAGTAATCACTAAATCATGGAGGTTTCTAATTTTATTTACCAATGTCCTACAGGTAAGAACAATTATGTCCATTTTTACAGACTATGAAAATAAAAGCTCATAAATGACTGAACCAAAAATAACACTTCTTTGTCTTAACTCCAAAACTAATACATGGGTATAAGGGTACTACAGGAAACTCACATTTATCGAGCACTTATTACTTAGGAGGTATCATCGCACTTTTCTTATCTTTTTTTTTTTTTTTTTTTTTTTTAATGTTGGTAGGTATTATCACACCATCTTACAGCTGAAATCCCTGAGTGCTGATATGGGGAAGGTAAAGAGCCCAGGGTCACACGGTAATAGAATGGCATAGCCTCTATCGGTAGTGGTAGTCTTCTTTATTTATTGAAACACTTTGTTTAAGTGACATATCTGAACTTCCAAGTCTAAAATAAGAACATGACTCCAATTTTTGATGTGAATTAACAACTCTGATCATCCTAATGATTTTAGTCTACATAACATTCCCTCAAAACTTCAACTTCCTTTTTCCAGCCTTTATAAGATGACTGATGTCAAATGTACCCAAATGTCAGACTTCTACTGATTGATCAGCAATGATAAAAGCTATTCATACAAATTTTCTTATGTGTCAGCCACTATACATAGGATATGTATTCCTTTATTTAATCCCTGGAGGAACTCAGTGAGGCAGTATGGTAGACAGAATCTAAAGATACTTTCCTCCTCACTCTAAAAAAACAGTCTTAGACATTAATCTTGATACTGTCATGGAGGGGCTTTGTAAATAGAATTAAAGTTACTAATTGCATATGAAATTAAGGTCACTAGTCAGTTGACTTCAAGAAAGGGAGATTATCTTGGATTATCTGGGTGGGCCTAATGTAATCACATAAATCCTTAGAACTAGAGAGGAATGCAGAAAAGATGAGACCAAGGGGAGATAAGAGAGATTCAAGGCATCAGAAAGGATTGACCACCTGTCACTAGCTTTGAAAATGAAGGAGGCCAGAAACTCCCTTTGCTAAATTTTTGAAGACTTCTGATATAAATAATATGATTAAAAATGTGTTAGCAGCTTCCAAATATAACATAGTGCAAGGTTTCCAGATATGAAGGCTTTAAGTGATTATTATAAATTAAGAGACTTTGCAACAATAGCAATGTAAGATTCTATTTTGAACAGGAATTCCATTTGCACAAAAATATTTTGACATAAAAACAATAAAAAGGAAACTCTTACAGGGTCACATGTGCTCCCTAAACCACAGATACAAATAGTTAATATTTCCTTTCCTTCCTGTTAACAGTGCTGTTAATAAAATTTTTCTCCACAGGTTGGTAAACACGAAGTTTCATTTTGAGAGATACAGAGGGAGAGATATTGGTGCAAATTGGAAATGGAATGAAAAGGATATTTATACTGGTTTTAAATATTTCAGCATTCCTCACATGTCATTTTTAACCAACTGATGAAAGGTATAGATGTCAGAATTTTTCATTTCACAAAAAACTGTGCCGTGTTTGCAATACTAGAAATCCTAAATATTGTGCTTCATTCCATTTCCAATTTATGTTTGTGTCTTCCCCATGGCATCTCATAAGGTACCAATTGATATGCAGCCTTTTTTATTAATAATAATTTCAATGCTAACTAGGATGTAGCAAGGATTCACCATCTGATGAAAACATACCATATAGTCTGTGTTTCCTTCATGTCAAACTGATGAATAAGACAAAAGGACCTATTTGTAATTTTGGGTGAAAGATGACAGATAATAAATAAAAAAAAGAAAACATATTTGATAGGTAAACAAACATTGATTCAAAGGGAAATTAAATCTTTGTTTTAGGCTAAAAGAGCCCAGATTCCCTCTTTACCATTTGCCAATGCCTCCCCCCGACCCCCTGCCATGTCATTTAACCTAACGGAACCACTAAAAGTTCCCTAAAATAACATATGCATAGGTAGTCTTTTTAATATATTTTTATAATTTGTATATTTAATGCATTTTAATATATTCTATGTTTTTAAAAATAATTTTGGCTCAGGCTATTATGTCAGCTATGAATAACGCTTATCGATTAAATCATTTATTCCCAATTATTCATTTCTTTCCTATATAAGACTTATATATTTTCTTTCTCTGTTCCCTTTTTAAAAACTTCCAGCAGAGATGCATGAATTTACTTTACCATGCTATTGAGAGTAGATTGTCCGTATGACTTACTGTGGATACTGGAATGTAGGGGGAAGTGACACTCTGCCATTTCTGGGCTCTCATTTCAGCCCATGAGGTACCGTGTCTGCTGCTCCGTCTTTTACCCTTTTGTTCATGTTAAGAGAAGTGCTCCCCTTCAAGGGTCCTTCAGCATCAGTCTCAGGGTGAGGACCTGGGTGAAGTGTAAACACAAGGGCCAGCCCTAGAGCTTGAAGCCAAGCCACCCATCCAGGAGCAGTCAGGATTAGAGCACCCACAGCAAACCTGAAGAGGTATAGATGAATCCAGCTGAGATCATCAGAGTTGACCCAGTCCAACCAAGTACTCATGAAGTAATAGACGCTTGCTGTGTGCCACTTATACCTTGTGGTTCCATATTATGCAGCAGTGTTGCAGAAATAGCCAACAGATACCCACCCCGTTTTTATACTTGAATAAATTATCTTTTAATTTGCAAAGGTGCACACTTGATTTCCTCTGCTTTGAGAGGCACTCCTTCTCCATGTCAAGCATCATTTTTCTGAGTGTGTCATGTCTACTATAATATCCATTAGATTTTAGTGAAATATCTTCTCTGTGAATTTGTTTCTCTCAGATGATAAGTTACTGAAAGGCAAGGATTTTATCTTACAAAGTTGGGGGTCACTACCTGTCAGAGTGCCTCACATGTAGCTAGTGTTAAATACACTTTTCTGAATGATGGAATGCCTTGCTAGATGAATGTATTTTCTGTTCATTTGGTATGATTTTTCCATCTGGGTATTCAATGTGCTATATGCTTCTCTGGCAAGATTCCTCCTTAGAAGGAAGGTGAGAACATCTAACCTACTCAAAAATAGGTAGTAATGTCAGCGTCTTATCAACAACGGAAGCGTGATTTAGAGTATCCCCTTAGTTAATTCCAGAAGAAATCTCTTCTCCTCCCCCCACCCCCAAACACAATGAAGTGAACTGAAAAGCATTCGTTTTTAATGACTTGCAATGTACTGGTGTTTCAAAAAGTACATATTCAGAGAAATCACTTAATACTTGTAATATTATGATTTTGAATCTCAGTGTAGGGTTGGAAAACTGATGACCGTGCTGCTGTGTGCTGTATATGCTAGCAATATAACAAAACCAATTAAAGAGGTTGAATCATCTAAATTTTGACCAACAGCATTGGAAAGGAAAACTAGGAGAGTTGTGGCTTTCACTGAATGTAGCATCAGACCAAAGATTTCAGGCTGAATTTCAGCCAGGGCACATGTGAGTCAAAGTAGAGATTGTAAATAGTTGAAGGAGTCTTTTGGAAAACCAAAAAGTTAATTGATTTCTAGGGTTTTGTTTTTCAGCAATTTTTAGTCTTTACTAAATTATGATCAGATGGTAATATTTGTAATATTTATGGAATTATTGATTGCTTTGTATTATAAAATATGTTAAATTTTCATGAATGGCCCATGTATGCTTGAGAAATCATATTCTTTATTGTTAGGGTATAAAGACGTATATCCATACTGATTGTGCTAATACAGTTCATCTCTGCTTTTCCTTCATTTTTTTGGTTTGTTTGATAGGTCTTCTACTGAGAAAAGCTTATTTAAGACTCATTATTAGTGTTTTATACCTATGAATACTTACATAACTCTTATAACTTGGGGTATATAGAGGTGGTTTCTCTGTTATGTGGTACATATAAATTTTTTTAAATATAATTTATTGTAAAGTTAACTAACATATAGTGTATATACAGTGTGCTCTTGGCTCGGGGAGTAGATTCCTGTGATTCATCGCTTATATACAATACCCAGTGCTCATCCCAACAAATCCCCTCCTCAATCCCATTGCCATTTCCCCCTCCCCCCACCTCCCCCATCAACCATGAGTTTGTTCTCTGTATTTAAGAGTATCTTATGGTTTGCCTCCCTCTCTGTTTGAAACAATTTTTCCACTTCCCTTCCCCCATGGTCTTCTGTTAAGTTTCTCAAATTCCACATATGAGTTAAAACATATGACACCTGTCTCTCTCTGACTGACTTATTTCACCTAGAATAATACCCTCCAGTTCCTCCACGTTGTTGCAAATGGCAGGATTTTATTCTTTCTCATTGCCAAATAGTATTCCATTGTATATATAAAGCGTATCTTCTTTATTCATTCATCAGTTGATGGACATTTGGGCTCTTTCCATAATTTGGTTATTATTGATAGTAATGCTATAATCATTGGGGTACAGACACATACATATTTGTAATTAATCATTGTGAATTGTGATATTTAGCATCAAAGTATGTTCTTTGTCATGTATATTATGTTTAGGTTTGTATTCTTCCTTAACTAGTATCAGTGTTTCTGCAGCTGCATTCTTACTGTCTTGCTGTTTTGTTTGATTGTTCTGCCTGGTATTTCTTAATCCTTTCTTCTTAGGGTTTTTCTATCCTAGTATTCAGTTTGTTTTAAGTATGCCTTTTGTAAAAAGCATATATTTGGGTCTCTGTGAGTCTGACTGAGATTTGTTTTTGAATAGGTGATTTAAGCCCATTGACATTTATTGATAAGACTGATAGTTTGGTCTCACCTCTGCCATATTATTTTATCTTAAAATTAGTACTATATCTTATATCTCTTTCTCTACATGATAGTTTTCTTGGCTCTTTATGTTTTAATTTATTACAATATTTAGGAAGCTTTATAGTTTTGTTTTAGTGGATACCTATTTACTTATACTTTTTAAAATGCCCTTTATCTCAAGTTTTTACACTTAGGTAATTTTTTATTTGGCTTTTCATTTGTTAATGATATCCTTTAATTCACACTCATTTTTTTTAAAGTTTATTTATTTTGAGAGACAGAGAGAGAGAGAGAGAGAGAGAGAGAGAGAGAGAGAGAGAATGGGCATGGGTGGGAGAGGGGCAGAGAGAGCCAGAGGGAGAGAGAGGGAGAGAGAGAATCCCAAGCAGGCTTCAGTGAGGCTCTATCCCATTAACCATGAGATCATGACCTGAGCAGAAACCAAGAGTTAGATGCTTAACTGACTGAGCCACCTAGGTGTCCCCACACTCATTTCTTATAAAAGAATCACTTTATTTCACTTTCTACTCCTCTTCTCTTTCCATGTTTTAAGTGGCATTATTTCTACTTGTCAGAACCCACAGGATAATTTATATATCATATAGCATATTATTCTTCTACCCTCAGCTGACGTTAGTCTTACAATATCTAACTAATTATATCTAATACAATTCTAATTAATATATTAATACATTAAATGCTTATTATTAATCCTTTGTTTTAATTTCCCTAGACATATTTTCATTGGAAAAAGTTCATGTTCTAGCAGATTTCTGAAGAAAGTCTCATAGTTTTAGAATTCTTGTAACTCTTATTTTTAATAGCCTTGATATTTGAAAGACAGCTTTGTTGATAATAATGGAATAAAAAGGAATACAGAGCAAATTGTGTTTCATGATTTTTACCAATTTATTGAAAATACTTCTCCATTTTGCCCCCCCCCTTTTTTTTATGTTATTTTGGACAAGTCTAAAGTCAGCCTCATTCTTTTTCATTTGTGAGATACTGTATCCTTTTGCTGGAAGTCCTAAGGATTGTTTTTAAATTTTACACACTATAACTTTTACTAGTATATATCAAAGAGTTGATAATCACAGGATATTTTTTCCAGGTATGCAATGGGCCCTTTGCATATGTTGATACAGGTTTTTTATTTATTTATGTTTTTGGAATTATTTTTGTACTGCAGTTTTCAGATGAATTTTGTTGCATTATCTTAGCTTCCTTGGATACTCCAATTATACAGATGTTATTTTTTTCTTTGATTTTATTCAATTTCAAACACTTATTTTTTTTCCACACAATTTTACTTATTTAACTTATTCACGGCATTGATTTTTGCCTTTTGTAAAAGTTCATTTATTTATTTTGGGGTGGGGAAGGGCAGAAATAGAGGCAGGGAGAGAGAATCCCAAGTAGACTCCATGCTGTGAGCGTGGAGCCCAACACAGGGCTCAAACTCATGAACCTTGAGATCATGACCTGAGCCAAAATCAAGAGTCAGAGGCTTAACTGACTGAGCCACCCAGGCACACTGATTTTTGCCTTTTTAATGCTTTCACTCAAATAGCTTCCTCTTTGAGTGCTTTGTAACTTAGTTGTAATTTCTAATATGTCTTTGTCTTTTTTTCCTATTTCTTTCCAAATATCATTCATTTGTTTTCATTTCATTCTTTCATTTTTTTAATCTATTTCTATTTGCATTCTTAAAATTTCTGATTCAGATTGTTTTTCATATCCCTAAATGCTGTGTGAGTATAATTAATTCAATTTTGAATATTGTGCTACATAGGTTTTTTTGTTTTTTGAGATACACACACGCACACACACAGATGATCAAGTCTGCTAGCTTGTAAAGGCTAGAAGATTGGTAGTTCAAGAGTGCCCTCTCCTGTCAGAGTACAAAAGTGTATGTCTTTCCTTTTTTTAATTTATTTTTGGAAAGCAGAGGAGGGGTTGCATGATCTTTGATATCTTTTACTTTATCTTGCAGAATCCTGAATTCTCTCCTCTTGCTTTTTCTTTCTTTTCCATGTCCTTTTAAAGAGTGTCTCTTCCTTTCGCTCTCTCCCACCCTTCACACAAAGATTTTTGCCTTTTCCCTGCTTTCATCTACCTGAATGTTTTTTAAGCATTTTCAACAGAAAGTAGGCTTTCTCTTTCTGATGTAGTTTTAGAAAAATAAGAAGACCCAGACATAGCTCCTCTAATTTCTCTACACTAGAGTATTCTCCAAACTCTATTTGCATTTCCAAATTTTTGTGCGAGGATGCACAGAGAAAGCTGGCCAGAATTTGGTGTTTATTTTTCTAGTTGCAGGCAATGTAATTTTAGTTTTTCTCAATCTTCATGTGATGCTGACAGATTGAGTTTTTGTCATTTTATTTTTTCTTGTCCTTTATTGTTTATTTGTTGGAGAAATGGGGGGGGGTAATCAAATTCACATAGCTGACATTGTCTTGACTACCCAAAATTATCTGCCTAATTTTTAGTAGGCATTAGGCATTGTCAATATCACATTAGTATCTGGATTCTCTTGCCTTCTTTCACAAATGCTGAATTTTATCTTGTTTGGCAGGTAAGTTACCTGTGGACCAGTTTGAGACTTCCCAGGCTTGCTTCCTTTTAAACTTTACTAGTGTTGGTCTATAGCAGTTCTTATCCTAGAGGTAGGTTTGCTCTACAACTAAGTCATGACTTATCTACTACTACCAGATATTCTGGGTGTTCAGTGAACAGTCTTCAATCTAACTGGTCAGAAATAAATATATTGCCAGACTTAGGTGACCTCTCATAATAATTTAGCTAATAGCTTTTCTGGTAGTGTACTTTTGGGTTTATGACATCGTCCCCTACACATACACAATTTTGTATTCAATAACAGACCCATAGGGCTTTTTGAAGATATCTGCAGCTCTTTTTCTGCATGGCTTCATCCCATCAGTACTCTGAGTTTTGCAGCTACCTTAGACTATCTTAACTCTGATATCTGCTTCCTAATCTCAAAAATACTCCTTGCATTTGTAGGGTTCCTTCTACTTGTATGAGGTCTAGAAAGTTCCTCCAGACAATAGCTGGGGAAATTGTAAGGTTCACCTCATTTATTTCTTTTCTCTCAGGTGCTAGCCTTTGTTGCCTGCTGTATAATGTCAACTGAACTGTTGTTACTCACAGCATTTATGACACCAAATGTGTGGGCTGCTTTTTTTCTCCACACCAACCAATTCTCCAACTCTATGGATACCAACTGAATGTCATGTAATTCAGTTCAATTCTGATACTAACAGCTTGGAGTTATCACAGTGCCCACACAACTTGAGACATCATTTGTAAGTCCCAGGTTGTCACCGTACTTCTGACCAGCTAGCCACAATCCTCTCCTCAAGTCTGATCATTTTAAAAGGTTCACAGAACTTCAGAAAGCATCTTACTTATGGGTTTATTATAAAATATTCAACTCAGGAATAGCCAAATGGGAAGGAAAGATGCATAGGGAAAGGTATAGAGGGAGGCATGCGAGCATCCATGCTCTTTGCGGGCACGCCACCCATCTGACACTTGTACTTCCATGTATTAAGCAAACCATAATCTCTCTGGACCTTGTCATTTAGGGGTTTCTGTGGAGGTTTAGTTAAGTATGTATGACTGATTAAATCAATGACCATTGGTGATTAGCTCAATATCTAGTTCTTCTTCTCTCCTTAAAGGTAAGTGGATAGGGATGAAAGCTCCAACTCTAATCATGCCTTGGTCTTTTGGGCAACCAGACCCCAAGCTGAAGTGATCTAGGACCCTGTCAAGAGCAGTCTTAGTAGAACAAAACATGTTCCTATTACTCTGGAGATTCCAAGTGTTCTGGGAGCTGCATGCCAGCAACTACGGGCAAAGACCAAAGATGCACTTATTGTACTGACAAAAGTTGCTTTATATATTTTGTATAGTTTCCTATTTACATTGAAGACCTGAATAAGTCACTCTATTATAGAAGTGGAAAATTTGAGTGTTGTTAAGTTTTAAAAGCCTTATCGGTGATACTAATGTGAAACCAGGTTTAAGAATCACTACTTTGGTTTCACAAGGAGTGATAAGATGAAAGAATATAATGATTATCTTGATAATTAAGGATGCTATAAATAGCTAGTAGTCACTGAGTCTTTATTGTACTGTAACTGTTCAAAGCACTTTGAAATATGAATTAATCAATATTAGTCTTTCAGGTCCCCTTTAATGAAACTCAATTCAATCTAGTTCAAGTAAAAGAGAAAGCTGAGCAGGGTTTAGGGGAGGAATGTATGGCTTCTTCAAGGACCAAGACTAGGGAATCAATGTGGATGCCAGGACACACATCTTCTCTCTTCTTTCCTCTTTCTTCTCTCTCTCTCTCTCTCTCTCTCTCTCTCTCTCTCTCTCTCTCTCTCCTTTACACTGTTTATCTGTTAACTTGCTTTTGATTTCAAGTAAGATAAATCTTGCAACAACTCACTAAATAGTGATGACATATACTGACTAACATAGTAGGAAGTCCAGTGGTAGAAAAGTCTCCAGAATGTTTGCTTGAATACTCACCAATCTTTCCAAGAACTTGAGTTCTTTTTCACCTGTCTGCTCTGACAACTTCAATGTTTGTTTCATGTTCAGTATAGTGTGCTGGTAACTGCAGATGTTTTGTGAGGTGCATGGAAGCACAACAACACACAGAGGATAAAAAAAATAGACTGTATCTTCCTAATGAGGAAGATCTTCCGAGTAGAACATTTTTCATAATCGTTTAGTCAGAATGGGATGTAGACCCACCTCATAATCAATTACTGGCTTGACTTGAGGGTGGGTAACCTCCTAGGCACTTCGGTAGACCTCATAAATCAGGGAAAATCCTCTCAAAAAAAGTTCAGATGTGTATTGGGAGCAGTCAACACCTGCAGCAGGGGGAGGGATCACTGTCAGAGAAGAGGAAGTTGAGTAGGACACCAACAACATGCTACCTATTATAAATCCCCTCGCACAAGTGATGTCTTTGAGGTTAAGTGTGTTTGACTAATCTGCTCAAATAACACAAGTAGGGGATGAAGGAGGTCCAACTGGAGACACAACTGTCTGACTCCAAAGTTGAAGCTTTTAGTCTATATTCAATAAAATGTCTTAGAGATAAAATCTTTTGAACTTAAAATAGTATCAATGATCATTTGCCTCAACACATTTCAAATGAGTTTTTACATTTCTCTTCCAGTCACTTTTGCACATAGGTACCAAAAACCTGGGAAAGTATATTCTGTGCCTTCTCTCATATTTGGAAGCCCATAGGGTAACTTGAAGTCTGAGAGGGATCATTCTATCTCCTCAAGTGATAATTTGAGGAGAAAGGCATTCTCCTCAAGGTGGAGAGAGTTGGTTTTCTCTCTGCATCTTAGAAAAAAAGTGTAGGGTGTAGAATTCAGTGACAGCAAAAGAGAGAAGGTCACATGTATCACATCAATGAGAAATCTTGATGGCTAAGTCAGTCTCTACAGTTAGATTGCTCTTTGATTTTGGCAAAACTTTCTCCCTTAGTGGGAGAGCCAGAAGAAAAAAGGCAGGTAAATAAAGGGGTAGCTTCAGTTTCCAGGGCTAAGAAGTGAACAGCACATGTATTCAAGACTTAGTATGGGCTACTCTTTCTAGGAGCTGGAAAAGTGTTTACTATAGTGTGCCCAAGCAGCTGATTTACAGGATCCAAAATAAACTGCGAAAGAATACAGGAAAGGAAGCTGACTTACTGAAAGCTTTGTAAGCCCTCACAGAGAGCAAGTTGCAACAGAAACCTATGCAGAACTAGAGGCAGTTTCCCCGGGATTATCCCGGGAATTGCTTTCTCTAGTGGATGCTCTATTGCATGACTAAGTTCTACCATTAAGGGCCAAGATACTCATTTCTCCAGCTGCTGAGAATCTGAGGATAGACTGCTGATGGTTTAAGACTGAGTCCCTACCAGAAATTAACCATGACCATCCCCAAGTGTATGCTCCCTCTCTGGGGACAACTTGAAATCCAAAGAGTGATCTATGTAGGAGTATAGATACCCAGCCACCATGCCTCAATATGGAACAACTTTGAAGGGCCAGCCCAATTCTAGAGCTCTTTTTAGGACCAGCTGAAGCCTCCTCTGTACCTCATTGTACCTTAATGATACATTTGTTAATGTCTTTGGAAATTCCATGGACAGATGAGGCAAGGATTTCATGTACATCCTACAACCATGTGCGTTGAAGTCTTTATCTTTTGATAATCTATAAAAGTATCTTTGTGTTATCTTTTATCTGCTTCTGATGTAAGTCTCCCTGTCCTATTCCACTATAAATACAGCTGAGAGAGTAATCTTTCTGATGTGAAACTATAATCAGATGACAGACAGCCCCTACCTATGTAAGAATCTTGCTATGTTTCTTCAGTTCTTCCACTTTGTCCTCTAAGTTGCTTTTAGTGAGATCTTTCTAAAGTGGAATCATGATCAGGCCCCTCTGCTGCTAATTTTGTGCAATAGTCCCACTTGACCTTTACTGTAAAGTCTAAACTCTGCCCTAGAAGTTCATTTAGGAAATGGCCTCTTAGCTCTGAGGCTAATGTGTTTTTGTTCTCAGTGATACATAACTATCAAGTTATAGTGCTAGTGATAGGCTTGCCCTCTCCTGATCAGAGGTTTTCACACATTTTCTGTTAGAAAAACCCTTTTTTCTCTTCTCTGCCTGTACAGCTTTTCCCAGTCTGTTTAGTTGTGATTTCTACTGAGAAGCCTTACATGATGCTAAGGACCATCTTGGTTTGGTTTAGATGTCCCTTCTCAGGTCCTCATTGACTTCTACCTATACCCTCATAGTTATGTGTCCATTCCTCCCATATTCTGTATGCACCTTTTGCTTCTATACCAAAGGCAGAAAGGTCCATTCACAATGAGAATCTGATCATATCACACTTCTTGCTTCCGATTCACAAAACTGCATTACAAAAAACAATAATTGCCTCTTTGATCTTATAATAAAGATTGTCATATTTTCACCCAAAAAGAGTCTGAGATGGAGATCTGCATGTAAGAAATTTATTGGGGAATATGCTTTAGATTAAAACTTATGGGTGAGTGAAAAAAGTAAGCCTGAACAGCAAGAGACGTTGACCTATGCATGTAGTCACTACAATCCAAGGGTGTCACTGGAGATGGGACAGGTCTTTATAACTGTTCCATTTTGAGACATTTACACCTCTTTCTTGACCATCTACTATATGTGGCATATCCCAGGGAAAGGTAATGTGTTTGTGTAATGCAGCTCTCTTCTTTTGAGGGAATTCCTGGACAATGATTCACCTGAGAACCTTCAGACACCAACAATTCCAGCAGCTTCAAGGATGTATGACTCAGCTCTGAAAAGTGGGAATTAGAGACTGGAGGGATGGTGACACACCTGAGTGGCACATCTTACACCAGTAAATCTACTTTTGTCATATGATGTGCTCTGGAAGCACTCCTCTGGGATTCTGGTTGCTCTATCTTCCTGGGGAAATTTACAAGAACAATGCTAGTGGATGCACTATGGCCTCACTACCGTGGCTGATCTTGAATCCGCAACTGATGCTCACGATCTCCTTCCTTTACTACCCATTTTAGATTCTGCTTAGCCTTGGCTAGCATCTGTGCTTGTCTTACTTAGTTTACCTAGTCAAGTAACCCAGACTGTTATTCTGAGGGAGTCTTACCCTGTAGTCACCATGCCCTTCTTAGGCCACAGGTGCTTTGCTTGTCAATTTCCTATTAAATTTGGGCCAGGGGATACTGAGATGTGGCCATGGATCTCTTGGATGCCAAATATATTCTCTGCTACCTTGTGGACTGAAAGTACCCTGTCTTCTCCTGATAATCAGAGTCAATCACCATAGCAAGGTTGGTAATTTCTTTCTGTAATAATTCATTTATTGGCATATATATCCTGAAATAACCAGATGTCAGCTATAACTAAACAAATAATGAGATTATGTCTGTGTTCTCTGGCAAAGATCAGGACTTCCAGACCTATCGAGTCCAGAGACGTGGTATGGGAAGCACAAACTCCCCAAGGGGATCACTGGGAGTGATACATGTGGCCACTCCTACTTGCAACCAATATTTCTCAAGCCCACATATTATACCTACCAAGTACAGTGGAAAAGACAATGGTCATTGATTTGGGGTGTATATGGTATACTGATGGATGTTATCCTATATACTCAGGATCATCTCCAAGCTGTATTTCAATTACTGTTCTCATTGCTGTGTCAGTCTGACAGTTTGTATGGTGCATATGTAAAATAAACAGTGGATTCCAAGATATTTGCCTTCTGCCATAACTTTTGCTCTTAAAAGGGTTCCTTGATGGGATGCAGTGTTATGCAAATCCCATGTCAATGGTTCAGATCCTCTGTAAATTCTAGACAATGGGGCTGGTTGGGGCTCTGCAGGCATGAAAGGGAAACCCATACCAAGAGTATTTGCCAACTTCAGGAAAGATGAACCTCTTCTGTGTTAGGAAGGATGTAATATAAACACTTGTGACTAAGTGGCTGGTTGGTGTTCTGAGTGATGAATGTCACACAAAGGGCTTAGCAGTGGTCTTAGTTAATGGCAATAAAGATATTTGGTGGTGATAATTAGGTCAGCTTTGGTGTGTGGGCATCAATGAGCCCATGTGTTACTTCTATCTCTGCCAATATGTCTAAATTCATAAGACCATTATTCTAGTACTTTTGATAGAAACATGCCAAGTTCAGCTAGATGAGTAATGCTGTCTACTTTGTTGTTTAGTCCCTCTTCCCTGGCTGTATCAGTTTCCTACTGCTACTACAACAAATTGCCACAAACTTATGTCTTAAAATAATCAAATTTAGTAAATTATAGTTTTAGAAGTCAAAAGTCTGAAATGTGTATTGTGGGGTTAAAATCAAGGTGTCAGCAAGGTTTCCTTTGGAAGATTTAGGAATCTACTTCTTAGCCTTTTTCAATTTCTACAAGATACCAGAATTTTTTGACTCAAGATCACCTGGCACCAACCATATTACTCCCAATTTCTGTTTCATTCATTCGGGTCCTCTGATGGTGACTTTCCTGCCTTACTCTTTCAGTTGTAAGGAGACTTGTGATTACATTGGGTCAACCGAGATAAACAAAGATAATCTCCCCGTCTCAAGATCCTTAACTTAATGGCATGCGCAAAGTCCCTCTTGACATACAAGATAACGTATTCACACATTCTAGGGGTTAGGAGGCAGACATCTTGGAGTAGGGGGCACTATCCTGCCTACCACAAAAGTGGACGTGTTCTATTGGGCACTAATGTGATATAAAGATATTCTCATTTGTGCTCTCCATAAATCCATCTACGTATGTATATCTTGGATTTCTCTGATACTCCCATCATTTTTTTCTCAGTTGCCCAAATATTGCTCTATATGAAGATTAATCCATTGGCCTGCTAAATTTTGACTGCTCTTTCCATATGTCCATTGGTATTTAGTGCCACCCCCCCCACACACACACACATACATTGAACCAAGTCATCTGTGACTCAGCCCTGATTAATGGATGGTGAAAGGTGGGAAGTAGGTGAGGATTCTTAAGGGTATGCCTCTGCTTGTGAGGCAAGTCTTTTGAGTCATCTTTAAGTAAAGAGAAATAAAAACTGGCCTTTTTTAAATTAAAAAAATGTTTTAATGTTTATTTATTTTCAAGATAAAGAGTGAGCAAGCATGAGTGGGCGTGGGGCCAAGAGAGAGGGAGACACAGAATCCGAAGCAGGATCCAGGTTCCATGCTGTCAGCACAGAGCTGGATGCAGGGCTTGAACTCACAAACTGTGAGATCATGACCTGAGCTGAAGTTCGATGCTTAACCGAATGAGCCACTCAGGCACCCTTTAAATATATATTTCTTAATGTTTATGTTATTTCTGAGAGAGAAAGACAGAATATGAGCAGGGGAGGGGCAGAGAGAGAGACGGAGACACAGAATCTGAAGCAGGCTCCAGGCTCCAAGCTATCAGCACTGAGGGCTTGAACCCATGAATCAAGAATGATGACCTGAGCCGAAGTCAGATGCTTAACCAACTGAGCCACCCAGGTGCCCCAGAAGCACCAGCCTTTAACAAAAAGTGGGTCACTTCTCTAGTTCCAGGGATACTAGAACTTCTGAGTCAGAAGTTTACATGTCATCTTTTGGTTTTATTCCTTCTCAATTAGGGCCAGACATTAGTATAGCTGCAATGGAGAATTCAACTTCCTATGGAATTGAGATAGTCTTATAAATAAGATTTGGCCCTGAACTTCAAAATTTTATGCCTGCAGAATTTAGGACTTGAAAGTCTCTTTACATGCTGCCATGGAAGTTCATTGACTGTGCGATAATAGAAAAAAAAATCTGTATCTATATCTACATATCTGTAGTCTTTCTCCCAAGTTCGTGGCACAGAGGTCCTAAAACCACTGTAACTTCTTATGTGATAAGAGCACTAGGAGCATCTTTTGTTCTAATGAAGTCACTCTGGAGGGCTCCTGGATGACTCCTGGATAGGGGTTGGTCTCCAAAAATATCAAACTATGATTAGAAGCTTAGAATCTTGGGGCACATTCATGGCTCAGGTTAAGCATCCAACTTTGGCTTAGATCATGATCTTATAGTTTGTGAGTTCAGGCCTTGCATCTGACTCTCCACTGATGGTGTAGAGCCTGCTTGGGATTCTCTCTCTTCCCATATTCTCTGCCTGCTCTGCCTCCCCATTGTGCTTTTTCTTTCAAACAGAAAGAAGGAAGGAAGGAAGGAAGGAAGGAAGGAAGGAAGGAAGGAAGGAAAGAAAGAAAGAAAGAAAGAAAGAAAGAAAGAAAGAAAGAAAAAAGAAGTTTAGAATCTTCAGTCTCACCTGCCATTTTCTGGAAGAGGGAGAGGGGCTATAAATGGAGTTAATAAGTGATCACATTTAGGTGATGAAGCCTCTATAAAATCCCAGTAGTCTGAGATTTGGAGAGCTTCCAGATTAGTGAATCTATCCACCTATGAACAAGTGACATATCCAAACTCCACAGAGAAAGAAGCTCCTGTGTGCAGGTCCCTCCCAGAACTCACCCAATGTATCTTTTCATTTAGCTGTTCTTCAGTATCCTTTGTCATATCCTTTAATAATAAACTAGTAAATATAAATAAGTTTTTCCCTGAGTTCTGTGACCTGTTCTAGGAAATAATTGAATCTAAGGGGTAGAAAGCCATGAGAACCTCCTATTAATAGCCAAATCAGACAGAAATTGTGGGTAACTAGGGGACTCACTACTTGCTACTGAATCTGAAATGGGGGACAGTCTTATGGGACTGAGCCCTTAATCTATGGTATCTGGTGATATCTCCAGGTAGATAGCATCAAAACAGGGTGAAATTGTAGAATACCCAACTGGTGTTGCAGAGAATTGCTTTGTGTGTGTGTTGGGGGGGGGGGACCTACAACAACACACATCTGGTATCAGTGTTCTAAGTGTGATAGTAACAGGAGAGTAAAGGAGAAACACAGGAAGGCTGTTTTTGTTTTGTTTTGTTTGTACCAATTCATTGGCTTTCACACTTAGCCTTTAATTGTTGATTACCCATCCTCAACCTATTGTTACCTTATTCAGTGTATCATTTTTTTAACGTTTATTTATTTATTTATTTATTTATTTTCCTTTTTTTTTAAAAACGTTTTTTTTTTAATTTTTTTAACGTTTATTTATTTTTGAGACAGAGAGAGACAGAGCATGAACGGGGGAGGGTCAGAGAGAGAGAGGGAGACACAGCATCTGAAACAGCCTCCAGGTTCTGAGCTGTCAGCACAGAGCCCGACGCGGGGCTCGAACTCACAGACTGTGAGATCATGACCCGAGCTGAAGTTGGACGCTCAACCCACTGAGCCACCCAGGGGCCCCAGAGTGTATCATTTTTTATAAAAATGGCCATTCATTCCTATAGTCCTTATCTTTACTACTTTACTCCAACGTCTCCAACTGTCTGGGTAATTGTTCTTGTTAGTGCCTCCCACCTGCTGGTATCACATCTCAGTTCATCACAGGTGAAGTTTGAACAATGACTCCTCAACAGCAGGCTGGTGGCTGGGTTCCAAGCCATGAGATATGAATACAACTGATTTATAACACTTCTAGAAGGAGGTCTTAATCAACTTTTGCACAAGTGTCTGTTCTTTCTCTTCCCCTGTCACAATTACTAGTGTCACAGATGGTAAGCCTATAACATGGTATATCTCTGAAATATATTTTACAGTGTTGTGCAAACAAGATTTGGAGTTAGGACCTTAATCCACACCATATAGTTTATTACAGGGAGTTTTATAAACAGGGTAAGAGTCAACATGAACAGGGAGCCTTCACATGTGGAAAATAATTGAAAAGTAATATTTTGGTAAGACAAATTTAGTTAGGAGAGTCTTTCAGAAATTGAGAGCAAGTGTCAATTAGCTGAAAATGAGTGATGAGTGATGTAAGAGGGAATTTTACAGAATAAAAAAGGGCTGGTAACTAAAATCATTATCCAGTTTAAAAATTGTACCTATCTACTCTACCTGTCATCTATCATCTCTTGAATCGAGATGATACTGCCAATGGTGCACCTGTGCCTAATCTGTGCTCACCATTTCCCTGTAGAATTCTCTGCAGCTGCTTCTAACAAGAGTTTTAATGTGCTCTTACAAAATTTCATGGCTGCAGAAGGCAAAATCCAACCCAAGAATACAAGCAAGTCAGGACTGTCAGGGCTTCAAGAGAATCGTCTTACACAAATCACTTCACAGTCATTCCCGTATGAGTAATACCTTTCCAAAACAAGAAATAAATGCAGTTTGTACTAGGGAGTGAAACTGAGTAGTATCACAAGGATTACCCAACCCGGTTACCATTATTGATGTTGCAGAATTGAAGTCATCAAGCTATAGCTACATTTTTCAAGGACGTATAAAAACCTTTTAACTCCTGTCATGGTTCAAGTAGTTGGCAGAGCCTGAACTTGACTTTGAGCTTCAGATTTGGAAAATCAAGGAATTCAAAGTAAATCTCAGCCAGCATCCCTTAGCCTCCTGTGGCTTTCCCCTCAGACTATAAATGGATCCTGTTTTTGAAAGCAAGCCCAGATTTCCTTAAAACATGTTCCAGTCTCTTGAAATTCACTAAGAGTATATTTCAAATGAGGGCTGTGCTTTTCTCTGCACCCTCTTTTTGGAGCATCCTCTTTGCAAGCATTCCAGTGCCCTTGTATGGTTCATGCCACTCTTGGTGAGTACATGTCATGCCCATCATTACACATTTCAACCAGACTCCCCAGATGAATTACAGCCTGACTTTCCATTGGCCATATGTCAAAAGCGAGCTATTCAGGGTCAGTTTCCTTGAAAAGATCTGCCAACTGGTCTACTGGCCTCCTTAACAGCAGTGGAATTACAGGAATCAAAAGAGAGGATGAAGGTCAATATCATGGGCTCCATTTCCTTTCAGGACACTGCTTTTCACATCTTTCAGAGAATCTTTCATACTTTCCATTCTAAATGGACACTAACTAGAGATAGATTTATAGCATTAATATACTAACCACTTCATTCATTAGTTTCAAAGACGCAATCATTCAAACAATCAATACGTGCCAGCCACGTTCTGTCATTACCATAAGTTTCTTTGGCTTTAGTGAAGTGAGATAATTACTTCCTTATAATGGACACCTACCTCTATGAATGCTACTAAAATGCCATTGCATCTGCCTTTTTGGGCAAATATATCGCATTCTTACCTCATATAAGTGTGCATTCACCCAAAAATGCCCTTTGATATTTTAGATGAATGGCTGTACACCCACATCTGTCTCATCTCAATAGATACATTTTTTTTTTCCTGAATGTGGGTTTAGGACTATACATTTATCTGTGTTAAATTTAATCACTCCAGCCTGTCAAGATATGATTTTTGTCACTTGGTATATTAACTATCCATTCCAACTTTGATAATGTAAAAAATCTGATCTGTGTTAGCAATCAAATCTTTCATCAAAATGTAGAATGAGAAAGATCTGAGAACAGAGTCCTAGTCCATCACTGGAAATGAGCTAATAAAGGCACTGGCGGACTAATAAGCATCCCTTCGATGTTTGGATACACACCTAACATTTTTAAAACTTTATGTTGGTCTCTGATAAAAGATTATACTTCCTCACAGCAGTGCTATGAAAGAAACACCGTTGCCCCTTTCTGTGCACAAGGAAATTGAGGACTAAAGAAGAAAGTTACTTTCAGCAAGATCACATAACCTAAATATATTAAGAAGGTATTTCTTTAGGCTTTTCTCCTCCTGTTCCTTGCTCCTGACCCTCCAGCCACATCTAACTGCTCACAGTCACTCTCTACTTCAGGAGTTTCAATAACTGTGCCTGGCACATATGTTGCTCCCATTTTACCTGAAATGCCTTTTTTCCATCACATTTTTTTGCCTGCCAAATTCCTTTCCTGCCTTCAACGTCGAATTCTAGTGTTTTTGTTCCCTGCTTACGATAGGAATAAAGCATATTGTTGTGAGGGTTAAGAGATGCAATGCAGGTAAATGCTGTGACTAAAATTTCACCAACACTCATTAGTTTCACAATATTTTATTTAATCCCACAACATTACTTGAGGCATATAGTGTTATCCATTTTATAGCTTTAAAAAAATGCATGGTTTAAGGCCACATGAACAATAAGAGAGAGAGACCAATCTCTCTCGACAAGTAGGGATAGTGTATTAAGAGCTATGATAGACCACTGATATACAACCTAATACTCCACCACAGTTTACTAGGCTCTGTATCACCTGGCCATGACCTTCCTTTTTTCACTCACCTCAGGTCTGCCTTTCCCCTTGCTCTCAACACTATAGCCATTGGCTTCTTACAGTTCCTCAAATAAATCCATCTTGCTCCCATGTCAGGGCTCTTGCTCTTGGTACTTCCTCAGCCTGGTTGTCAGGATGCCTTCTTTACTTACACATGTGTCTGTTCAATTATCAGCTTTCATGACCACTCAAGTTAAATTATTTCCTTAATTCCTAAGTAGCAATCTCATCACAACACTGTTTAATATCCTTCCTAGCAACCACAAATATCTCACTCATTTGTAGGTAAGCATTTTAAGACCTACTTCCTCTTCAAACATGCAAGGTTTATAAAGATAGGAGCTGTGTCAATTTTATTGACTACCATATCTCTGGGACATACACAGTACATAGTAGGTGTCTAATGCATTTTTGTTGAATGATCCAAGAATAGGGTATTAAAAGTGCATGTGGGTGAGCATTGAAATTTCACAGAGAGGAAGGGAAAGCTTTCTGGGGGAAGAAGCATGATTATTAAAAGTTAAAGTGGAAAGTCATTAATCCAAACCACAGGAGTGGATAATGTACCACAGGAGATTTCTAAACCATGGGAGAGTTTGCCACCTCTCCCTCCACCCCCCTACCACCCCCCACCCCACCAGCATAGAATGTTTGGCTGTGTCTGGATACATTTTTTGATGCGTTCTACTCGGGAGGAGTGCTACTGGCATCTAGTGGGTAGAGGCCAGGGATGCTCCTAAATATCCTATAATAAACACACACCCGCAACAACACTACATACTGACAGAAAAGAATTACTTGCCCCCAAATTTCCATAGTGCTGAGGCTGAGGAACCCTGGCATAGCCTGGTGAACGTTTCTCAGCAACATTCTACCACCTCCCCAGTCTCCAATGGATACCTCTTCTTGGTCTGCACTCCCTGCTTCTTTGGTTTCCCTGTGTGGCTACATCCATCCTGGAACACACTGAAGTCTTCCATGGAGTTTCTGAACTCCAAAGCTTCCTATCTTCCTTGAAGAAGCTGCCAAGGTCAGTCTTGCTCTGGCCTGAGATTTTACAGCTCAGACCTGGAGAGAGCTGATGTCTCTCTTACATTATCAAGGAAACAGGGCTACTTGAGTGAGGCACCCCAGGTACTCACTGAAGAGCATTAGAGAACACTGAGACCCATGATGTGAGGGTTCAAAAGTATAGGCTGAGAAATCACTTGGATTTTGCTGAAGCTGGGGCATAGAGTATAGTCTACTTCTTCTGTCTGCTCATGTCCTCCCTGGTGAGTTCAACAACCCTGAAAAATTAGAATTGGCTAGATTCGACCAACTCAGCAGTGGATGAGTACCAAGGGGCTTTTTTCCCTTTTTATTTGACTTGCAGGAAACTGACTTCAATGAGATTTTATAGTCTCTTGAAGCCTGGGGACTTCCCCCGCCCCAAACTTTTGTCTTATAAAATCCTGATAAAAGTATGAAACAAAAATTGATGAATTTCAACAAGTTTAAGTGTTTTCATTTACAGCAGCCTGTCAGGAGATGCTGGGCACATTTCATTTCTAATGATTTAATTCTAATTAGTATTTATAACTATAGTCTAATTTCAATAACACACTGTTAAATGAGTACAGAAATGTATTTATTGATTCACGCATAACAGCACAACATCATGCATTCAGATGTTGTTGAGATAGCTAGATAGATACGTACCCACACATTTTCTACATTTTTTCACATTCTTTGATTATGATTCTTCTTTTTTTTTAATGTTTCATACTGTGATAATGAGTCTTCTAAATTGCTATTTGTAATAAATTTAGGGTAAAATTATTCACTTTTCTTTGTATTTTTTTAGTTTATGCTCTGAGTGTGGGACCCTACAGAGAGCTACAAATTGAGAGAAACAAACATGTCAGAGAAAACAGACCTCCAGAGCTTTAGAAAGAGCAAAGAATTGACAATTTGAAGGACTTGAAGTATGCCAAATGGCCATCATAACTCACTCCACATTTCAAAAAGAAAAAAAACAAATCAAGATTTGAAGACTTTATAGAGTCTTTTGTTTGCTGAGAATGTTTTCATTTTGTGTTGGCTATAATTATTGTTAAAGATTCATTTTAAGAGCAACTTATCTCTTGTTGTAATTTATCATTTATTATGAGAAAGACAGTATGATGTCATCTCAGTTTTTCAATGATGACTGGCGAAATTACACGAGATATTCAACATAAGGAGGCTTGTTGGTGGCAGAGCGAAGGACCCTAGAGTGTAAACACCTTTGCAAGCCATTTTACTCTATCCCCCTTTTTTTATTAATGTTTTAAAATATTTATTTTTAAGAGAGAGAACACGAATAGGGGAGGGACAGAGAAAGGAGGAGACAAAGAATTCGAAGCAGGCTCCAGGATCCGAGCTGTCAGCACAGAGCCCCAGGCAGGGCTTGAACCCACAAACCGAGAGATCATGACTTGACCTGAGGTCTGATGCTTAACTTACCGAGCCACCCAGGAGCCCCTGCTCTAACCCAATTTTAAACATCATATGGTAGGGATAATTAACAATTAGTAGCTCAAAGCAAAACCAGGATATCATTCTTTAGGACAGTTTCTTGGAGAGGCTAGCTTGGTACAGAATCTGAGGATGTCAGAATTGGAAGGCTCTCAGAGATCTCCTATTTACAACACTCATTTCCTTAATTAGAAGATTATGTCTGGTATAGAGAACACAAAGATGTTCTTTTTCCATCTCAAATTACTGGAATGGTATCGTGCCTTTTAAATTATGGGGGATCAAATTATTATATACAGTGAGCAAAAATGAAATCTACATGATTTCAACAATGGATCCTACTTATTCATGAATAATGTATGGATCTTCTAATCCAAGGTTCATTTCCTCTCAGTACTTTCAATATAAAAGTGTTTGTCCCATTTGTGGTTTATTTCTGGGCTAGAATTTACCTACAGTCTTATTATTATCATTTCAAAGTGCGAAACTACTCTAATGTCAATGTGAGAGATTTTATTTAATTCTGTTTAAATAAACAATCAAACAGTTTGACAGCATATAAAGAGACATTTATATACCGTATATAGCCATTGCTGAGGAAAAGGAAGCGCACTCACTTTCTCCATATTTTTGTTTCCCCCCCCAAGGCAGCTTGGTGTAAAGAGCACGGTTTTGGAATGTGGCAGGACTGAGTATGTTAAATGACACTCCAGTATTCTTCCTGTTCCACGAACACGCCACACTTGTCCCCTACTCACAGTCTTTGCACTTGATAATGGTGACAATGGCTCAATTGATATTTGGTACGTTCTCCCCTACAACTTTTGCAGTCTCGACTCTTTTGCAGCTGTTCTGCTTAAATATTCCTTCTCCATGGAGGTCTTATCAGATCAGCCTCTTTAAAGGAGGCTGCTCACATACTTTCAGTCTATCCTGTAAATTCTGACACCCTCCATAACAAAATTGGACACATACTGGAAAATATTAGGTTACAAGACGCGTAAGCTTTGGAAAAACGCATAAACTGCATCAGTAATTTTTCGGTGACATAAAGGCATTAATGCCGCTTCTAGTCATGCCTACTTGCTTTTCTAAAGTAGCCTAAGTGCTTAAATAATCTGCCTCATTATGTGAAACACCTGAAAGTTCTTTTCATTTCATGTGAAAAAAAAGGAAGTTTAATACAACTAATAGGAAGTCATTTTATGCAGCACCTGAACACTGAAGGGGGATCTAACAGACTAATGGGCACCACGTTAATCCATGATATTACACAAGTAAAAGGAAGTGGTGCATTTGCTATTTATGCTTGAAATCTGTGCGTAAACAATTCGAGGTGAGTGCAGGTGATTGATGAATAAAACATCACTGATCAAGCTGGCTGCAACTACATTTTGGCTTAATCCTGCTGGTTTAATTTGGTTTGGTGGTTCCCCCCCTTCTTCTGATGTTGTTTTCACCTGGGGTGGATAAATATATATTATGCATGTGGAAAAAAGAGCAACATAAATTTAAATACCTGGAACAGGTGACAAGAAATACTCAGCTGCTTTCAGACACTACCCTTCTGTTAAGGAGAAATAAAAATAACTCCCCAATCCCAACCCAGGGACAAAAGTGTCTTTGACTCTTTAAAACACAGGTTCCTCTGAAAAGTTTAAGTCAATAAATGGGTGCATTTCCTCCTTACTCATTCTCGTGATGCTTCGAAAAATTACATGTGAGGTATTTTACAACACATACAAGACTTCACAAAACATTCTTCTTGGGAAAATAATCTTGAGTAATAATTCATGTAAAGTTTTAATGTCAGTGTAAAGTTTTAATGCCCGATGGCACTGACAGCTGAGCAAACTATCAAGTTAGTCGTAAAACTCATTCTGTCTGTCATTGTACAATAGGGTTTTTTTTCCCCTTGCATGATTAATAATTTGCATCTAAATGTAATACGTCTCTCGTTATGTTCAAGTCCTTCCTTATGTTGATATCCAAAGCTGGTTCCATGTTATAGGGGGAAAATGCAAACCAAAGCAAGAAAGTAAAAAAAAGACGAAGGATCCTTCTCTGCTTCAAGTTCTTTTTGTGCACCCTCACATTTAATTTGGTAATAAGTAAATACCAGTGCCATTTCCCCTCATTTTAGAATAAAAGTGCTTAAGTAACTTAAAAATTGGAAAAAAAAA
>NW_024412421.1:14642071-14695619 GCF_014898765.1 Herpailurus yagouaroundi
AAAATAAAATCAACATTATTCTTTTACTTAATATATCATAGCCAACAGCAATAGAAAAAATATGGATTCACAAATTTAAAAACCTATATAAAGAAATTCTTATACGAGCTTAACTTTAGCCTAACTGCTTATTACATGTGAAATGTGATCTTTACCTGCTGTGCAAAGCCCCTAGCATTAGCGGTCATTACTTCTGTTCCTTCGATTGTACTTAAGTAGTACTTTTCCCCTTAACTATTCACTCAGTTTTATGCCCTATTTTTTACTTAATCTTAAAAACATACCAGTTTTCTTTCTCTTAAGGTGTTAGATATTTTAATGTTAAAACTGTGTTCAAATGGGAGCAAACACAATGCTAAATATCTTATAAAATTAAATGAATTTTAATAAGTGCCCTTAGTAGAATACTACACAGTTCTAACAATTATGTTTCCACAAGTTTGTAAAGACTTGAAAAAATGCTTATATATTATACTCTGCATATTATAGATCTCAATATAATAAAATAATGATTATATAAATACACACACACACACACACACACAAATTCTATATTAAGAGACAAAGAGAGGGAGAGAAAGAAAGAGAGACCAACAGAGAGAGAGAGACAGTGACAGAAAGACAGAAAATACTGTAGATAAAATAAAAAGAAATCACCAAAAATTTTTGTGCTTGACATTTTGGAGCAATTATTAGTTTTAAAAAAGTTAACATTTTTTTTTTTTTTTATTATTGAGAAACAGAAAGAGACAGAGCATGAGCACAGGAAGGGCAGAGGGAAAGAGAGACACAGAATCTGAAGCAGGCTCTGGGCTCTGAGCTGTCAGCACAGAGCCCAATGTGGGCTGTGAACCCATGAACACTAAGATCATGATCTCAGCTGAAGTCGGATGCTTAACCAACTGAGCCACCCAGGCGCCCCAAGGAGTGATTATTACTTTAATAATAAAAGCCACTACAATTCAAATTTTGTAAATTTTAAATTTGTATGTAATATGGACTAGATATATTTTTAGGAGATAAAGGCATAGCTGTTTTTGTTACTCTGATATTTTTCACAATGCTAATTACATATAACAGCTTAAATAGTGTTTCTAATAATAAATTAAAATATTTTCAGTAAAATTAATAATTTTAATTTTTTATAAATTAACGATAGGTCTTATAACGGGATAGGTCCTACAACGATTCTCATTTTGCACATTCAACATCTAAAAGCTGAAAGGCTAAGCAACTTTCACAAAGTCAGACAACTGTTATGTCCCACCCGCCTTCCAAACAAGGCAGTCTCATTCCAGAATCCATGCTTTAAACCCTCCTCAAGATTGCCTCCCCAAACACACTTGATTCTACATCCTATCGCTTACCGGTTGCAAGTGGTTGTTTGGGATAGTTTCTTAAATATTCTAAAGCCCTCGCATAGGGATGTTTTGGGTTGAATTGTTTCTCCCCAAAAGATACATTAAAACCCTAATCCCTGGTATTTATGTATGTGATTTTATTTGGAAATAGAGTTTTTGCAGTGTCAAGATGAGGGCATACTGGACAAGTGTGGGCCCTAAATCCAATGACTGGTCTTCGTGTAAGAAAAGAGACTTACAGACACAGGAAAGACAGCGGGAAGAAGGTCATATGATGACAGACACAGAGACTGGAGCATTGCAACTACATAACACAGCATACCAAGAAATGTTGGCAAAAAGCAGAAGCTAAAGCCCAAAGCCTTCAGAGGAAGTATGCCCTGGTGACACCTTGATTTCAGACTGCCAGCCTCCAGAATTTCTGTTGTTTTCAGCTGCCCAAATCTGTGGCAATTTGGTAGGACAGCCTGAAGAAACTAACACAAGAGATTACTGATCTCATAACAGTATCAGACATGTGCATACTAGGTAGCAAAGTGGTGGCAAAAACTATGCCAAGGATTTTTTGACAGGAGGTCAGAAAGGATTTGGCAGTTTTGAGAAATTCATTCGACATGCGAGTTATAGGCAACAAATTGGTTGTGCTGCTTGAATGGAAGGTCCCATCTCTCATCCAAAAATGTAAGTATTTTGTAAAATTAAAACAAGTTGTCTTGGGTGATATCATTAGACACGATGCAGAGGTAAATGACTAAAGGTTAAGTTGACTATAGTAGGGTCAAGATGAAGCAAGAGAAAAATAAGAAAGAGATACCCAAAGAAGATTTTTGCATTAAAAAAAAAGAAGACTAGAGGGAGGTCTGAGAAAACAGTAGAGGGATTGAGAGTTAGGAGAATCATTGAAAGTTTTGGCAGTATCTCAGATTTTGCAAAAGAAGCTTTATCTTAGGATGGACACTAAGAAACACTGAAATGAGATGTACACCTGATAACTGACCTTAACATATATTTCTAGAGTCAGGTTACAAATACACAATCCACTCTGGGGTCCAAGCTACAGAGAGAGAGAAAAAAAAAAATAAATCGTTTTTTTTTTTTTTTTTTTTTTTTTTTTTCCCAAAACGAGGCATGGAGTGTCTGTGCAACGAGTGACCTAAAATGTTGCTTGAAGCATGGGGCGCCTGGCTGGCTCAGTCGGTTAAACGTCCAACTCTTGATCTCAGCTCAGGTCATGAGCCCCAAGGAGGGCTGTGGGCTGACACTGCGGAGCCTGCTTGGGATAATCTTTCTTCCTCTCTCTCTTTGCCCCTCTTCTGCTCATGTGCTTGCTCTCTCTCTCAAAATAAATAAACTTAAAAAAATATTGCTGAAAGCAGAAAAGACCAACATAGACATGTGTGTACTGATAGTTTTGTTGCTGGATGTTCCTGGCAGTGGTTGGCAGAGACTTCACTGTCTGTAACTGCATCATATAAATTCTACTGATGGTGTCTGATATTTTGAGTGGCCTAAAACCACAGGTTATAAATATATATATATAGTTATTTATATATATGAATACATGAATACATATATTCATGTATATATATATTCATTTAAATATATACATATTATTTTATTTTAGAGAGAGCATGTGAGTGGGAGAGGGGTAGAGGGAGGGAGGGAGGGGAGGGAGGAACAGAGAGAGGGGGAGGGAAAGAGAGAGAGAAAGGGAGGGAGGGGGAGAGAGAGAGAGAGAGAGAGAGACAGACAGACAGACAGACAGACAGAATGAATGAATCTCAAGCATGCTCCAAACTCAGCATGAGCCCAAAGGAGAACTCAATCCCACAACCCCAGGAACATGACCTGAGCTGAAAACAAGAGTTGGACGCTCAAGTGGCTGAACCACCCAGGTACCCTTCTATGTATTTTATATCACTCTCAGCAATAATCTGGAAGCATCTTGATGGATTTTTATAATCTTTAGAACAGCTACTGCATTAGTTTTCTATTGCCAATGTAACAAATTGTTAGAAACTCAGAGGCTTAAAACAGCACAAATTTATGATCTTACAGTTGGGAAGGTCAGAAATGTGACACGGGACTCAGTGGGCTAAACTCAAGATGTCTGCAGGGCTGTATTCCTTTCTGGAGGTTCTAGAAGAGTCTCTGCCTCTCTGCTTATTACCTTCTAGAGGCTTCCTACCTTCCTTGGCCCCCTGCCCTTGTCTTCCATGTTGAAAGCCAGAAAAATTGCATCTTTCTTATTTTCTGTGGTCACATCACTCTGTGACCAAAGCTGGGACAAGTTTCTGGTTTAAGGATTCATGTGAGTACACCGTATCTATTATGATAATCCATAGCTATCTTCCTAATTCATGTTCTCTAACTTTAGTGACATCTGTAAATTCCTAACGCCACATAAAATGGCATAGTCAGAGGTTCTAGAGATTAGGTCAGAAGTGTCTTTTATAGGCCATCATTCTGCCTACCACAGTTGATAAAATATGACTCAATGTTTGGGATACTATTCATATTTTCACCATTCAATATTCTGATTACACAAAAATTAATCAATGACATGGTTACTCATTAATTTATAATCTTACTCCTTGTTTGGATTTTTCAGATATCGCGGTCTGCTTATAAATTTCTTATCACTGAGTGACATATTTGACTGACTGGAGATACTTAAATACATCTTGTTAATGCCTTTAATTTAGGTGATGGATAAGACAAGTTTACTTTATTCTGACTGTGGCAAACCATTTATGGGCTACCCAACCACTTGGAGTAATAAATTCAGGTCAAGTGCTTGCTTTCCTGTATACATGTGCACATGTTTTTCTCCCTATTTTGAAAGCCCTTCTTGAACTTCTCATGCCTCCATCTACTTCAACTTCAGAATAGACCTACATCAAGTAAAGAAACTGAATTAGGAATTCAGTATCTACTTACAGAGAAAAGTGCAGGCCAGATGGCTTCACCGGTGGGGTCTTCCAAAAACATCTAAAAAATAAACAATAAGAGCCTTTCACTTAATCTTTTAGCTAATAACATTTCTCTACTCACTCATTGAGGCTAGTATTACCCTGATAGCAAATTCAGACAAAGCCATCACAACTAAACTGCAAACTGATATTTCTAATGACACAGATGCAAAAATCTTTAATACATATGTACAAATAATAACAAATGTTGGTAAGGACATAGAGAGGGGAACCTTCACACATTGTTATTGAGAATGGAAAATGGTTTAGACACTTGGAAGAAGAGTTTGGCATTTTCTTCAAAATGAAGAAATAAATAACCAAATAAGTAACCAAAAGAAATAAAAACACAAGTCCACACAAAGACTTGTATGCAAGTATTCATAGCAGCATCATTCGTAAGAGTCAAAACATGTCCACGAACTAGAGACTAGATAGACAAAATGTGGTATATTCATACAACAGAATATTATTTGCCAGCACAAATGAATAAATGGCTGATACATTCTACAAATGAATTAACTTCAAGAACACGATAAGTGAAAAAGCCAGACAGTAAAAGAACATATACTGTATGATTTAGTTTATAAATAAATATACAGAGAGCACATCAGGGGTCAGCTGAGTTTGGAGAAATGAATGGATATAGACTGTAAAGAGGCATGGAAAACTTGTGGGATAATATAAATATTTAAACTTCAATGAATAATACACTTCCAACAAATGAATTTCTTTTTTTAAAAATTTTTTTAATGTTTATTTATTTTTGACAGAGAGAGAGAGAGAGACAGAGAGAGACAGACAGACAGACAGACAGAGCATGAGCGGGGAGGGGCAGAGAGAGAGAGAAACACAGAATCCTAAGCAGGCTCGAGGCTCTGAGCCGTCAGCACAGAGCCTGACGTGGGGCTCCAACTCACAGACCGCGAGATCATGGCCTGAGCTGAAGTCGGACACTCAATTGACTGAGCCAGCCAGGCGCCCCTAACAAATGAATTTCATGGTACTTATGTTATACCTCAGAAGAGAAGCTAGGAATATTCTTCCTCTGAATAAAAATGTATTGTGCATGAAACACATTTACACCAACACATTTTCAGCATGTCTTTTCATGACAATTATTTCTTGGAACATTTTTTTTAAGCTAGATCTATTAAAAATAGAAGAATGGATACATGTCCCCCATCTTGGTATCGGCTTCTTTTTGTCTTTTTGTCTAATGTTTTCCTGGTCATCAGCTCAGTATTTCCTTGCCTACCTTCAATGATGGGGATACACATGCTTAGAATTGTGACTCACTTTAATAAAATGGTTTTACCAGGAGAAGCAGGTGACAGTCAGATGGTAATGGATGTGTACACTTTCTGATCACAGCATCTCACACTCTTTCCTATTAGGAAGTGATTCTACACTAAATGTACCAGATCTGATGATCTGCAAACACATGCCTCTCAGGTTGCCATTACGTATAAATCTCACATTTATCGGTGTAGTGGAAAAGCTACGGGTATTTTGAAACAACAGGTCCAAATCTTGATGGCACCACAGTTATCTGATGCATTTTGGTCAAGGTGTTTAACCTGCCTGAGATTCAGTTAATATATTTGCCAGTGAAGATAATTCTGACTCCAGAGATGGTGGCACAAGATGAAGTAATTACGTCCAGTGCCTGTCGTACAGTAGGAGCTCAATAAGTTGTTATGTGCTTTCAGTTTTTGTTGCTTTCCCCCATATATATAGTGTTATATATGATTATATATATAGCTTTATATATAAATATAGTTATATACATACATAGTTATATATAGTTATATATGCGACTCTGTATAATTTAATATATAGTTATATGTATACATAGTTATAGACAAGTATTTCATGGAATATGCTTCAAAAACATTGATTTAATAGCAACAGGTATACTTAATGCCATGCTTACAGTCAGTATTATATTTAGGAGATGAACACACTGAATGATGGTAATATGCTCCACTTTGACATAGGTTAAATAATAAAAACATCTAATGAATTTATGAATATGCCACGATGGATTATTAACTTTGTAAAATCATCAAGTTATTTTTTTGTATACCCATGTTAAATGATAGCATAAATACTTGGCTACTTTATACATTAAGTAAACCAGTCTTAGAATGCACACAGTTCATCCTGTGCATAAAATGCCAAACAAAGTATCATACTCGTATCTACTGGATAAGCCTTGAGCACTTCTTGGCTGGGCACTGATTATTTCAGCCTCTGTGTCGTTCCTTGTCCTAGTTTATTTAGATGTGTTAATACATTTTATTTCATTATAATCAAATTATGTTTGATTATATGTTTCATTATTTGAGAATAATCTATTGCTACAATTATTATCATTTTTTCACTTATAGGTGGCTATTTCAATTAATCTATCAGTTCTAAGGTTTGCAAGGGTATTTAAAGATACAAAGTACACTTATAAGCTAAGTAAAAAGCAAGTTAAAAAATTACACATATATGTAATTAAAGATTATTATAGAAGTTGAATATGTAAATAATCAAGGGTAACATTTAAAACATTACCTAAATGCTAATAGAGCTTATTATTTATTGATTCATTTATTTATTTGTTTAGTTATTGTATTAGTCAACTTTGCTGGAGTAATGGAGGTCTTTAAAAAAATCTTACTTATTGTGTAACAATAGATATTTATTTCATACTTTTTTTTTTTATTTTGTCTGAAATGGACTTGGGCCAAAGAAGCCATCCCTGTTTTAGGTATGGCTAAGCAAAGAGTAGGTATGGGCAAATTGGAATAAACACAGAATGATTTTCAAGCTCTTGTTCACATTTCATTGGCCAAAGCATGTTCTGATGGGTGGGGCCACAGTGCCTTCCATTAGGAGATATGAAAGGCCATTGCAGGGAGAGGGAATGAATAATGCTCTTATCAGAATCAGGAGTGAAAAAGTGGAAGCAATACTGTAATCTACTACGTTTACCATTATTTTCATTTGTCAATTGCGTTTAGCAAACATTTTTATTGTTCTTACAATATGCTTGTCACTGTTCTAAGTTTCAAATATATTAGCTCACTTAGCCTTCCCAACAGTCTTAGGAGGGGAGTGCTGTTAATTATCTGTGGTTTCCAGATAAGAAAATTCTGACACAGTGAGGTTTATTCAAGTTTTCCAACGTTAATAAGTTTGTAGGTGACTGAGCATCGACTCTAGCCTAGGTACCCTGACTCTAGGATCTATGCCTTTCAGGCTCTCCTAGAGACAGTGCACTACAGCAGTAACATGGGACTGCTCTTTTCTTCGTCATAATGTTCTCAAGTTTGAGAATTCTCCACAAAGTTTTTTATTTCTTTATTGTTCTAAAATAAATGAAACAAGAGAGTCTGTGAGAACACACAACCCGTTAAGATCTCTTATTTCTTGTGAAAGGACTCAGGAGAAAGGACTTCACATTTCTGGAATCATGTGATGCAATCTTGGGCTTGCCTCACACCATCACTCCTCCCCCCCACGACCCTGCAGTTTACAAGGTGGTTTTCCCTTTTCCCTTGTCTGGCCAGTGTGGAAAGTGACAAAGCTCTGATTCTCATTGTCCTGAACTGAGTCATTTAACGTAACTACCTAACATCAAAACTGATAGATGGATAATTATACTGTCACAAGCCATGCACTTACAAAGAGTTAAGGTGAATGCACTAACTATGAATATGCCACCTCTTTGGCAGACACAGTGCATGCCTAAGTCAATAACGGGGGACTTCTGTGGTGTGTAACAGGTCACATTGTGTATTCTAATCCGTATTATTCTTGTGGCTGTTGTGGGAACAATTTGTTATTATGTATCGTCTTCTCCCTTTTTTTCCAGAAATATTACCAGTTCACTTTCATTGCCCTGATTTTTATTTCCTGGAGATGGAGTACTATGCAATCTAAATTAAAGTCATTTCTCATTGATATGTTGCTTTATTTTCTTTATAGTACTAATGACAAGTCAAGTATGATTATTTGCAAGTAATGTCTTGGTCAAATAAGAGTGATTTGATCCAAGTGCTTCCTACTAGAATGTTAGTATTTCAGAGAACAATTTGGGGGTTGTCAGAGGGAAGGAGAGGATGGGCAAAATGGGTGAAGGGGAGTGAGATATGCAGTCTTCCAGTTATAAAATCAGTAAGTCACAGGATGAAAGGTACAGAATAGAGAATACAGTCAGTGATATTGTAATAGTGTTCATTGTATGGTGACAGATGGTAGCTAAACTTGACTGAGCACAGCATAACATATAGACTTGGATCGCTGTGTTACCTGACTATTGTAACACTCTGAGTCAACTACACATCAAATAAAGAAAAAGAAAACTGTATTTACCCACCTCTGGGGCGTGCGTTACCCAGTTTAATAATCCCTTTTGAGAAGGTAGATAAGTCATCACTACTCTGTATCTATTTCCTTATCTGTGAATAGGCAAGCATATTTGTTCTTCTCATGGATTTTTATAATGGTATAATGTATCTGCAAGCATATTGTGAATAATTAAGGATAAGAAATTACTGTCAAACAGATACTAATAACAAAATAACAATTATTTAATTTTTGTATCCCACTATATGATAAAAATGAAACACTGGATCAATGTCCTGACATGGATATACATATATCAACTGCATTCAACAGTCCTCTTAACACTCATAAGCTTCTAAAAGTGGAATCCTTTGGGAACTGCTTTGTCCATAATGTTCTTGGGCAGACACTGTGATAGAAATAATTCCAAATTATACATGTTCATTTCAGTGGTTGACTTTGCACTCAAATCATATCGCCAATTTCAGGTTTACTTAGGACAATGAATTAAAATTCAACAGGATGGATAACTCAGTCATTGCTCACTCTACCAACCAATTTTCTTAGAATTTGATTATGCTTGAAATAAATGTATTGAAATAGTAGTCAAGAATCTGGTTGAGGCTGTGTATAAAAGACATTTATATTATAATGAAGGTTCATTTTCTTCTAGAGACCATAGCATACTAAAATGCTGGGTGGCATTAAAATATTGTTATTAACTACAACTCAGACTTGGATTCACTATTACATCATATATGAACAATCAGAAGAGGATTGGAGGACAAATGTTGGCACTGAGCTTAATGAGCACATGGAATAGTATATTTGAACTTGCTACAGGAACCACACGGGGTGGGCAGACATTGATCTTTTCAAGTTAGCAAACTTCTGAGTTCTCTCTTTTTTTTTTCTTCATTTATAGCAAGATTCTGGGGAGGTTTTTAAATTTTTTTTTTATGTTTTTATGTTATTTTTGACAGAGAGAGAGAGAGAGAGAGCGAGCATGAGTAGGGGAGGAGCAGAGAGGAGGGAGACACAGAGCAGAGCAGGCTCCAGGCTCTGAGCTGTCAGCACAGAGCCCGACCCAGGGATCGAACCCACAAACTGTGAGATCATGACCTCAGCCGAAGTTGGACGCTCAACTGACTGAGCCACCCAGGCGCCTCTAAAGATCCTGGAGAATTTTAAAAAGAGCTTAGCAGGGTGCCTGGGTGGTCCAGTTGGTTAAGCATTCATTCGACTCTTGATTTTGGCTCAGGTCAAGATCTCATGGTTGGTGATATGGAGCCCCACATAGGGCCTCTGCACTGACAGGGTGGAGCCTGCTAGGGATTGACTCATTCTCTCTCTCTCTTTCTCTCTCTCTGTCTCTCTCCCCTCTCCCCCACTTTCCTTCTGCCCCTCCCCTGCTCTGTCTCACACACACCCTCTCTCAAAATAAACTTAAAAAAAAGAGCTTAGCAAATTGAAGTCTATGTGAACTGTTCTTTTCCTTTTATGAACCAGAGAACCATTAACAATTTTAAAAGAGTACTTCTCTGATTTTAATCCTCAACCTTCTACCTGGTGTTTACTTTCCAGTTTGAGGGTCTGATCACGTAAAAATATCCTTGCTCCTTTCATAGAGTTAAGTATGTCCATTGATACTTAACTAATGAGAGAATACATAACTAATTATAACTTCCAATTATCAAGCCCCTAACACGTGTCATGGACAGGGCACGAGAGGCCCTGTAAATATTATTTCAGCCTTTTAAACATATTCTTTCAAAAAAGATCTTTATTTACCTGTTTATCAAATGAACTTAATGATACTTACGTTAAAAGATTATCTGGATTTTCCAAGGTTATACAGTCATCAGAAATTAAAGAATTGGGGTTGATCTCCCACACTCTTTATAACTTTACAACTTTCCCTAAGAAAATTGGCATTTCTTGCTGTCCATACTTAACACTCCTGTCTTGTGGTACCCCGTTCAGTTTACCAGAGGAATTTGTATATATTTAAAAACCAATTTTCCCAATGTATTTCCAACAAGAAGAGAGGATTGTGTTTCCTTTTAAATGAAAGTAACTGTGATTCACAATGAATCCCTTGAGTGAAGACTGTAGAGCAAATACTCATTGGAAATGAAAGGGAAAAGAATAGGTCTACAATGTATGAGCCCGCATTTAGTGGTCCCTATTAAGTATCAGATTGGGGAAATAAAAAGCATGGCAAGGCTCCTGAAGACCAGAGACATAAGACAAGGATGCATATCAACAGGAAAACATGTTAAATACCAGAACGGGAAGATTTTCAGGAGACAAAAGCAGTTTAAACGACAAGAGAAAGATTATGACGGCAAATTCGAGACATCAAGTGCCACATACTGCCTGCAATGCTGTGGCTGGGAAACCCTTCTTCTCTCCACCAAACAGCCAGTGCTTCGTAGCCTGAGGCCAACTGAACTTCAGACAATGAAAGAAGGCAAGTCGTCTTCCTTAAAAGACGAAATAAATAATCCACCCTCAGGAGTCACAGGAAAGAGATGACCGGGCAAAACTGAGTGGATTTATATTTAGAATTTATGTCTCTCAAGGGCTAGAGGTGATAAAGAAAAAAAAAAAAAAATAACGCGCAATTTATGTAAATATTCTTTGTATACTGTCACAAAGATTTGGAAGATTTCAGGCCAATACAAGTAATTTTTAATGTTTTCATTAAACATTTCAAGCATCAACCGAGGGACTTGTTGTAAGTCAGACATAAAGTTACGTGATGCAGATTTCAAAAGATGTGCAGTCACTATACATCTACATGCTATTCAAAACATTTGGAGTATAACTCTCATTTTGAAGGATGTTTACTATACAGCTGTCCTGCTTCTGGTTGTCTTTAATCCAGTAGTTTACAAACATATCATAGAAATCTTTAGGTTTAACCTGTGTTAACTACATTGTGATGTTGCCTAATGCTGCTTAATATTCATCAATGATTTCCTTATAGTTTTGACATAAACCTCAGGGGGCCTGTGGCTCGTATGGGACGGGGCCTGTTCTGGATTCTCTAACTGCTCCTACACATCTTACTGTCTATTGCCACCCCTTAATAGCCTTATGCCGTCCTTCACAATTTTCTAAAAGTAATGAATTCCTGGGGCACCCGGATGGCTCAGTCAGTTAGGCACGGACTCTTGGTTTAGGCTCAGGTCATGATCTCGAGGTTCATGAATTCAAGCCCCACATCAGGTTCTGTGCTGATGCTGTGGAGCCTGCTTGGGATTGTCTGTCTCTCTCTGTCTCTCTCTCTTTCTCTCTCAAAAATAAATAAATCAACATTTTTTTTAAATCAAATAAAAATACATTTCTTTACTGTTGTTCTTTCCTTTTCTAGACTACCCATATCCACATATCTACCCACAAAGTACGAGGCATTCTTCTACATGCAGGTCAAGTGTTACCTTTTTTGGTGATACTTTTTGGGGCTTTTCGCACCTCCCACACCTGAGTATTGTCCCTCCTGTTCTAATGGGAACTATGCGTCTCTCTAGTGTGGTGGTGATGATGATTATTTTGTTCTTGCTTCTTTGCTTGACTCCATTTCCCATTACACAGTGAGGTTATTGAAGGCACAGTCTGTATTTTATGAAGTATTAAGCTCTAGGCCCTTTGGAACACATCCTAATAGATGTATAGTGTTTGTTGGCTCATGCTCTGTCCAAATTCCATTATTCCACAAATGAAGAAATTAAGGCCTAAGAGGGTGAAAAGACTTGCCCAGGGTTACACAGATGGGTTATTATACCTAATCGCTGTTAAACAGAAAGTTCTAAAAGACAACACACAAGGTCTGTATTAAGATAAATTATTTGTACAGGTGCAAGACATGTAAAGAATTTGAAATAGCAGTGGCTTCTATGTGGAATAGAAACATTATCATCATTTGTAAAGCAAGCAACAAAATCACTGGGAAGCAACCAGTTCTTTCTCATCCAAAACTCCCATAAGTATGAAAACAAACATAAAAACACCTGTTCTGTGGTCACTGCTTCTAGACTGTCTTCTTGAATTGAAATGCATTTTTCCCAGTGAGCTCACTAGGAGATCACAAAATAAATTCAGCTTAAAAGTGCTACAAAATATTCGACTTTATGGAAACACAGGGATGAGCTGTGTTCCTTTTGACACAATAAAACCACTACCGTGGAATAAAATAAATTCAGTGAAATAAATCAGAAAAATAGGTTAGTTTGTCCTACAAAAGCAATATTTTGTTTATAAAAAAAAAGAGGATGTATCGTTGCTTTAATTCGGCCTTGCTCATCTTTAATGTTTATGATGTCTATGTATGTTTTCAGAAGTTGTGGATTTATCTCTGATTCATGTGTTTCCTCCTTACAGACCACTCAATAAATTGGAGGGTCACTGAATAGTTTAGTTTTCAGGGGCTGATATCACCGAACACTGGGGTGGAGCTCCTGGAAAGTACAAGAGAGATGGGAACAGAAATTTGGCTGACTCCTTTGCTCTCTACAAAGAAATTTAAGGATATGTGGAAGGGAACACATCTCTCTTGTCAAAAAACAAGATAACAATGTGCAGAGAACACAGGTTAGATACTTCTGCAGCTAAAAGTTTCCTGAATACCGTGACTGAGAAGTAGATTAAAACACTGCATTGCAAACAGGAGGAGAAGAGCCCTCCCAGCGTCCATTTGGACTGGGACAAACATCTGAGACACAGTCCTGTCAATGCCCTTGACAGTGATTTCCCCAGGACGGAAGGGTCAGGTTTGTACAGTTTCACCCCAATCCGTCTATATTTTATTTCCATCTGCACACAGACTGCCGCTACTTTCCTAGTTCTCATGTGCAATGGTTGTCTTACTCCATCATCAGAATATTTGTATCAAGTAAATGTGACGTTCACCATTTGACAAACAAAAGCAAGCTTAGAGAAGAGATGACTCCCAGCCACAGAAGCTTTCTTACATTTAATCTGATTTATACAACATATAATGGACTTCGGAGACAGAAAGACAGTGGCTTGACAACAGGTTTAGCTACTGGGTCACTGTGTGACCAGAGGCAAGTAACTTTACTTCTTTGAGCCTGAGTTTATTCTCTGAGAAGTGAAAACATTAATATAACCAAATTGTTTTAAGGATCAAGTAAAATAAAATCTGGAAACAAAACCCTACTTTAAAGTAGGTAAGACTCAGTAAATTTAAATTTCTTTTCTATTCTAGCTATCCACCAGCTAAAGATGTTTGTTTATCTTCAAGGCACGGGAAAATAGAGTGTCACATTCACAAAGTTTATAAAAACTTAAGAATTCTTTATCAGGGACGTACTTTGAATTTTAAACCTAGATTTCCCCATGGTAAACACCTTTATGTTAAAAAATATTCAAAATAAATACACTAGTATACTTGGCATCTATTTTCTCTGAAGGAAAAAAAAAAAAAACAACTATCAAATGTTAATAGACATCTCCCCAAACGTCGGAACATCTACCAAGCATGGGCATACATACCTGGCTCTATGTGGTAGAATTAGATCTCAAAGGGGAATGTGCTTTGCAAATACTTGACAGAAAATGTGCAGATATAAAATACTTACAGTACACATATCTTTATGCTGGCTAATTCAAAATGTCATAAAAGTAAATTTAAAGAAGCAGGTAAATTAATTCATTTGCAGCCCAAAGCCAACTTTCAATCTTGTTTTCCCTGGATATTTCTATCTGAAAACCCTCTGAGATTTCCAGCAGCAGAAAGTCTATTAATTTTCCATGCACTTGTTGATGCAAAAGCTATCAGGATTATGGGTTGAATATTTCTAGTGTAGGGAAAGTATGGGATGCAATTAATCTCTGTGAACTAAAATATACCTCTTTTTATTAATCTTTTATTGTAAATGAGCAAAGTAATTGAACCAGTACCACACTGTCAGAATGAATGCAATGCCGGTGGGATATGCCTGAGAGAGCACATGCTGATTGAGTATTAAATATCTAACGGCAATAATTTATGGTTCATTACCTCTTTTGGAGTTTCTTAGTTGCATAAGGCTTGAATTCTAAATAGTCAGACTTTTAGTAGAAAACGGCTTACAGATGCTGAAGGCAGCAAGTGCACAACTCACAGACAATCTCCCTCATTTGGGATGTTTCATACTTCATGGAACCAAACTCTATCGGTATTTCCAAGCAGGGCTCGTTGTTTCAAAGAGAGAAAGCTGTCATCTCATCCCAAAATGCCCTCTTGCATACCCTGCATGGTGTATTCATGAAAGTGCCAGGTGACACAGACGCAGATCCGTGAGCAGGAATATAATGGAAGCAGAGATCCTGCAACTTCCTTCATATTATGTAAATCCATTTCCAGCTATCTGGTGGTTGAGACACCTCAGTTCTTGTTTTCAACTGACATTAGCTTCCTTAATTGTATCGTGCCAACCCCTGTGGCACAATTTTGCTGCACATGGAAATGGAAGCTTTTTTCCTGCTGGTAACAAAATACAATCGACCTGAGGCAATATTTATAGAAATATGTGTTTTGGATTTGAAGACTGGGTCTTTTCAGGCTACATGCAGTTTAAAAACAAACACAGTTAAAGGAAAACAATATGAGCTCTGTATCTATGGCAAAGAGATACTGCAGCTATATGTTTAGTTGTTGGCTTTTAAACAAATTCCTTTACTCCAGCTTTACCTCAGTGTCCTATGGAGCAGCTAATGTTCTAGTTGGATTCCATTTTTCTTTTCCAGAGAGGGAGTCTGTCTTCTTCGATTTATAGTATTTACTCAGTAGACAATGTTTCTTAAGTGAAACATTTACAGTTTACTCAATATACAATATATAGTGTTTACTCAATTTGAAACAATATTTCTTAAATGAAATTTCAAATAAAAGAATACAGACTTTGGATATGATTTGGACTTAGGTATATAATCATGCATGAAAATGTCTAACTCTTTTGGTACCTCTTTACTGATATCAAATAAGTGGTTTAAGAAGGGCTTTTGAAATAATTGAATACCCTCTTTTCTCCTCAAATTTAAGTCTCTTCTATTCTTGTTACAGTTTGTATACAGAGAAGGTGTTATTTTTATTGAATTACTTAAAAAAGAACCCAGATGCCCTATAACTAACTATCTATCTATCTATCTATCTATCTATCTATCTATCTATCTATCTACTTACTTACTTACTTACTTGTAGGCTAGCATGGAGCCCAACATAGGGCTTGAACTTAGAACTGAGATGAAGACCTGAGCTGACATCAAGAGTCAAAGACGCAAGGGCGCCTGGGTGGCTTAGTTGGTTGAGTGTCCAATTTTGACTCAGGTCATGATCATGATCTCATGGTGAGTTCGAGCCCTGCATCAGGCTCTATGCTGACAGCTCACAGCCTGGAGCCTGCTTCGGATTCTGTCTCTTTCTCTCTCTGCCCTTTCCCCCTTCATGCTCTGTTCTGTCTCTCAAAAATAATGTGAAAAAAAATAATCAGACACTTTACTGACTGAATCATCCAGGCACCGTTCTAACAGTCTCATGCAGGGAACAAATGACAAGAAAAAAAAGCAACAGCAGAAAATATAATTCTCATAAATAATAATCAAAAGTCAAATCTAGCAAAGATCAAGAAAGTTTGAAAAAACAATATGTTGGAAAATGTCTAAGAATGCCAGATGATAACATTTCATCAGGCAATTAAATCTGGTGACTAAAGTCCAAGCTTTTTTACACAATGACAGGAAGAATTTCTTTTGTGCTCCTATAGAGTTTCACATTTTAAAAAAGGGAAATTACCTCAAGGTAAGTGACAGGAAATCAATCATATTATTTGTGGGTAGTGATCAGCAGCCTTGATCCCAACACACTAGACAGAGTTAAATTTATGTAGCTAGGCCACGCCCACTACTTCAGGAAGGAAGTAATGTCAAATAAATTCAGGCTTCCACAGCAGCTTGTAAGAGGAAAATGATAAAGTAAATGATGTTCAGAGTATGATGGGACCAATGGAACCAGAAATGAGAAGAAAAAGGAGAAAGGAATATGACTGTATACTAGGCATACCTCCTCAAAACCATTAAGATTGTTTCTGGGGTGAAAAGAACTAAAAAATGAAAACAAATGAAGGTCTGAATGCAACAGCAAAAGATAGGTGGTATCTTTTCAAGGAGTTAAATCACAGGGCATGATACGTTTAAGAAAAGAATATTGAGGGGTGCCTGGGTGGCTCAGTCAGTAAGGCATCTGACTTCAGCTCCAGTCATGATCTTGACGTTCATGGGTTGGAGCCCCCCATTAGGCTTTGCACTGTCAGCACAGTCTGCTTCAGATCCTCTGTTTCCCCCTCTCTCTCTGTCCCTCTCTCATGCGCATTCTCTCTTTCTCTCTTAGAAATGAACATTTTTTAAAAAGGAAAAGAATAATGATAATTAATAAAAGCACAGAGGCATTTATCAGGGTGATATTTCTAATAAGTGAAATGGTAGTAAGCACCATAATTATTGCACAGATATGAATGTCTAGCCAGGGAAGCCTATTTAAAGAAACATGAACTTTAAAACACACAGAAATTTGATATGTGACTCATGGAATAAATTATGGTATATTCATTTAATTAAAAAAAAAAAAAAAACTATGGGAGGGGGAGCCAAGATGGCAGAGCAGCATGGAAGTTTTTGTGCATCTCACATCCACGAAATACAGCCAGACCAACACTAAACCATCCTGCACACCTAGAAAACTGATTAGAGGATTAACACAACAATCTACACAACCTGAGCTACAGAATTCAGTAGGCATGTGGCGTGGAGAGGTGAACCTGGGGAGAGTGAAGCTGTGGAGGACAGGGAGCCGCTTTTGCATGAGGAGAAAGGACAGAGACAGGGGTGGGGGGTGTGGGGGTGGGTAGAATATGGGAAAAGCACCCCTCCCCAAAGGCAGCTAGAGAGAAAGTGGAAAATTGGAAACGGCGCAGGGACTAAACTAAAAAGGGAGAAAGGAGAAAATTCCATTAAGACTGTAAACAGGGGGAGTGCAAAATCTGAAACTCTGCAGCTTGATACCTGGAGGTGCTGTGGTGGGAAGGGCAAATCCCCAGGAGCAGAGCAGGGTCTGGGAGGTTCTTGGGCCACACAGGTAAAAGTGGTTCCACTGCCGGAAGAATATTTGGTAGAGACTGTGAGGCCACCTGGTCCCAGCAGATCCCAGAGAACAACCACATTCGCTGGTGCTGGAAGAAAGTCTTTAAGGGTGAAGCCAGGTGCCAGATGCGTGTTGTGATTTTCCATAATCCCTGAAACACTGATGGTACGCTGTCTCACAATCTTTTTTGGGGGTGGGCTGGAATCTGGCCGCAGTCTCGGAAACCGGAAGCAACAGGGTCCAGCAAGTGGACCCAGGATCCTGGCTGCAGTCAACATTCGGCCATTGATCAGGGAGACCTTCCTGGAGAGGGGCGGAATGGGTCAAAGCTGAAGTCCTTCCGAAGGGTCTAGGAACACAGCCTCATGTGAGACAAAACTCGGGAGAGAGGTACTGCCTGGGGCTTGGTCACATACAGTGAGGAAGTGGGGAGTGGACGACAGTTGAAGACAGAGGACAAGTGCACGATTGCTGATCAGAGAGAATGGAGTTCCAATACTAGAGACTCGGTAGCTGCGTGACACCATTTTCGCTGCTCCCGCGCATGCGCATACACACCTATGAGCGCCAAAACAATCCACCTCAGTAGGCTAGCAGCGCCATCTAGTGGAGAATTGAGCCATTACACTGAGCCCCTCCCAACTGGGCCAACCTCACTCTTCAAGAACACAAGTCTCACAGACTGCTTAGTTTATGGACTATAAAGCACTTTATAGCCTGACTTCTAGGGGAAAATGAAATAATTTCAGGTATATTTCAATCTGTTAGCAGGTCCATCTATTCATTTTTTTTCTCTTTTTCACTTCTTTTCTTTTTCTTGAATATAGAAACAGAAAAAATTCATTTTTATTTTCAATTTTTATTAAAAATATTTTTCAATTTTTTACTATATGTTTTACTTTTGTGCAATTTTTTTCAAATTCTATTTTACTTCCATCATTTTATTTTAGTCTGCTTCAGTGTACTCATATTTTCAAATTTTCAAACGATTTCCTTTTTTTTTTTTTTTCATTTTTCTCCTTTTGGTTTCTTTTCTTTTTCTTGAATACAGAGAGAGAAAAAATCATTTTAATTTTCAATTTTTATTAAAACTGTTTCTTTGTTTTACTATATTTGTTATTTTACATAATTTTTTTTCAAATTCTACTTTACTTCCATCATTTTATTTTAGTCTACTACAGTGAATTCACTTTTTCAAATTTTCAAATGATTTCCTTTTTTTTTCCTTTTTTCTGTTTTTGTTTCTCTTCTTTTTCTTGAATACAGAGGAGAAAAATTCATTTTTTTAACTTTTATTAAAAATATTTTCTTTAATTTTTTTTCTCCTATATTCTTTATTTTTGTGTAATTTTTTCCAAATTGTATTTTACCTCCATCATTTCATTTTAGTCTACTTCAGTGTAGTCATTTTTTCAAATTCTCAAACGATTTCCTTTTTTCCCCCCTTTTTTCCTCATCTGTCAAATCACTTTCAACAAACACCCAGACCAAAACACACCTAGGATCTAGCATCATTTATTCAATTTTGTGCGTGTTTTTTAAATTTTTTACTTTAAAATTTTTTTAATTTTAATTTTTTTAATTTTAATATTCCCACCTCATTAATTCCTTTTCTCTCTTCAAAATGATGAAACAAAAGAATTCACCCCAAAAGAAAGAGCATGAAGAAACGACAGCCAGGGATTTAACCAACATAGATACAAGCAAGATGTCTGAACCAGAACTTAGAATCACAATAATAAGAATACGAGCTGGAGTCGAAAATAGACTAGAATCCCTTTCTGCAGAGATAAAAGAAGTAAAAAGTAGTCAGGATGAAATAAAAAATACTATAACTGAGCTGCAATCATGGATGGATGCCACAGCGTCAAGAATGAATGAGGCAGAACAGAGTATCAGTGATACAGAGGACAAACTTATGGAAAATGAAGCAGAAAAAAAGAGGGAGATGAAGGTAAAAGAGCACGATTTAAGAATTAGAGAAATCAGTGACTCATTAAAAAGAAACAACATCAGAATCATAGGGGTCCCAAAAGAGGAAGAGAGAGAAATAGGGGTAGAAGGGGTAGGTGAGCAAATCACAGCAGAAAATTTTCCTAACCTGGGGAAAGACACAGACATGAAAATCCAGGAAGCACAGAGCACCCCCATTAGATTCAACAAAAACCGACCATCAACAAGGCATATCATAGTCAAATACTCAGGCAAGGAGAGAATCATGAAAGCAGCAAGGGAAAAAAAGTCCCTAACCTACAAGGGAAGACAGATCAGGTTTGCAGCAGACCTATGCACAGAAACTTAGCAGGCTAGAAAGGAGTGGCAGGATATATTCAATGTGCTTAATCAGAAAAATATGCAGCCAAGAACTCTTTATCCAGCAAGGCTGTCATTCAAAATAGAAGGAGAGATAAAAAGTTTCCAGAACAAACAAAAATTAAAGGAGTTCGTGACCACTAAACTAAATTTCAGCCCTGCAAGAAATTTTAAGGGGGACTCTGAGGGGGAAAAAAGATGAATGAAGGAAGGAAGGAAGGAAGGAAGGAAGGAAGAAAGGAAGGAAGGAAGGAAGGAAGGAAGGAAGGAAGGAAGGAAGGAAGGAATAAATACTGAAAGCAACAAAGATTAGAAAGGACCAGAGAATACCACCAGAAACTCCAACTCTACAAGCATCAAAATGGCAATAAACTCATTTCTTTCAGTACTCACTCTAAACGTCAATGGACTCAATGCTCCAATCAAAAGACACAGGGTAACAGAATGGATAAGAAAACAAGATCCATCAATATGCTGTTTACAAGAGACCCACTTTAGACCTAAAGACACCTTCAGATTGAACGTAAGGGGAAGGAGAACCATCTATCATGTTAATGGTCAACAGAAGTGAGCTGGAGTAGTCACAGTTATATCAGAAAATCTAGACTTTAAAATAAAGACTGTATCAAGAGATTCAGAATGGCATTATATCATAATCAAGGGGCCTATCCACCAAGAAGACCTAACAGTTGTAAACATTTGTGCACCAAATGTGAAAGCACTGACATATATAAATCAGTTCATCACAAACATAAAGAAACTCATCAATAGTAATACCATAAAAGGAGACTTCAAATCCCTACTCACAGCAATGGACAGATCATCTAATCAAAAAATTAACAAGGAAACACTGGCTTTGAATGATACACTGGACCAGATGGACTTAACAGATATGTTCAGAACATTTTATCCTAAAGCAGCAGAATATACATTCTTCTCCAGTGCACATGGAAAGTTCTCAAGAATAGACCATATACTGGGACACAATTCAGCCCTAAGTACAAAAAGATCAAGATCATACGGTGCATATTTTCAGACCATAATGCTATGAAACTCGAAATCAACCACAAGAAAAAAATTTGGAAAGGTAACAAACACTTGGAGACTGAAGAACGTCCTAGTAAAGAATGAATGGGCTGACCAAGAAGTGAAAGAGGAAATTAAAAAGTATATGGAAGCCAATGAAAATTATAACACAACAACCCAAAACCTCTGGGATGCAGCAAAGGCAGTCGTAAGAGGAAAGTACATAGCAATCCAGACCTTCCTAAAGAAGGAAGAAAGATCTCAGTATACGACCTAATCTTACACCATAAGGAGCTGGAAAAAGAACAGCAAATAAAAACTCAAACCAGAAGAAGACAGGAAATAATAAAGATTAGAGCAGAAGTTAATGCTATAAAAACCCCAAAAAACAGTAGAACAGATCAATGAAACCAGAAGCTGGTTCTTTGAATTAACAAAATTGATAAACCCCTAGCCAGTTTGATCAAAAAGACAAAGGAAAGGACCAAAATAAATAAAATCAAGAATAAAAGAGAAGAGATCACAACCAACACAGCAGAAATAAAAGCAATAATAAGAGAATATTATGGGCAATTATATGCCAATAAAATGAGCAATCTGGAAGAAATGGACAAATGCCTAGAAACATATACACTACCAAACCTGAAACAGAAAGAAATAGAAAATTTGAACAGATCCATAACGAGTAAGGAAATCAAATGAGTAATCAAAAATCTCCCAAAAAGCAAGAGTCCAGGGGCAGATGGCTTTCCAGGGGAATTCTATGAAACATTTAAGGAAGAGTTAACCCCTATTCTCTTGAAGCTGTTCCAAAAAGTAGAAATGGAAGGAAAACTTCAAACTCTTTCTATGAAGCCAGCATTACCTTGATTCCAAAACCAAAGACCCCATTACAAAGGAGACCTATAGACCAATTTTCCTGATGAACATGGATGCAAAAATCCTCAACAAGATATTAGCCAACCAGATCCAACATACATTAAAAAAAATTATTCACCATGACCAAGTGAGATTTATACCTGGGATTCAGGGCTGGTTCAATATCTGCAAAACAATCAACATGATTCAGCACATCAATAAAAGAAAGGACAAGAACCACATGATCCTCTCAACTGATGCAGAGAAAGCATTTGACAAAATACAGCATCCTGTCTTGATAAAAGCCTTCAAGAAAGTAGGGACACAAGGAGCATTCCTCGAGATCATAAAAGCCATATATGAACGACCCAACGCTAATATCATACTCGATGAGGAAAACTGAGAGCTTTCTCCCTAAGGTCAGGAACAAGACAGGGATGTCCACTCTCACCACTGTTATTCAACACAGTATTGGAAGTCTTAGCCTCTGCAATCAGACCACACAAAGAAATAAAAGGCATCCAAATCAGCCAGGAGGAGGTCAAATTTTCACTCTTTGCAGATGACATGATAGTCTATATGGAAAACCCAAAAGATTCCACCAAAAAACTGCTAGAATTGATTCATGAATTCAGCAAAGTTGCAGGATATCAAATCAATGCCCAGAAATCGGTTGCATTCTTATACACCAACAATGAAGCGACAGAAACAGAAATCAAGGAATTGATCCCATTTACAATTGCACCAAAAACCATAAAATACCTAGGAATAAATCTAACGAAAGAGGTGGAAAATCTATACACTGAAAACTATAGAAAGCTTATGAAAGAAATTGAAGAAGACACAAAAAAATGGAAAAAGATTCCATGATCCTGGATAGGAAGAAAAAATATTGTTAAAATGTCAATACTATCCAAAACAATCTACATGCTAAATGCAACCCCTAGCAAAATAACACCAGCATTCTTCACAGAGCTAGAACAAATAATTCTAAAATTTGTATGGAACCAGAAAAGACCCCAAATAGCCAAAGCAATCTTAAAAAAGAAAACCAAAGCAGGAGGTGTCAAAATCCTGGACTTCAAGCTATACTACAAAGCTGTAATCATCACTACACTATGGTACTGGCACAAAAGCAGACACTCAGATCAATGGAACAGAACAGAGAACCCAGAAATGGACCCACAAATGTATGGCCAACTCATCTCTGACAGAGCAGGAAAGAATATCCAATGGAATAAAGACAGTGTCTTCAGTAAGTGGTGCTGGGAAAACTGGACAGCGACATGCAGAAGAATGAACCTGGACCACTTTCTTACAGTATACACAAAAATAAACTCACAATGGATGAAAGACCTCAATGTAAGACAGGAAGCCATCAAGATCCTTGAGGAGAAAGCAGGAAAAAACCTCTTTGATTTTGGCCACAGCAACTTCTTACTCAGCACATCTCCAGAGGCAAGGGAAACAAAAGCAAAAATGAACTACTGGGACCTCACCAAAATAAAAAGCTTCTGCACAGCGAAGCAAAGAATCAGCAAAACTAAAACGTAACTGACAGAATGGGAGAAGATATTTGCAAACGACATAAGCCCTCAAAGGGTTAGTATCCAAAATCTATAACTTATCAAACTCAACACCCAAAAAACAAATAATCCAGTGAAGAAATGGGCAAAAGACATGAATAGACACTTCTCCAAAGCAGACATCCAGATGGCCAACTGACATATGAAAATATGCTCAACATCACTCATCATCAGGGAAATACAAATTAAAAGCACAATGAGATACCACCTTACACATGTCAGAATGGCTAACGTTAACAACTCAGGCAACAAGAGATGTTGGCGAGGATGCAGAGAAAGAGGATCTCTTTTGCACTGCTGCTGGGAATTCAAGCTGGTGCAGCCACTCTGGAAGACAGTATGGAGGTTCCTCAGAAAACTAAAAATAGAACTACCCTACGACCCAGTAATTGTACTACTAGGCATTTATCCAAGGGATACAGGTATGCTGTTTTGAACGGGCACATGCACCCCCATGTTTATAGCAGCACTATCAACAATAGCCAAAGTATGGAAAAAGCCCAAATGTCCACTGATGGATGAATGGATAAAGAAGATGTGGTATATATATATACAATGGAGTATTACGAGGCAATGAAAAAGAATGAAATCTTGCCAATTGCAACTACGTGGATGGAACTGAAAGATATTATGCTAAGTGAAATTAGTCAGAGAAAGACAAATATCATAGAACTTCACACATATGAGGACTTTAAGAGACAAAACAGATGAACATAAGGGAAGGGAAACAAAAATAATATAAAAACAGGGAGGGGGACAATATATAAGAGACTCAAAAATATGCAGAACAAACTGAGACTTACTGGAGGTGTTGTGGGAGGGAGGGTGGGCTAAATGGGTAAGGGGCACTAAGGAATCTACTCCTGGAATCATTGTTGCACTATATGGTAACTAATTTGGATGTAAATTTTAAAAAAAGAAAAAAACTATGCAACTGTGAAAAAGAATGAGAATTTTTTGTATACAAGTATGGAAAAATATCCAAAGTATCCAATACTGCATAAAAAGGCAAAGCACAGAATTACATTATAGTGTGCTGCTTCGTTATAGAAGTAAAGGTGTGTGTGTGTTTGTGCGCATGCTTGTATGTGTGCATGAAACACAGGATAAGTGGTATAATAGTCCCCAAGGTGGTTCATGTTCTAATCATTCTTTAACTGGTGCATATGTTACCTTACACGGTAAAATAAACTTTCAGATAAGTAATATGCAGGGCCTTAAGATGGGGAGATTATCTTGGATTATCCAGATATGCCACATCAAACTACAGAAATTCTTAAAAGGAGGAACTTCCTTGGCTGTAGAACCAAAGAAATGTCAGCAGGAGAAAGACTTGAGCAAACATTACTGGCTTTGAAAATGAGACCACAAGTCTAGGAATGCGGATGAATTCTAATAGCTTGAGAAGTCAATGAAATGGCTGCTTCCCAGAGACTTTAGAATGGAACAGAGTCTGGGGTTTCTGGGTGGCTCACTACTTTAAGTGTTGGACTCTTAATTTTGGCTCAGATCATGATTCATGGTTGGCGAGATCAACCCCTGCTCTCAGCACAGAGCCTGCTTTGGATTCTCTCTCTTCCTCTCTCTCTGCCCCTTCCCTGCTCGTTTTCTCTCTCTCTCTCTCTCTCTCTCTCTCTCTCTCTCTCTCTCTCTCTCTCTCCCCCACCCCTCTCAAAATGCATAAACTTTTTTTTTAAATAAAGGAACAAAGCCCTACAGATACCTTTATTTTGTTTAGCCCAGTACGCCTCATGTTAAACTTAGACCTAAGGATATATATGATAATAAATACATGTTGTTTTATCCTTGTTGTTATTTGTTACAGCAGTGATAGAAAATGAATAAACTGCATAAAAAATGCATGTATATATTTGCCTTTATTTGCACAGAATACCTCTATAAATATACAAAACATTTTGGAACACTGCTTTCTGTGGAGCAAGTAATGAGTGGCAGGAGACAGATGTGGATGGGTGACTTTTACAGTACATCTCTTTGTACATTTCAGATATTGGACCATCTAAATTTATCTATTCCCAAAATAAGTATACATAATTTAAAATAAATGTAATAACATTGCCCTTCCTTCCTGTATTTTGAAGGGTACGGGCCATGTGAAACTGGTGAGCAATGAGGCATCACATTCTTAAATAAGTTAGAATTTTGATGAGAGATATACCTGATTATTGGCTGATTGGAGGATAGGAGTTTTGCTGAGATATGGGTATGAACAAATGAAGGCTTACTTTGTTCATCTAAATTATATTTTCTTGTGACTCATTTCTTTTTATAAAGCGACCATCAGGTGATTTCTATTCAAGTAAATTTCAACGCGAGTTAATACATTAAAACCTATCCAATCATTCAACATGTATCAGTGTTCATCAGTGGTAGGAATTAAAGATACAGAGATGCATCGGACATAGTCTTTGATGTTAACAAACTCCCCAGGAGATACATCCTTAAGCAAATAATTACAGAAAAGTGTGAGAAATTCTATGTGAGGAACGATAGGAGATAACAGAAGAGTAATCCAGAAATACCAGCTTAGGAGGAAAATTACTGTTTAGAATAGTTCTGGTGGTCACTGAGCCATCCCCTTCATGGAAATTTATAAAAAAAAAAAAAAACTTACACTATTCCTCAAGTTTTCATACAATCACCTGTTAAAAAACTGTTGTAATAAATGTACAATTCTATAGACAGGGACCACTAGACTAGAGAAGTACACACATCACACAAGGTGATCCCAATCATAAGAAGCAGTACTATTTGCCCATTAGGGTCCATCTGGACATCCAGAAAGCCTCTCGTCTTTCATTCTCAGTCCTTTTAAAAACATTTTTTAAAGACCAAAGTACTAATAGATAAGTCAGGATACTTCATTTTCAAGAAGTAGATTTTCTCTTCTCAAGAGGAACATTAAATGATGCAATTCTACAAATATGATATTCAATGATCCAAATTGTAAATGTGGTCCTAAATATTTTCTTACACTCAGTGCCTCCCATAGTTGGAATATGTGCCAACAACAAACTGGAAAGAAGACTTTAGTTACACAGACTGCTTGACTGAAGGCAGAACCTGATTGATGGCTAATACTGCATTAACTGTAAAAGATAGTCTCATTACAACTGCTCAAACTTAAAGCAGCTTCAGTATAAAGCTAGATTCATGAGATTTATTGGTTCCAAATGGGCCTCAGGATGGAGAAAACGTGAGAGAGGATTCCCCAGGTCAAGATACACTCATACATTTAAATTTGGCATTTAATAAAGTGATTTTCAAATTGGAAATATGAACTTTTTTTTTTACCTCTTCTTGGATCCAATTTTCTGAAGACGTGCAAATGTATTTTATATATTGCATGTAAAATCAGAACTTCTTTCCTCAATCTCCCTAATTTTTGGATACTGCAGGAAAGAGTATATTTGGATCTGAACTTTACAGATAAGTATCCATCAGTCAATCTTTGTCTCTTGTGTGTACAACAATAGCCCCTGAGGGACTGTAAATACTTGTTTTCTTCGCTTCTTTCGGTTTACTGACAGCTCATTCATGTACACATTGGGCAGGAGGATCTGTTTTCTAATTACAAATCTATATTATAAGTTCATCTTCTTTTCAGCTATTAGGATTTCCCTTCCTCTGACTTCATCAGACATTTATTTGTTAAATCAACCCACTGAATAAATGATTAACCTACGTGAAACTGTTGTACAGACACTCGTTGAAAAAGCAAAACAAAACAAAACAAAACAGATTCACTGAATCTCTACTGTTTTCCAGGAGCGGAGATGACTCTTAGATTGGGAGATGCTGAAAGTCCTGAAAAGACATCAAAGTGCATCTGACTTGAGATCAATTCCATGCTCTCTAGAAGACTCGGTTTTCTCACTTTTAAGATTGGGAAAAAAGACGGGACGCACTTCCAGGTTGTTGAGAGTATGCATACCATTTTGTACACGATCTAGTAAGGGGCAAATACGTGATAGTGTTATTAAACACTTTTTATCGACAATTGGTGTTGTGGGACTTGGTATCAGGAAGCATTCTCTCGTCGTGTGCAAAATCAAGGGTCTGTGCCTCTTTTGAAACCATTTCATCCTTAGACCATGGGAACCTGAATAAATACAGTGTCCCTTAATATATGTGAGGGTAAAATTTAAAATTCACCCATGTATTATTTTGGTCAAAATGTCTAAAGAAGTGATTTTTGGATGATTTTGAAAGGTCATTGCATCATATTTTCCTGCCAGTACGCAGCACATGGGGACGCGCCTCCTTTTCCATTTAACACAGAGTGACCTTGTCTATTGATTTAATGAGGAAATTATACATGCTGTACTTTCCTATTTAGCAAAGGTTTTTGTGCTGAAGGTATATCAAAGGAGCACATCACCATGAAGGTTTGGGCGCAGCATAGCCATATGGCAGGGAAAAGGCCACAGCAATAGAGCAGATGACCTGTGGTGTCTCAGACGATGCACAGAGAAGGACATTCTGCAAAGTGGCAAAAGGGGTTAGCCACCGGGCAGCAGACATGTGTCCAGTAAATGGTGGCCTTGATAACTCAAATCCATTTACAGTGCCTATTATTTGACACTCTGTTGAAAATCCAGGAAATGCGCTTTGCACTGGGCTTAGATGAAAATGAGAGAAAGCTAAAAGAGTAACTATTAATGTAATTACAAAAAGACCTGTTTGATCCACACTTCATATGCCCATATGGCTGGGTGTTCAGTGGACTTCAGTAGTCACCACTCTCCTAATAAGCCCCGCTAATTAGGTAATAGGAACATTCTCTCATTGTGACAACAGAGTTTTCTAACTCACTCAAATTAAACCAAGCTAATTTTGGTGTGTGGAGATAGCAGATGGCCCCCCAAGGTACACTCTGGTTTGCAGACAGAAGAATCTGTGCCTTGTGATCCAGGATCTACTTCGCGGGGCTAGGAAACAGCTTCTGGGGAAGTCTTCTGGAAACCAAGAAACTGGTAGTCATTGTCTTATTTTCTGTCCCACAAAAATTAGATAGTAAGATATTTACATGCACATGTGGAAACATATTTCTATGTCTGTATGATACCTAAGGAATGCTGAAATGAGCTCAGTCTCTAAACTCGATGCTTTGTAACTGGGTGTTGTATGTAAGGGATGAATTACTGAATTCTACTCCTGAAACCAATATTACACTGTAGGTGCAGGGTGCCTGGGTGGCTCAGAGTTGGTTAAGCTTCTGACTTTGGCTCAGGTCATGATCTCACAGCTTGTGAGTTCGAGCCCCACATTGGGCTCTGTGCTGACAGCTCAGAGCCTGGAGCCTACTTCAGATTCCGTGTCTTCCTCTCTCTCTGCCCCTCCCCCACTTATGTTCTGTCTCTCTCTCAAAAATAAATAAACACTAAAAATTTTAAATAATAAAAAATATTACACTGTAAGTAACTAAAATTTAAATAAAAATTAAGAAAAAATAAAGCTAATGCTTTCTAAAACGTGTATGCTTCTGGTTACAAAGCAATGTGATAGTGGCACAGGATCACCTTCCTCTCTCTCCATCTCTGCAGAGGTCTGCATGTTTTAAAAGGCAGGATGTTGGAGTTGGAGGGGATTTCAGAATTTCAGCTCATGGACACACTCAATTTGTATAAAGAAGATTAAAAACTGGAGCGAACTGGTCTACATCAGGTCAAAAAGGGAGTTCGTTTCAGAACCAGGAGCTAATGTTTCTCCCTTTGAAGAGTGAACTACTACTTAAAAAAATAACAGCTTTATTAAGATATAATTTACTAACCATAAAATTTACCCTTTAAGCAATTCACTAGTTTTAACTGTCTCTTCCTAGTCATATGCGACACCTGCTTATCAGCACCTTTCTTATCCAGTAGCTATATTTAATTTCATAAGTTTATTTATTTAGAGACAGAGAGAGAGAGAGAGAGAGAGAGAGAGAGAGAGAGAAAGAGAGAAAGCATGTGCAAGTTTGAGCAGGGGGAAGGGCAGAGAGAGAGAGAGAGGGAAACAGAGAATCCCAAGCAGGCTCTGCACTGCCAGCACAGAGCCCGATGTAGGGCTTGAACTCACAAACCATGAGATCATGATATGAGTGAAAAATCAAGACTCTGACACTTAAGTGACTGAGCTACCCAGGCACTCCCACAAGCTATATTTATAATCTGAGAACAATGGCCTCCAGCAGAAGCCTGGATCATAATACCACATTTAAATATGAGCTATCATTAGGTACCAATAACTATATTAAGTTCCTCATCATGCATTAAACAAATACATTTGAGCACCTGCCCATGTGAAAGGCTCTGTTTTAGGCACTTGCTTTAAATCAGTGAGTGAAGCAAAAAGAAATCATGTTTTTGCAAGTCCACAAAGGGGTGAGGGAAGATGCATAATATGTCAATTAAACTTTTCAGACAAAGCTAAGTGCTGTAGAAAAATAACAGAAATCAGAACAGAGTAAAGGAGATGGATGGATGTGTGGATATGTGTGGATAGCTGAAGGGAGGGAAAATGATAATTTTGAAAAGGAAAGTCCGTATAGATTCCACTGACGAGGTGACATTGCACATTTAAATACAGAGACCAATCCTTTAAAGGATGTATTTACATATGTATTATTGACCTTTAAAAAAAATTAATTCCACTAAAATCTAGCACACACAAAAAGTACCCAGCTCAATGAATTCTCATAAAGTGAATATGCCTGCTAAAATTCTTATTTTTACATGACAACACTGATGAAAAGAGCAAGTAAGTAATGAGCCTGAGACCATACCACTCACAGGAGCCAAAGCCTAAATTGTGGACTCATGTGACTCAGGCAACTTAACATTCTGCTGCTGCTCAAGTTCCTGTAAAGAAGAGGACTCAATGGCTAGACTTCAGGCTTGGAAGAACTGGAATGGGAGGGAACGGAGTACAGAGTAGTTGAAATGCTCACCGAATGGGGGAATTTTACTTTCCTGAACAACAAAGGAAGGGAATTTAGAAGCAAGTTGCTGGGGCATCCTCATCTCTAGAAATACAGAGGATGCTGCTGTGTCTGAGAGTTACCACAGAGTGGCAGTGTCTTAGAGCTTAACTAAAGGTAGGAGTTACATTCAAAAATCCCCAATGCAGCCCTCCTTTAGAACTTAATAGGTCTTTTTTGTCTGCATGCAATATTTCACAGATCATAGGCTTTTACATTGTAAAACACATTTGTGCAAAATTTACTTTTGTATGGAAAATAATATAAATACAAACTGTAAAGACAGTCCCTTGTATATATAATAGATATCTAATTTATTATGTGAAATCAAATACATGAATTGTACAAAATTTGCAATTAAAGCTATGCCATATGACAAATATTAACGAAACTGACTGTGATCATTTTGGAACAAACACAGGTGTTGAATCATTACGTTGTACACTTGAAACTAACATAATGTTACGTCAGTGATATTTCAGTAAAAAAAGAGAAAAAGCTCTACCATGGACTTTGTCTATTCTGAAATACCTGGTAAGATCAGCACTTTTACTGGGAAAATCCGAAAGACCAGATTAAAGAAAAGTGAAAACGCTGGGGACACCCATGATTTGAAAGGTGAACATCTAAGAAAGAAGGAAGCCTCCCCGAGAGAACAGATACATTGCTGCCATTCATTCTGTCTCAGGTTCCACCTGGAGACATTTGTTTATTCTTTAGCTGCACTGAACGGTAGCATTGGAAACCAAGCCAAGGAGAGCTGAAATAGGCTGTGTTGGTTTTGGTGGTTTCAGTGTGCTGTGACAGTCACTGGAGTGTAAGTCCTGCCAATGAAGGGGCATCCAGAGAAATGTATTGCAAGTGGGAGCAAACCAATGGTTGACAGACACGGTTTCTTTACAAGTCTGAATTACTGCCTTGCAACTGCTAGGTCCCTCATTAGATTATATGAATTTTCCCCTTTACTACTTGCCAGAGGATAGTCAAGGATAATAAAATCCTCTGTGGAAAGACGACATTCACACCCTGTACAACATTTTAAACATAATATCTGGCATTCAATCAAAACTTATGAAGCTTGGGGCACCTGGGTGGCTCAGTCGGTTGAGCATCTGACTTTGGCTCAGGTCATGATCTCACGGTTGGTGGGTTTGAGCCCCTTTTTGGGCTGTGTGCTGACAGCTCAGAGCCTGGAGTCTGCTTTGGATTCTGTATCTCCCTCTCTCTGCCCCTCCCCTGCTGGAGCTTTGTCTCTGTCTCTCAAAAATGAATAAAAGTAAAAAAAAAAACACAGCTTAAGAAAACACAATCAAAATTTAACAACAACAACAACAACAACAACAACAACAACAACAACAACAAAAGATGGATGGCTAGGTGGTCCAGATAATGAATTGATCACATGAACTTTAAAAAAGATTCATTAATATATGAAAGATAAGGAAAAGTTAAGATAGAGAATTTTGCCAACATATTGGAATCTCTACAAAAACAAAGACTCAAATTGAATTTCTAGAACTAAACAAACAATTACTGGGAAGAAGAACCACCTGAACAAAATCTGTTACAGCATATTGGACCTAGGTGAAGAGTGGATGAGTGGACTCAAGGAAAACTAGTAGAATAGAAACATACTAAAGCTCAGAGAGAGAGAGAGAGAGAGAGGGAGAATAAAAGGGGAAACACAAATATCCAGAAATGTGTAAGATAGCATTGGCACATGGTGAAAAGTTTTTTTAGTATTTTTTTTAAATTTCTATGTTTATTTACTTTTGAGAGAGAGAGAGACAGAGAGAGAGAGTGAGCACTAGTGGGGAGGGGCAGAGAGAGAGGGAGACACAGAATCAGAAGCAGGTTCCAGGCTCTGAGCTGTAAGCGCAGAGCCCAACATGGGGCTTGAACTCATAAATTGTGACATCATGATCTGAGTGGAAGAAATCTGACACTCAACTGACTGAGTCACCCAGACGCCCTGACACATGGTGAAAATTTTTAATATATGTTGTGTCACTGGAGGCACATCTAGGGTATAAAAAATGTAACATAAGCTTTATTCAAAGAAGTAAAGGTCATGATATTTTCTAAAAGTGATTAAAGACATCACCTTACAGGTTCAAGAAACTCAGAAAATCTAAGCAGAATAAACAGGAAAAGAAACAACACTCCCCATCATCATACCACAGCCCTACTGCTGAGCACCAAAGACAAAGAGGAAATCTTTCATTTTTTTAAAAATTTTAACTTTATTTTTTTATTTTTTAAAGTTTATTTTAGAGATAGAGTACATGTAAGTGAGAAACAGCAGGAGAAGGGCAGAGTCAGAGAAAGGGAGAGAGAGAATCTCAAGCAGGCTCCACACTGATGTGGAGCTCTATCCCACGAACCATGGTATCAAGACCTGAGCTGAAATCAAGAGTTGGACACTCAACTGACAGCAACCTAGGCTCCCTGAAAAAGAGGAAATCTTAAAAGTATAAAAGGGGGGCAAAAGAGATGTATAGAGCAATAAAAAGATTGACATTTGATTTCTAAATAGGAAAATGAGAACTACAATTTAATCAGATGCTATATATATTTTTAATTTTTTAAAAATCTTTATTGATTTTTGAGAGACAGAGGAGACAGAGCATGAGCAGGGGAGGGGCAGAGAGAGGGGGAGACACAGTATCTGAAGAAGGCTCCAGCCTCTGAGCAAGCAGTCAGCACAGAGCCTGACGTAGGGCTCAAACTCACAAAACGTGAGATCATGACCTGAGCCCAAGTCGGACGCTTAACCGACTGAGCCACCCAGGTGCCCCTATCAGATGCTATATTTTAAGTGCTGAAGGAAAATAACTGGCAAACTAGAATTTTATACAGAGAGGAAATGTCTTAAAGAAAAAAAATTAAAATTAAAAAATTTAACAAAAAAGAAAAAATTAAAAGAAAAAAATTAAAAAAAATCCTCAACATATAAAAACAAAGAATTTATTTTATTGTCAGAGAATTGAAAGACATACCAACAGATGTTCTTTGGTCAGAAATGGGGACACACAGCAATAGCACTACTAGGAATTTACCCAAGGGATACAGGAGTGCTGATGCATAGGGGCACTTGTACCCCAAAGTTTACAGCAGCACTCTCAACAATAGCCAAATTATGGAAAGAGCCTAAATGTCTATCAACTGACGAATGGATAAAGAAATTGTGGTTTATATACACAATGGAGTACTATGTGGCAGTGAGAATGAATGAAATGTGGCCTTTTGTAGCAACATGGATGGAACTGGAGAGTGTTATGCTAAGTGAAATAAGTCATACAGAGAAGGACAGATTCCATATGTTTTCACTCCTATGTGGATCCTGAGAAACTTAACAGAAGTCCATGGGGGAGGGGGAAAAAAAAAGGAGGTTAGAGAGGGAGAGAGCCAAAGCATAAGAGACTCTTAAAAACTGAGAACAAACTGAGGGTTAATGGGGGGTGGGAGGGAGGGGAGGGGGGGTGATGGGTATTGAGGAGAGCACCTTTTGGGATGAGCACTGGGTGTTGTATGGAAACCAATTTGACAATAAATTTCATATATTGAAAAACATTAAAAAAAACCAATTTGACAATAAATTTCATATTAAAACAAAGAAATGGGGACACATGTGAATGCAGGGAGAGTAGAGAAAGAAAGAGTAAGTATACAGTGAAATCTACATGACTTATCTATAAAAATAATTATAATAATATAGTTATTACTATTATAGTCAATAGTACTTTAGATTTCACTATGTTTCTATATGTGCATAATATCAATTCTAAGATTTATATTTTCTTAAATAAAACATGAAAGGAAGGAACTAAAATGTAAAGATTGGTAAACTGTACAAAATTTACATTAATAGCACCACCTTATCAAAAGACACTACCAAGAGACTAAGAAGACAGCCCAAAGAGTAAGACAACACACAACACACACGAACACACATAGGACTTTTATTCTTCTTAAATCAATACTAAAGAACCACATTTCAATAAAACAAAATAGATAATTCAGTAAAAAAACAAAAACAAAAACAAAACAAAAACAAAAACAAAAAAAAAGATTAGCAAATGACTTCAGTAGTCAAGTTCCCCCAAATAATATCCAATAACCACACATATTTGAAAAAGGAGTGCACATTAACATCTATGATATAACACTATGTGTCAACAAGAATGGCCACAACAATAAAAATCATAAGATACCAAGGGTTGGTGATGCTGTGAAAAAGCATATTATACAATATGGGTAGGAGTATCAAATGGTACAGCTTCTTTAGAAAACCCTTCCAAAATATTTATTGGTGTTGAATGTAGACATCCACTATAACCCAGTGGTTCCATTCCCAGGAATATAACTAACAGAAATGTGTGTACACGTGCACCCACAATATTATTACAAAACTTATATAGCACACCATTCATAAATAGTCCTAAACTAAAAGTGACTAAAATGCCCATCAGCAATAGAAATATAAATTCTGGAATATTCACATGCTGGTACACTATAGAAGAAAGATAATGAACAGAGTATGGTTTTCTGTAATAATATAAATGAATCACAGATAAAAAAACTGAAAAGAAGCAAAAGCCAAAAAAATTACATACTCTAGTACCCCATGGATATCAAGTCAAGATAATTTATGGTATTAGTAGTTACATAGTCAGAAAGATATTCTTTTATTATTATTATTATTATTATATTATTATTATTATTGTTAAAAATTTTAGGTGTATTTATTTATTTTGAAAGAGACAGAAATGGCATGAGTCGGGGGAATGGCAGAGAGAGAGGGAGGGAGAGAATCCTAACCAGGCTCTGTGCTACCAGTGCAGAGCCTGATGCTGGCCTTGAACTTACACAACCACGAGCTCATGACCTTAGCCAAAACTGAGTCCTACACTTAACCTAGTGAGCCACGCAGTCACCCTGTAAGAGAGGTAGCGATGACCATGGGTGGGAAGGAGAGATGTGGAGCATGGTAATGTTGTAAATTTTGCTCAGGGTGATATTTATGCAGGTGTTACTCCTCTGCAAAAATTTCTCAAGGTATACACAAGATTTTTTAACTTTTCTGTAAATTTACACTTCACTTTAGTAACTGATTTATTTCTTAAGTGACAGTATAATTAGAGTAGTGTGCCACCACAGGTTTATTTATTGTTTTAACGAATCATGAGTACTGAAAAGTACACCAATTAAAGGTATAGTTTACCATTAATGCCAAGTGGGCTCTGAAAGCAGGGTTCCTGGGATTGAGCACTGGCTGCTTCAACTATTACATTGGTGATGGCAGGCAAATTTCTCTGGCCTCATTTACTGTAAAATTGGAATACTAATAATTCCTTCCTCAAAGAGTAGTTTTGAACTAAATGAAATGATCTTTGCCAAGGACTTTGTTAAGTACTGCATAAGCAATGGTGGTTATTAATTATGGAAAACCACAGACTGTGGTCTCAGTTTTGCTAGTGTGTAAGTTGAATGACTTTCATCGGGTCATACTCTGAGCTCTTATAACCTCATTAATTCAACAATAGTACTAACTTATTAAGCTTACAGAATTTCTGAGGATTAAACATGATGCCATATAAGAAAATGCTTCCTAATCTGTAAAGCTCTATAAAAATGGAAAGTATTATATGGAAATAATATTTTAGTACAAGGATCAATAGAAAATAGAAGACAATTAAGAAAAAAGAAGAAATGATGTCATGAGCTGATATTTGGGTGAATGTTCTGTGTAACTGTCAATGTTTTCTGATGATAAGGTCGGTGATATCTAACAGATTAAAAACTGGCGTAAAATAGGAGAGAAACATGTACAGCAATGGAAATTATCAAAAAAGCCGATGTAATAGAAAAAATGATTACTGTTGAATATCCACACAGTGCAATTCATTACAGGTATTTTAGAACCCCTTTAAATTGAATTAAATGTAAGAATAAGATGAACACATACACACACACACACACACACACACACACACACACACACACACAGTAGAGCTGGTACTTCCCAGGATTTTCTATTGTCAGTAGTGCTTAGTTGGTTCTTGCATTACTCACTACAGCACAAGATGACACAATTGAGGGGAAATTGAGTTTTCTCCTGCTACAAACCAAGCCAGTAATTCTACGGATTTATTAAGTTAAACTGATGGCTACTGGCAAGTGCTAATCTCCAGGGTAAATCCAATGCATGGCTTATGACATAAAACTTAAAATGACTCAGCTCACTTGCTTCTTTTTTGTTTTTCTTAAACTGCAGAAGTATAGAGATAAGCATATCTCCCCTATAAATGATCTCTCCCTACAAACATTATACACTACTTTTTTATGCAAAACCTAATGTTGCCTTCCAAAATGAGGTTCATTATAAACTCTAACCTGGAATCAGGAAATTGGATGATAGAGTGTATATGCACATAGAATTCCCAAATATACACTTTATTTTCAACTGTTACATATAGTCAATGAAACAACAAAGAAATGAAATGATACCATACACAAGCAGTAGTGACTTAGGGACAACTAAGAAAGACAATTCCAGAAGTGTTTTAAAAAGAAAGGAAAACATAAAAATAATTAAGTAATAAAGCAGAGAGTAAACTATTATCTCTTTTATATTCTGCTATAGAGTTACTAACATTAATGATAAAAATGTCAGAATTTAAGCCTATGTATGTGTGTGTAAAATACATGTGATTCTCATAAATGGGGTTATAATAATGTACTATTTTATACCTTATATGTATAATCTGCAATATAGATTGAATTTAAATTATCAGGGTGTAACTAGTTATAGCATTTATTTTTATTTGCACAACATTCCCTTGGATTTATGTACAAGAGTTTATTGAGTCCCCTACTAATGACCACATACATTTCAATAATATACCCTGCAGTTTATTTGGCTGTTGTAATTCCTACAGTCATTTTAATGTCAGGTATAAAAATGAATAATAAATCAGAAGTGAAGATTAATGTGTTTCAATTTATAAGGTGGTAGACATGCAGGAGGTATTTCTCTTCTTTGGGCTTTAGGTTTCTGATTTATTTAATGGTATCTATGGTGATATTGGAAGAAATGACTTAAGCATCCTCTTGTTGGAACAATCTATGAATCTAAGGGACAGATTATTCTTTTAATAAAAATACATTTCAATTTATTTGTAATCTTTTTGTTTAATTGTGACCCTTTTTTTACATAAGTTATTTGAAGACGTCTAAGGATAGTTACAGTCTATTCCACATCTATATTTACTAAATTTAAAATTCATGAAAAGGAAATACAAATTATTAGGATGGATGGTAAAACCCCAGAATATCAGATTTTAAGAATGCATGCCAGATTTCTTTCATAAGCTTTCTATAGTTTTCAGCATACAGATCTTTTACCTTTTTGGTTAGGTTTATTCCTAGGTATCTCATGGGTTTTGGTGCAGTTGTAAATAGGATCAATTCCTTGATTTCTCTTTCTGCTGCTTTGTTATTGGTGTATAGAAAGGCAACTGATTTCTGTATGCTGATTTTATATCCCACATCTTTGCTAAATTCATGCATCTATCAGTTCTAGGAAAGAAATTGAAGAAGACACAAAGAAATGGAAAAACATCCCAGGATCATGATTGGAAGAACAAATTTGCTAAAATGTCTATACTACCAAAAACAATCTATACATTCAATCCGATCTCTATCAAAATAACACCAGCAGCATTCTTCAGAGAGCTAGAGCAAACAATTCTAAAATTTGTGTGGAACCAGAAAAGACCCTGAATAGTCAAAGTAATCCTGAAAAAGAAAAACAAGAGTGGAGGCATTGGGGTTCTGGACTTCAAGCTGTATTACAAAGCTATAATCATCAAGACAGCATGGTACTGGCACAAAAAAAAAAAAGACACATAGGTCAATAGAATATAATAGAGAACCCAGAAATTCACCCACAAGTGTATGGCCAATAACAATCTTCGACAAAGCAGGAAAGAATAACCAATGGGGAAAAGATAGTTTTTTTTAGCAACTTTTTCTGGGCAAACTGGAAGCGACACGCAAAGGAATGAAACTGTTCCACTGTCTTACAGCATACACAAAAATAAATTCACAATGGATGAAAGACCTAAACGTGGGACATAAAAACATCAAAATTCTTTAAGAGAAAACGAGCAGAAATCTCTTTGAACTTGGTCACAGAAACTTCTTACTAGACGTGTCTCGAAGAGGCAAGAGAAGCAAAAGGAAAAATGAACTACTGGGACCTTATCGAGATAAAAAGCTTCTGCACAGCAAAGAAAACAATCAACAAAACTAAAAGGCAACTGATGGGATGGGAGAAAATATTTCCAAATGACCTATCAGATAAAGGGTTAGTATCCAAAATTTATAAGGAACTTATCAAACTCAACACCCAAAAACAATTCAGTTAAGAAACGGCAGAAGAAATTCATGTCAGAGTGTATCATACCAAGATACAAATTTGGCTTTTATTTTCTTGGAAGTTAAACAACAAAGAAAATATGACCAGTGTAGAATATCCGCCTCCCATTCCCCCCCCCCAAAAAAATATAATAGCTTGAGAAATTTCAAACTAGCAGAAGGAAAGCACAAATACGCAGATATACACATACATATACTAGTGGATTAAAAAAAAATAATCCCTAAATCACTAATGTTTTAATTTTCTCTCCTTTCCAGTCACCACTTCTAACTCAAGTGGTTTACTCATGTACCTATATACAACTCAGGTTCATTCAGATTGAATCAATCCATTAAAGACCAACTCAGAAATTACCCTCAACTGTGTGATTTGATAGACGTGCTAGCTAACATGACAATCATACTGCAACATATAAATATATTAAATCAACATGTTATTTACCTTATACAATGTTATATGTCAAATAGATTTCAATTAAGAGAGAGAGAGAGAGGAGAGAGTCTTGGACAGCTGACACATAAATGGAAGAATTTCTGAAAGCTGTGAGCACCCAGCCATGATTAAGGGCGTCCACTGGTGTGGGCAGGTTTTAAAATTAAAGTGTGTTGAATTTCCTTTGGTCATTATGGTTCTTTGGAATCTGTGAGCTGACCACAGTGAGCTAGATCATGGTACTTACTCCACGAATGGCTTGTGAGAGCGTGTCATTTACCTGAGCAGTGGTGCCTGAGTGAGCTGAGCCAGAAAATGCTGACATTTGTGTGCCACTTAGACAAGAAGGCCATCTTTGGTGACAAGAGCTCCTGAAAGGTGGTTTCTCAATGAGATATAGTTGCCACCAAGGCTAGAATGATGGCCATGGTGACTGTGGCTTTAGAAGAAACAACTTGGAAAGTCTGCAACTATTTTTAAAATTTTAACGTAAGAGCAGTCTTTTAATACTAGGAAAGAAGACAAGCCACATTAGTAGGCAATTGACACAGAGTTCCCAAAAGGTCATGCTTGATCACAGCATTGGCAAAGATTAAAAGAGAGAGAGAGAGAGAAAGAGAGATTCTTCTTTGATAGGATATCAGTATACAATTTCACTTTGGATGCAAACTAGATAGTTGTTAACGGTTGCTGTTCAATTATGCACAGATAATATGAAAATGATGATGATGATAATGATGATAAACAGACATATTAAAAAATGGTCACACACAAATAAATAACAAGCCATGATGGCTTTCCAAGATCCGTGGCATCTTTATTCTATAAGATCTCTATTCTGAAAACTAAGAGAATTCTTCAACATGTTCCAACAGCATACACTTGATTAAAAAATAGATCAGAGGTGCCTGGGTACTTCAGGTGGTTAAGTGTCTGATTATTGATTTAGGTTCAGCCATGATCTCACAGTTGATGGAATTGAGCCCTGTGTTAGGCTTTGCACTAAGCTTGGAGCCTGCTTGGGATTCTCTCTCTCCATTTGCCTCTCCCATACTTGTTCTTGCTTTTGCCTCCCAGCCCCTCTATTTCAAAATAAAAAATAAACTTAAAAATAGATCAGATTTCTCTATTTCTTAGCCATTCTATATCACTCAGATCTAGATTACTAAGATCTAAGATTTACTTCCACATAAAAAAGGAAAAGAAATGTTTAACATAAAAATGAGTGCAAAGTTCAAGAAGTGAAAGAAAAATATAATCGTAAAAAAAGACTTCAGGGAATAGAAATGTATTGCAGCCACGTCTGTTTTGTTTACTCCATAAAATATAAAGAAAACATGGTCTCACTGAATGAAAAGATAATACACAGTGAAACAGCTTAGAGATAAAAAGTGCTGGATGAGAGGTATACAGTATTACAAAGACATCAAGGAATTAACTTATATCTACTGTACATTAACCTGTTTACAGGTAGCACAAATTCTATACATAATTGATTTGGGAAGAAAAAGTTCAAGAAAATATTTCGGAGTAAAAATAATCAGAAATGGAAAGAAAAAACCCAATTATTAGTTTATTTCACTTACTCAGTAAAATTCATTGGTTGAACACATGGTAGCTAAACTGTGAGCCTAAAGTATAAAGAAGTAGACTCACTGTTGTACACCTGAAATGAATGTAACATTGTATATTAATTATACTCAAACTGAAAAAAAAATGAAAACAATTTTTTAAAAGAGGAAAAAGAAAAAAACACCTCACTGTTGGGAAGGGTAGTTAGTGGCCAGTCGGTATTTACAGAATATTGGTCCTTTGTTAACGCACACTTAAAAAGGTAGACTGAAAGATCCCAAGGGATATTGGACAACGTTACTGGGAAGTGTATATCTCTTAAGGAAAATTGCCAATTTGTAGCAGAAATCATCTGAAGTCAACCAGGTAGAAAATATTAGACGTAAAAATAAAAAAAATAATCTTGCCTCAGATTTTTCATCTGCACTACAACATGCCATAATATAGTGGCATAACTTTTTTGGTTATTGTGGTGCAAAAGTTAGGGACCCCAAATTTTGTCATAGCTAAATTTCCAGTTCACATACAGTGGTGGTACAAAGATACTTCTAAGCCCTGCAGTAACTCAGAAGACTTAATCAATATGTACTTTCCAGAAAACAAACAAACAAGAAGAAACTGACAAACCAACAAATAGTTGAAATATTTAATCCAATGAAATGATGAATGAGTCAAATTCTAGACTCCCAAAATAGGGGAGGGAACTTCTGAATGAGAAAGTGACAATCCAGAATGAAGGTAAGAGTAATAATGACTATTTAATTGTATCACTGAATATTATTTAAAGGAGGGATACAGATATAATGCTTTGAAAAATACACTTTTACATAATAATATATTATATTTCAAGAATAATTTATTCTTGAATAATAATAATAATTATTATTATTATTATAGCAATCATTTCTTTTTTTCTTTCATATCATAAAAATTATAACAAATCTATGGGGAGAAGATCGTATGCAGGATGCTTTTATAGTTCATCTTTCCTGGGGCCCTATCTTAATTACATCAATGTGCAACACCAGCCTCTAAACACCATTTCAGGAAACATATGCTCTTTGAAATCAAGATGCTAATCTTGGCTCTAAAGGTTTTTGTATCTGGTTCTAGGTCCCTATCAGAGAATATTTACAGCTAAAAGTAACAAAGACATAAAAAGTTGCTTTAAGTCAATGGAAGATGTGACCTTAAACCAAAGCCAGAACTTTTAAGTAATTGTCTAAAATATAGATCATAGCTCAGGTTTTTTTGGGAGAAATTGTAAAGCTTCTGCGGTTGTGGCCTAAGAAACTCCATTCTTCTTTTCATTAAGACACATTTTCTAAGAGAACATATACTTTTTTAATGTTTTATTCATTTTTGAGGCGGGGGGTGGGGTGGGGAGAGACACAGAGTACAAGCAGGGGAGGGTCAGAGAGAGAAGAAGGAGACACAGATTCTGAAGCAGGCTCCAGGCTCTGAGCTGTCAGCAAAGAGTCTGATGTGGGGCTTGAACTCATGAACTGTGAGATCATGACCTGAGCTGAAGCTGGATGTTTAACCAACTGAGCCACCCAGGCACTCCACATTTTCTAACAGAAATGGAATGGAAGTAGCCTAAATTCCAAGTAGGATAATTATTATTATAGAATTTTTATGTATACATATGTCAATACTTAATCTCTACTGGAAGTTGCATTACTATCTAAACAATGTATCTTGGGTCTCTCACATGATCAGAGTGTATGTGTGGTGGGACAAGGGGGGGAGGCAGGGAGTGCAGCAAAAAGAAATGGAAGAAGCTGGGTAAAGTTCTGCTGAGAAAGTGGACTGCCTCCAAAACTTAGATTTGCCAAATACAAAAATAAAATAAAAAGGGAAGTAGGGATAAAAAGAGAAGCAGGGAATGGCAAGATTCCATTCTTTTTGATCAGTGAGTAACAATGGAACATTACTTGGCAATCAAAAAGAATGAAATCTTGCCATTTGCAACAACCTGGATGGAATTAGGATGTATTCTGCTAAGTGAAATAAGTCAGTCAGAGAAAGACAAATATCATATGATTTCACTTATATGTGGAATTTAAGAAACACAACAGATGCACATAGGGGAAGTGAAGGAAAAACAGGATAAAAACAGGGAGGGAGGCAAACCGTAAGAGACTCTTAAATACAGAAAACAAACTGAGGGTTGCTGGAGGGGAGGTGGGTGGGGGGATGGGCTAAATGGGTGAAGGGCATTAAGGAGGACACTTGTTGGGATGAGCACTGGGTGTCATATATAAGTGATGAATCACTAAATTTTATTCTTGAAATCGTTATTACACTTTGTTACATAAGTTGTATTTAAATTAAAATAAACATGTATACAAACATAAACATTTAAAAAAAGAGAGAAGCAGAGAAATGTATACACACTTTAGAGCTTATGCTTGGAGAAATGAGAGACAAATTGAGGAACATAAATGGGGGTGGAGTTCTAATGACTTTTTTTTTTTAAGTTTATTTATTTTGAGAGACAGAGAGCAGAGGAAGAGCAGAGAGAGAGGGAGAGAGAGAATTTCAAACAGTCTCCACACTGGCAGTGCAGAGCCCGACACGGGCCTCGAGCTCAGTAATCATGAGATCGTGACCTGAGCCGAAACCAAGAGTTGGATGCTTATCTGACGGAGCCCCCCGGGCACCCCTGGAGTTCTAAGGACTTCAGGTAAAAGATACTGAATGTGGATTTGTATCAATCCTATGTCAATGTTCGCCAACAAGACTCCCCTCCTCCACTCTGGCAACACATGTGCTGTATAGCGTCCAAATGTTTCATTCACATCTATGAACATATAATGATAGATTTTTCAATGAAATAAATATTATAACAGATGCAGTTATTCTCATTTCAGTGTCTACTATCTGTGACTACCCCCCCCTTTTCCTTCCCACAGCTAATCTTGACATATTTGATGGCAATGCAGTTGAGAACAGCTGCTGCGGTGAATGTAAAATTCTGTAAATCCTCCCTTCTTAAAAGGCATCCTTTTAATGAAAAAAAAAAAAGCCTGTATTTTTGAAACAAAATGAACAAAAGGGTAGCCAAAGTTACCCTTTATGACTTTTTAGTTATTTGCTTTCTTACATTGAAAAATAGTGACGCCAGAAAGCAAAGCTCTTGATAGGTGTGTCTTTTGTTTTTGTTTTTGTTTTGGTTTGTTTTTTTTTTTCGGCAAGTGTTGAGGAAATCATTTTTCATGGTTGGCCTGGGATAGTTCTGATTTATGTCTATTTTCCTGGGGTAGTGAATGACAGAGTCTCCTTTCACTTAGAAGATCCAGACTATAAATTATACAGTCACTCTAACAAAGCTATCTTAATGATTTTTCAGGAGTGTTTTGATATAGACTCTAAAAATATGGTGTAAAGAAACTGCATATAGGCGTATTTATTTAGATAAATATTAAACCTCCAAATAAGAGAAAGAACTATATGAAGACATATTTGGAGATCTAATTCAGAAGAAATTTTCAGGTCACAGTCACCTTCCACTTTCACCATTTATCTTTGGAATGATCCTATTTCCTTTAGAGGGATTATAAATACCAATTTACAAATCATAATACTGCTCTTGCTAATAAAACAACAGCCACATAAGCAATAACAGGCTGTGACATATAGTTCTGTATCTAGAATTTCAACCGAAGGACCAAAGCAGGCAGCACACTGAGCATTTTCTGAGGAATTGTGAATCGCAGTGAATATTTTCTAAAAGGAACAAAATAAAAGATTGGAAAATGACAGGAAAGAAGAGGGAGAGAAAAAAGTAAATGTATTGGGATACTTAATAAAAACTTTAAGTGCCTCAATACTGCATGATTCTGCTTCTACGAGGTACCTAGAGTAAGGCAAAATCAGAGACGTAAAATACAACGGTGGTCACCAAGTTCGGGATGGGGATGGGCAGATTTTGTTCAATGGGTAGAGAGTTTCAGTTTTGCGAGATGAAAAAAGTTCTGAAGATCTGTTACATAACAAGGTACATATAGTTGATACAGTGAGCCTGCTAAGGCAGTAAATTTGTGGTATGTGGGTTTTTTTTATCACATTAATAAATGGGGAGACTAAATTCCTTACAACCTTAGCACCCCAACAAATCACTGCTTCTTGTGCTCATTTTCTATTTTAGTCCTTTATCCTAGGTATAAAAAAACAGACTGACAGTTATACTCATAGTCTACATTTATACCTGTGTCTGTATTTTTTTCTTAACATCCTATCTCCCACGTTTTAGCAGACCTTTTTGCAATTTTCAAGACCATTTAATTGTGCAGACTCAGTAAAATAAAGGATGTAAACATATCCTTAATACTTTTATATTTATTACATGGCAGAATGCTTTGGATATATTGGTTAAATAAAATATAATATTAAATAAAAGAAACTTTAAATGTCTCAAGGAGGAATATTACTGAATAAATTTATGCTGGTAAATCATTCAATCTTATATTTATGAATAGTGAAAATTACTGAAAAAATAGTAATGACAACTATTTTTGCTCCTGCAAAGTCAATATAAAAAATAATTTCACATTTTGTATGTAATGACTTCTAAGAATTTTCAAGTTTTCTCTAATGAACATTAGCTTCACAGTCAAAAATTCTAAATATTATTTGCAATACAGGTATTTTCAATAATAAAACTCTATAAAGAAGTGACATTTTATTGTCCCAGGTATTTATTGTAAACCAGCCTGCCATTTACAACTTAAATGTAGGGAAAATATTCCATCCTGTTGAGTTCAGCATGATTGAGTTCAGCTGTGTGATATAAAATGCATTTTCTATTAGTTTGTGTGGCTATAAAGTCAATAAAAGGAACAGCGGTCTTCCCCACAGAATGCTCACCTACTGTAGCTTTCAGCTTATTATATAGCAAAGAAGAACAAAATACTCATAGTAACAATGTATTTTTAATAGGTTCTCAAGCTGTCCCTTTCACAAAGAGTTGTGGCTGAATACAGATATGGCTGCTGTGAGGTTTTATATCGGTGGACGGGCTGAACAAAAACCAGGTAGGGAGACATTTATCTAACACAAACGCGTGGGCTTCTCAGCCATAAAGCCTACTGATTCTGCCAGTGGGTTACTACCTCTGTTTTCCCTGAATGTGGCTCAAATTTCATGGGCAAAATGCTTTCTAGAAAGCAATGCAAAGATTATTAAACATAAGTATTAGAAATAAAGGAAGATATATAAGGGAATTGACTAATTCACAAAAACACATTGCAGAGACAAATGCTAAACATCACCACAGACTCCAGTGAAGTAAGTACCCATTAATTTAAAATGAACATTTAAAACATAAAGTTAACTTTAAAATTAGAGTTAACAAATAAATACATTTGGAAAGCATGTTTCCTCCTCCTAGTGGCTCAACTGAAGACTAAAATATCTCCTTTGTCTCACACCCTACAATTACACAGCTTACTCCAATATTTTCTTTAACTTGATGAAGGTACAAAGTTCTTAAATCTAATTAAAGAATGGTCTCTAGGTAAAACAAAAGCTCCCCAACCAAAGTAAATGTCTAAGGCTATCAGACAATTAACAAAATCCAAGGAGGAGAACTTAATGTTTGTTGTGGGCAATTTCCAGTTTACATTCTGATTTCCCACTTCTTGTAAGTACAGAAAAAAAAAAATCTCTACTATAAGAAAACACAACAGTATTGATGGGATATAATGGTAATAGTAATAAACTCTTTTAATCTATGGGAGACAACAGAGAGAGGCAAGGAGTATGGCAAAGTAGGATTTCTATCTCAGGATAGGTAGGGAGGATACTATTCAGCTCCAGTGGATTGTAGCTATGAAAGCATATGAGCACAGTGTTGCTAAAGCTTCAGCTATGTCAAATATTGATATATCTTAAGTGTAAGTACACATTGAGAATAAGGAACTTTTACAGTGAAATATAATATAAATAAAAAAGGGGTGCCCGTGTGGTTCAGTTGGTTAAGTGTCTGACTTCGGCTCAGGTCATGATCTCACGATTCACGACGTTGAGGCCCACATTGGGCTCTGTGCTGACAGCTCAAAGCGTGGAGCCTACTTTGGATTCTGTGCCTTCCTCTCTCTCTGCCCCTCCCCAGCTCTTGCTCTGTCTGTCTCTCTCTCTCAAAAATAAAAACGTTAAAACATTTTTTTAGAAAGAAATATAAAAATGGATTTTTACAATGCAAACAAAATATAGCATGGTGTATATATAGAACCTCCATTGCATTATCTGATTGGCATCTAAATATAGAATTTAAAAACGGATCCTTCAAAGGCAATATATATTGTAGTTAAAAACATGAACTCTGGAGACCAAGTGTCTATGATGGAATTTAAACTTTTCCAGGTACAAGTGGGTTGACCTTGGGGATTTTAACAGAGTTATTTCATAAAGTTATTGTTAGGATTAAATAAATTAACACATACAAAGCTCTTAAAAGAGCACATGGTAAGTATTAGGGATTAATTACTAACTGATTCACTGAAGAGGAATCTGCTAATTTTTTGCTCCTGAAGGCCAAGAAAAAGCATTATTCCTTTCTTTAGTTCTACATTATAGTACAGCATAGGTGTTCATAAAGGTTTTGTTGCTTGTACAATTGTGAAAAAAGCAGTAGCTGTAGAACTGCAAAGACCTGGGGTCAAACTACTGCTGTGGTACTTAATAATTGTGTGACCTTGGATCTTTCTGAAAATTGGGAATACTGATACTTAATTTAATGGTGTACTGATAAAGACTGAAGGTAAAATACTGTGGTAGTCAGTAATCTATATGGCTTTTCCCACTGGTGTTATCCCTGTGATTATGTTACCTTACATGACAAAAGGATTTTGCAGATGTAATTAAGGTTACTAATGAGTTGTTCTTAAAATAGGAAGATGATTGGCGAGTGGGCAGGAGGGTCTAACCTACTCACATGAGCTCTTTAAAAAGCAGAGTTTTCTCCTACTGGTGCAGGAGAAATCAGACAAAATTGAGGTGTGGGAGGAGTTTGATATCCTATTGCAGGTTTATTTATTTATTTATTTATTTTTTTAACATTTCTTTTTTGAGAGACAGAGAGACAGAGTACAAGCAGGCAAAGGGCAGAGAGAGAGAGAGAGGGAGACACAAAATCTGAAGTAGGCTCCAGGCTCTGAGCCATCAGCACAGAGCCTGATGTGGGGCTCAGACTCAAGAATTGCAAGATCATGACCTGAGCATCAAGAGGCTTAACCTGCTGAGCCACCCAGGTGCCCCTCCTACTGCAGGTTTTGAAGACAGTAAGATGAACAGGGTCCCATCGGAAGGAACTCAGGAGCCCTCTAGGAGCTGTGAATAGCCTTCAGCCCTAAACCAGTGCAAGAAAAATGCTGATCTCAAATCTATAGCCACATGGAAAGAATCGGGTTCGGCCAACAGCCTGAATGAAACTGGAAGTAGATCCATCCCTAGGGTTTGATATCAGACCATGAAAATCCCGAATGGAGAGATCAGCCTAGTCAGCCCAGACTTCTGACCTACAGAACTGTGAGCTGATATATGGGTGTTCTTTAAGCCACTAAGTTTATGGTAATTTTTTACACTGCAATAGCAAACTAATATAGCATGTAAATTATGTGACACTTAGTAACTACATATTAAATGTTAGCTATTATTATAATTAAATATTTGTTCAGTGAATCAAGATTGAAAGTTTGGTGCTAAAATTCTCCCAACAGGCAAAATTACCCTGAAATAGTCTCATATTCTTTTTTCCTCTTCACTTGCTGAAGGCGGAGATTAAAAATAGATACTTTACAGTGGCAAGAACATCAAGAAGGTGGGAAGGATTATGAAAAAAGGGAAGTAAACTATCCCTAGGATAAGTGAGTCACTCAAGACACCCTGCTCCTAAAGATGATTAGGGGCGGAGCTCATCAATACATTTCTGGAATCATTTTTCATGTATCCAGTCCTTCCTGAATTGATTGGGGGAATGTGTGATATCAGAATTTTATGTTGCATTTCTCTTTTGAAAATATCCATGCCCTTTAAAATTGGGGGTGATCCATAGCATACCTAATCCAAGCAAAAATTCTAAGTTATCAAGCATGGCTTCAATATATCCTTCCTTCTTAGGCCTAAGATGTAGTCAGTGCTCAGTAAATATTTATGAAAAGAATGTGACCTGTGGCTGACATTAGACACAATTTGGCAATTTTAAGACCACCTAATTTAATGTCTAACAAAGAATGTCCTCGATAATCTTTTTTTAATTTTTTTGTTTATTTATTTTTAAGAGGCAGAGCACGATTTGGGGAGGAGCAGAGAGAGGGAGACACAGAATCTGAAGCAGGCTCCAGGCTCTGAGCTGTCAGCACAGACCCCAAAGTGGGGCTCGAACTTGTGAACCACGAGATCATGACCTGTGCTGAAGTCGGATGCTTAACCGACTGAGCCAGCCAGGTGCCCCTGTCCTCAATAATCTTGAATGAATTTATGAATAAGTAGGTGAAATTTTTTGTTGCTTTTTAAAACTATGACGTTCTCCCCTGCTTTGTCTATACCGCATTATCCTCTCTCCTTCCCTCTTAGTTTCCCAAACTCTCTCTCTTCTAAAATAGCTGAAAGCATTGTTGAGAATGGCTCCCTAGGCTCATATTTTGGAATTGATCTCTCTGTTCTCTTTAATACTTTCTTACATCATTCTGCATGACAGGAAGTAGTTTTTAACATAATTGGGCATCTTAAATATCAACAAAACTTACAGGAGTGTTATACTTCAAGAGAAGGTGTGAATGGCTGGTATAAAATGACCCAAAGCTGTACCTTTTTGCTAATTTCTGATGAAATATTAATAATTTTGGTAAAATATGTTGCTACAAGTCCTAAAGTCTGCTTCAGCTGAATATTGTGCAGAATCTTCAGATTCAGGGGAAATGATTTAACAAAAAAACATAAGGAGAAAGAACAAAGAATGCATATGTACAACCAATGTCAAATTATATGCTGAATAGTGAATTAAAATCAGATGGGTGTCCTTTTAGCATGCTGTTAATATTTTTGAACCAGAAGAACTAACAAATAAAGGTCTTGCTTCAAAAAATCTTGAATCAAAACTATATAAATAAACACCGTTTTCATGTTGGGGCCCCTAAGTGGCTCAGTTGATTAAGTATCCAACTTCAGGTCATGATCTCACGGTTCATGGGTTCAAGCCCCACATCAGGCTCTGTGCTGACAGCTCAGAGCCTAGAGCCTGCTTTGGATTCTGTGGCTCCTTCTCTCTCTGTCCCTCCCCTGCTCACACTCTGTCTCTGCCCCGCAAAAATAAATAAAATGTTTAAACAATTAAAAAATAATGTTTTCATGATAAAAATGCATATGGGAGCCAAGAATGAACCAAAAGTAGTATATGAAAGAATAAGAGGAAATATTTATTTTTCTATACATGTATGGAAGTTTGTGTGTGTGTGTGCTTGTGGCAGTGGGATGGGGTGTAGACAAGTGTGTTTGTGTGTATGTATGCATATGAAAGACAGAAACAGAGAGAAAATGTATATGCGCCTGTATGAATGTGCTTGTGTGAAAGAAGGGAGAAAGAAGGGACCTTGAGATTGACTGTGTGCAGTTTTTCTTTGGTCTTTGAGCTATGTTAGGCAATAGTTACAAAATCATGGTGTTTAGGGACACCGAGGTGTCTCAGTTGGTTAAGGGTCTGACACTTTATTTTGGCTCAGGTCATGATCTCATGGTTCATGAGATCAAGCCCTGTGCCAGGCCTTGAATCAGATCCTTAAATGACTGGGCCACCGAGCTGCCCCAAAGTCTTTATCTCTAGAAGCTAGTGTTTCATCAAATTATTCCATTTTTAAATGCTTTAATAGCCTCTGAAGGGTATTAAGAGCAATTTTGTTTTTTGAGGGCCATGTCATCATTTTTATGACGTAGATCTTTAGCATTTCCCTTATTAGCAGTCAGGCTATCCTCTCTCCTCCCACCACAATGTTTCTATGATGAGTTACAAACAGAAATCACATTTTCATACTAAAAATAACATAATCAGAGCATTGATTCTTTCACTAGAAACTGTAAGTTCAAGATTCCACATGCAACACCTTAAATCACAGACTGAGACCTCACATTCTGACCTGGAGTTTCAACCCCTGTGAGTACACTTTGGAATAACTTGAGGAAGTTAAAAGGAGGAATGCTTGAGTTTCACATTGAAATGAGTACGTTACAATCTCTATGGGTGGGATTTGAGCATTGGTAACTTTTAGTGTTGGTGGTTTAATGTGAAGTCAACTTTGAGAATCACTGTTTTATAAGTAGTTCATGATGTATCCTCTGCAAATCCCAAGTAGTTGGGATGTTTAACTTGTGTGGATATTTTGCTACTAGACAACACCTAAAAGCATTTCAGAGTCAGTAGTGATGAAGAAGTAAAAAAAAAAAAAGTGAAGTAATGAATTTGATTTCTGTATCATACAAAAATGCTCTGGGGATAGCTTCCAAAGATGAAGCCAACAGGTTTTTTTTCTCTCTAAAACTTTATTATGAGAATCATCACACATACAGGAATAAAGAAAGAATAGTGAGAAAATATCCACAACCCACCAACGAAATCCAAAAGTTGTAAGATTTTATGTGCTTCTCTCATCTACCTACCTATCTACCTACCAACCTACCTATCTATTTATCTATCTATGTACCTATTGCTTCCCTACCTACATAAATAGCTATGTACGTATCTAGGCTTTTAGACAATAGAATTATAGTAGGGAAATGTGCAGCCTTATAAGTGTTTACTCTTTGAAGGAGGTAATATTCATTTGAGTGATTGCTTTGTAATCTATAATAGATATGTATACATACAAATATATCTATTTTCACACATATAAGCTCATTTATCTATAGCTATACTTTCTTGGGTATTTCTTTACATAATAAAACATGATATATATATATATATATATATATATATATATATATATATATATATACATATATACATATATATATATATACACACACATATATATCTGGAATAATTTCTCAACACAGTATTTATGGAAGTATCATTTAGAGAGGCCTGAATTAAGGACTTCTGTTTACAATATCTGCTCCCACTCTGACAAAATGCCAAATAAGGTGGTATTATTTTGCAGATGGGGAACCTGAGGGGACACCCAATGTGTAGTCATATATTCCATGCCTCTTTAACATCCACGAACTCTCAAATGTTATCCTGTTTTAGCATCACTAGGAGAATATGTCAATGCACAGAATGCTGGTACCCAGTCCCAGAATTCTCTGAATCAACAGGTCTAGGGTAGAACCCAAGACTTCACCTTTCTAGTGAGTTCCCAGTTGAAGTCAGCGCTGCTGCTGGGCCACCCTGTGAGATTCATATCATTTGAATTCCAAGACTCAGCTCAGAGTCATTTTCTCCCCCAAGTCTTCTGTGCCCCTCAATATATCTGTACCTCTATTTTTCCTCACTGTTTGATTTGCTTGAAATGCCCTTTCCATATTTCCATATCATCTTTTAAGAAAGAGATAATTACAATAGTAATATTGTGATTTATAACAAGAAAAATATATTTGGTCTTTGCCCTCATTTCTAGCACAGAGCTTCTAAAAAAAACCCTTGGAACTTCCTAGGTGAAGAGCATGAAAAAGGTGCCTTTTATTATGTTAATTCAGTGCTTTTGAAAAGAACCTAAGGATGGGGGCTGGTCACCAGTGGAATCTACCCTGTGATTAGAAGATTGGAAATTTCAGCCCCACCCTCAATCTTCTGGGAGGAGAGAGGGGTTAAACACTGAATTCAACTAAGGGACAATTACTTAATGAACCATGCCTTTGTAATGAAGCCTCCATAAAAACTCAAAAGGACTGTGTTTGGGGAGCTTCCAGGTTGGTGAACACATGATTGGGGGAGAATGGTACCTGGAGAAGACATGGAACCTCTGTGGTCCTTCATATCTTGCTCTATATGACTCTTCCATCTGGCTGTTGCTGAGTTGTATCTTCTTATAATAAACCAGTAGTCAGTAAAATGTTTCTCTGAGTTCTGTGAGCTGCTCTAGCAAATTAAACCAACAGAGAAGGGGGTCATGGGAATCTCTGATAGCCAGTTGGTGGGAAGTACAGGTACCAACTTGAACTTTCAATTGGCATCCTGAGTCAGAGAGGGTTACTGAAACCGCCAATTTGTAGCCAGGAGGTCAGAAATGTAGGTGACACTCTGGGCTTGCAGATGGCATCTGGAGTAGGGTGGAGGGCATCCTTGTGGGACTAAGCTTTAACCTGTGGGATCTGATGCTGTCTCCAGACACACTGCTGGAGTCTGAGAACTGCTTGGTGGTTAGTGGGGAAGCCCCCCCCCCCAACCCATGCTGGAATTAGGTCCAGGAACCCAAAAATAATAGTACAATATAATGTTTTAGCTATGAACAACTCAATCCCTTTTCCCAACACACACACACACACACACACACACACACACACACACACACACACA
>NW_024412421.1:14695629-14948366 GCF_014898765.1 Herpailurus yagouaroundi
CACACACACACACACACACACACACACACACACACACACACACACACTACAAAATATATCTCTAGCTCCTCAGGGGAAGCAAACATACCTGATTACCCTGTGTAACCAATATAATCCTGTATCGTCCTAGAACTCACCTATGAAGCATTCACTCAATGTTTGTGGGTTAAATAAATGACTTCCTTGAATTATCATATTTTATACTATAATAGGCACATTAAAAACTATATCTGGTGAGTTTTTATTATGACTCAGCATATTGATTGGAATGTAAAGATCATTCAGGGAATATTTTATGGTGGATAGACAAATGAAGGGCCATAAAGACTCATCTTCAAATACTTTCTGTCCTTTCAAAAGATCTTTGAAGTAGGGTGTGATCCCCCCTCCTACACACATGCTTCAGACACATATCCTCAGAAAGCTTTGTGAGAGAAATAAAAATTATAAACCAGCTTAAAAAGTAAAATAAAGTAAAGTACCATGTGGTATTTTCATATGGAAAATACCAACATGAAGTGTGTTAGCTGTTGCTATCTCTTAAGGGTCAAAATCCATTTATATTAGATTTCAGAGTCTGCTTACTACTCTGGAATTCTACTATGAAAACCTCTGTAAATTATGGATGATAACAACAGCTTTGGAGGTTTGTTGTAGAGGTTAAGAGAGATAATTTATCCAAAGTACTAAGAGAACTCTCTGAGATTTGGGAGATGGGGCGGTAAGACTCACATAAAGGATATAGCATTTATATTATACTTAATAGGGGTCAGATTTTGTAATATGGGACTCCCTCTTGAAAATGTCTGCCAAGCTCAAAAAGTAGAAACAATTGCCTTCTGTGTTCCTTTTATATTTTTCTTACTCCCCACTTTAATTTTGTGAACCAGTTGGTGTGGACAGATGGGCCCATTTATCATCCTTGCAAATCGACACCATTAAGCCTATAAGTGTTTCTTGGGTCTAGCGTGAGAGATGAGAGAATTGGGTTTGATATATATTTTTAAAAGACTGCTTATGGCAGTTTAAAATCGCTATTATGTTCTAACATTTCCAAAACATAAAAGATTAAAAATGCAAGCATCTGAGGATGTGGAGAAAAGGGAAACCTCATGCACTGTTGGTGGGAATGTAAACTGGTGAAGCCACTATGGAAAAAACAGTGTGGAAGTTCCTCAATAAATTAAAAAATAGACATACCATGCAATCCAGTAATTCCACTTATAGGTATGCACCTAAAAAAACTAAAACACTAATTTGAAAAGACATTTGCATCCCTATGTGCATCACAGTATTACTGACAATTGTCAAGACCTAAATAGCCATTGATAGATGAATGGATAAAAAAGATCTGGCATATATACACAGTGATTACTTAGCCATAAAAAAGAATGAAATCTTACCTTTTGCACCACCATGGATGAACTCAGAGGGCATTATGCTAAGTCAGTCAGAAATAGAAAGACAAATACTATATGATTTCACCTAAATGTGGTATCTAAAACAAAAACAAAACAAATTAAAAAAAAAACCCAAATGAAGAAACAATCACAAAACAAAACCGGATTCATAAATACAGAGGACAAACTGGCAATTGCTAAAGGGGAAGTAGGTGGAGGGGATGGGTGAAATAGATGAAGGAGATTAAGAGGTACAAACTGCCAGTCATAAAATAAAAAAAAAAAAAGTCACAAAGATAAAAAGCACAGCATCAGGGAATATAGTCAATAATACTGTAATAACAGTGTGATGACAGATGGTGACTACGCTTATCATGCTGCGTATTTCATAATGTATATAATTGTCAAATCACTGCCATATACCTGAAACATATACTATTGTATGTCAACTATACTTCAATTACAAAAAAAAAAGTTAAATTCTGGGAATATAATGTACAGCATGGTGACTATAATTAACAATACTACATTGTATATGAAAGTTGCCAAGAGATTTTAAAAGTTCTCCTCATGGGGCGCCTGGGTGGCCCAGTCAGTGAAGCGTTCACGATCTCACAGTCATGAGTTCGAGCCCTACATCGGGCTCTAGGCTGAACACATAGAGCCTGCTCGGATTCTGTCTCTTCTTATCTCTGCCTCTCCTCTGTTTGTGCTCTCTTTCTCAAAATTAATAAGTGAACTTAAAAAAAAGTTCTCATCACAAGGAAAAAAAAGTTTGTAAGCATGTGATGAAGGGAATGTTAATTAACTTATTGTGGTAATCAAAAAGAGAGATGCCGGCATCTGTATACCAATGAAGGGCAGGTAAAACATGGAAAGAGAAAAACTGCAAAATAGCAGTACCATATCTTACTATCTCTTCCTCATGTCTGGGCACCATACTATTGTTTAGTTTGGCTAAGGTGCCATCCTATTTTTTGAAAGCAAGAATAGATGAATAATTGGTATACATGTAACCGGGTAACCTCCCTAGCCTTCCTGCTAAATAGAAACACACACACACACACACACACACACACACACACACACACACACACACACACACACACCCCCTGGTTGCCAGTACTTAGTATTTGATCAGATATCACACAAAACCTTATTATATGACTAAGAAGACATTGCTATATCACTTCCAGGTATGCTTCTAAGACAAGCCTTCCAGACATGGAGTAAACGCTATTGTTTTCATCGTATCTTCCGTCTAATTGAGCTCAGTAACCTCAAACAAGTCACTTAGCTTCTTGAAGCCTCAATTTCCTTCATCTGCAAATGGGGATCGGGATTTTGTCCTTCTCTAACAGTGATTTCAAGGATCAAAGCACTTTTAATATTACATATATGAGTACTATTCTAGACCTCAGAAACATTACTGTGCAGAAGTAGAGTCTCTTCTCAAATTTTCTTAAATTTTGATGCATCTGGGTGACGGTATTCTGAATATTTGACACCAATACTATGATTTTTGTTTAAACAAACAAAAAAAGCTGCAGGGCTACCTCCTGCCATTTCAATCAAGTTAAAATTAATATTCATGATAGTTACAATACATAGCATATTGCCTAGCTGTCATAAATAACATTTCAAAGTTAATGCAAGGGTTCAGTAAGCAAGAGCCTGGGACTTTCCATGTCAGAGTGAAAAGAAGGTCATACTAGGTTTCTTGAATGCCAGCTGACTGAAAGATCTTAGATAAGATTCAGAGTTTCTCTGAACCAGAAGTTCCTGATATAATCCATTAACCAAGGGCCATGCCAGTGACCATGACATATAAAAAGCAGAGATGTCATGTTTGAGAAAAATAAAGCTAGCTAAATTCTATCACCTGTTCTTTTCTGTTCCATTAACTCAATTTGGCATATGCAGCCCTGTCAGCAGCAGAAGATTGCCAAGTGTGCCTGCACATGGCCTTGGGAATTTCTCCAGGTGATTTGCTTTCCAATTTCCGACCCTATGTTCTCTGATACTTCCGTGCATTGTTCGCAGCCATTTTCTGATAGCTGTGTGCATAAAATCCCAGAACTCCACCCAGCAGGGTGGGATTGCTGGGGCCCAAGCCAAATCATTTAAAAATGATGACAATGCATTTAGTGGCCCATCCCACTTATGGGCCATTATTCTCCTGAGTACTAAGAATATTGGTGACGGGAAATAATTCAGCATGAAAGTCCTATGTTCAAATTCTGATCCTATCACTGTGTGTACACTCCTCTTCATCTGTTAAATGGAAACATAATACCTCCTAAGAGCGCTTGGAAATTTAATAAGTTAAAAACAAACATACACAGTTCCTCGTACAGGTAATAATAGCAGTAATAGTTTATTTTATGAAATATTTCTTTCTCATAGGGTGTTATTGTACATTTGACCCTTAAGAATATCATCTTTACAGGGAGATTTTCAAATTCCCTCTTAATGCAAGTTAATGCAGTAGTTTCTAAGGAAAAAAAACTAATATTTATGAAAATTATATATCAAAAATGTATATCACCTTATTATTCTTATAGCAATGTTGGGTTATAAATCTTACTTATTTCCCTCTGCCAAATGAGGATATAGACATGAATAAGGTACTCAACATCATAAAATGAGAAATATAACTAGGATAACAATAGCATCAGCAGCAACAATAGCAATCATAAAAACAACAACAACAACGAACATTTGGTGTGCTTAGCCCCAGATCTCTTGCTGAAATCTTTATGTTCATGGTCTGATTGTGTAGTTGTTTCCTGACAAGAGAAAGATAATGTTTAGAGCAGTGGTTTTCAACTCCGGCTTGCATATTAGAATTACTATGGGAACAGTAAAAGAATATTGATACTCTGTGCCCATCTCCAGAGATCATGATCTAATTGGTCTACAGTGGGGCCCAGATATTGGTATTTATTTTAGAGCCCCCCAGGTGATTCCAACTTACATCCTGCATAGACAACTACTGCCTCAGAGAGTTTAAGCAACCTGTTGAAATTTTTTCAAATGCATTTTGAACTGGAATCCTCCATACTTACCACTTATAAACTCTTCAACTCTCTGTGATTCTAACCCCTTCTTCTCTTCACTGCACCAGCTGTTGTCCCTTCTTTCTCCAGCACATATTGTCTTGGCTTTACTATAGACTTTGGCTTCACACTGAATTCTTTTAACGCCTGTTTCCACTCTCTCCCCTACCCATTTGGCACAGAGAGAAAGGAATATTTCTAAGTTTCAGTGGAGTTATTACACCTCCTTGTCAGACCATAACTCACACTTCCTTGCCTGTAATATGTCTTTTGCTCCTCAACTACAGGGTGCTAGCCTGATACGGAAGCTGGCTGGGAAGAACCAGAGGAGTGGCAGAACATCAGCATGGGGTTTATGACGACAGCTATTATTAAGCTGACTGCTTCTGGCACCTCTACACTTCCTAGCCCATAGTATCAGGTAGAGTAGAGTTACAACTGGAGGCTCTTCTGCTTAAAACAGGGCCAATTAAGCCACCTACATCAGAATTACCTGAAGGTGTGAAGTGTTGAAAGCGTAAATTTCTAGAATGAGCTCAAGTCTTTAAAATCGGAATCCCTGATGGAATCCTGTGTGAATCCAATCTTGAGAGAGTTCTGGCAAATATAAAAAGTTGATACACTTTTCTTTACACAGGGCCTGCATCTAACCTAGCATGATAAATTAAAATTGTCAGACGACATACATCAGAGTTTCTCAACAGTGATACAATGCTATTTTTGGACTGGACAATCTTTTGCCATGAGGGTTAATGGCTACTGTGTGTGCACTGTAGGACGATTTGTGGTGTCACTGGCTTCTGCCCATTAGAGATTTAACAGCCTCTCTCTAATCATGACAATCAAAAACATCTCTGGACATCCCCCCGGAGGGGAAGGCAGAATTGTTCCCCATTCAGAGCCATTGGCATAAATAAAAAGTGGGATCTGCGGTGCTCCTAAATGTTCAGACCAGTTTTGTATCATAATGGTTCTTCCCCCAACCAATTTTTCAGTCTCTTATTCATCGCACCTACAGATTACTCCCTTCATTAATTGTCCTAGACAACGGATGGCATGTCTGCCATATGTCAGCAGGGTTGCTGGGTTGTCATGTGAATTATGTCATTTTATTCTCTCTGTTCTGCAGTGTAGTGCAATGTTAGCAGTGCAGGCTGGTGCCCCAGACTGCTTAGCTTCCAATCCTGTCCCTATCACTTTACAAAGACATAATCTTGAGAACTTCACTAAGCCTCAGTTTGAACAACAATAAGGACAACAAAAAGGTAATGAGGTGAAAAGATAATAAAGGAAAAAAGTAACAAAAAAGTAAAAAGGTAATAATATCTACCTTAAAGATAGATGTGTAAATTGCATAGAAGTTGTTTCTACTTGTGGCTAATACAAAGAGCTATTTATTGAACTCTTCCTCTTATATTAATCCCACTTTACAGAAAAAGAAACGGGAACATATGCATGGAGTAATTTGCTTGAAGTCACAGCTGTACAAAATATCACAGCTTTGATTCAAATTAAGAATTGTCTAATTCAAGTGCCTTATCACTTTTCCCAACACAACACTGCCTAAATTGCTAGACGGCAGGACAGTGTCCTTCACAAGATCCTTTGTAAATTGTATTCCTTGCAAATCTTCAATCCCTTACCCTTGTTAATAATGGTTCTCTAGTCTGGTCAAAACTGATGTTGCTGGCTTGGATATTTAAAACAACTCAGACATACAGCACTTAACAAATTAACCAGTAAAGACATTAAATTCTAGTGGAAACTGCCATTTGTTTAATGAAATAAATTGATCCTTTTGTGGCATCAAGGTACTATGGGAAATTTCTGGAAAAGTGCTAGAAAAATGGGTTCCAGGCTTGGCTTGGATATTAACCACCTTTGAGCCCCAGATATTTGGAGACATATTGTTGAAATTCTCGGTCTCTTTTGGCATGTTCTATCCTATACTGTCTTGGTGACTCTAGACTCTTCATATACTGTGTGCTCAATACAGAGCATTTGAAAGAATAAATAAGTGACTTGATTACAAACTCATGGTATTTTCCACAGAAGATCTTCAAAAGATGAAAATACTCCCCCCCCGCCCCGATTCCAGTGTGTTCATGCTCAAATATTTTGGCATATAGAATATGTCATTGATAAAAAGACCCTTTCAATAATCTTTGAAATATAGTACTCAAATTCTAGTTAGGAAAGGATTTTCTCTTTTTAAAACAATAAATTTGAAGGCATTTTATTTTTTGCAGGGTTCATTGCAGAAGGGGGAAAAAGTACTTATTCCAGAAGATAAATAAATTTGGTGGCTTTAAGGTTTGAGATTTATTGTTTTACCTCCTGGGGAAATCCAGCAAACAAGGACACACATTATTCTGTCTGAATAATTTGTTTGCTTGATGAAATCCCCAGTCAACAATTAATACTGCAGGTTCTTTGAGAGTTTAATGTATTTATAGATAAATTTTAAGTACTGAATTTCTAAGTGGTTTCAATGTGAGCCTGGAATAATCTGCATGTTCATTTACTAAACAATTTATGATAGAAAACACTGCTACATTCCAATCCCTTGTTTTCTCCTACTATTTAGATTTCTAAATTGCTGTTCAATATAATAGGGGTATTTCAACCTGTTGATGACAGTAAATCTCTAGAGAATTATAAGAGTTATCAATTATGAGAGGAGACATAATTTCCTGATTAGCCTGCACTTGATGAAAAGGACCATTAACTTTTTTCGTATTAACAGGACTCCCCATCACTATTACTTCAAGTGCCTGTGCATGCTTATTGATTAATGGACTAGAAGAAGTCATGGTGCATACATCAACCTGTATTCTTGGAGAGAAAAGCTTTATAGAGTTAAAGTCATAATTGCCATCTTAAAGAGAGTCTGATTTGGGGAACAGATGGGAATACTGGAATAGATTTGATTAATATTTTTAAATGTTAAAAAAGTTCTGATTCTAAAAAAAAATAACAAATCCAAGGCATTAATTTATTCAATTCCCTGTTGAAAACAAGTAGTACTCCAGACGCTCCTGAAAGTAGATTTATGCAAGGGAATACAGATATGGTTTTTTTTTTTGTTGTTGTTTTAACATTTATTCATTTTTGAGAGAGAGCAAGTAGGGGAGGGCAGAGAGAGAGAGGGAGACAGAGAATCCAAAGCAGGCTCCACAAGGTCAGTGCAGAGCCTGACACGGGACTCAACCTCACCAACTGTGAGATCATGATCTGAGTGGAATCCATGAGCCCTGTGCTTAACCGACTGAGCCACCCAGGTGCCCAGTGGATACAGTGTTTTTATTAAGACATATTCTATCTGATGATATATAAAATATTCCCTTTCAGAAGTTATAATACAGACAAGGGACCTTCTAATAACTCATTTGGTAATAATCCTTGATAAGGCAATGAGAATGTGACCGAAAGACTGTTTGTGTAGCAGAATACACAAGGGTTGGGGCACCTGGGTGGCTCAGTCGGTTAAGCATCTGACTTCGGCTCAGGTCATGATCTCACGGTTTGTGGGTTCATGCCCCATGTTGGGCTCTGTGCTGACAGCTGGGAACCCAGAGCCTGCTTCAGATTGTGTGTCTCCCTCTCTCTCTGCCCCTCCCCTGGTCACGCTCTGTCTCTGTCAAAAATAATCATAAGACACTTAAAAAAATTTAAAAAACAAGAATGTGCATGGGTTATGGAGAACAATCTTCCTGAGTTTACTTGCTGGTTCTGCCATTTCCACGTGCTGTGTCTTTTGGCTGGCTTTTTACTTATTTCTTCATTGATCTGTAAATTTATACGCCGTAAAATTCACCCTCTTTGTGTTCAGATCTGTGAGTGAGTTTTGACAAATGCCTAGTGTGGCTGAACCACCACCACAATCCAAATAAGTTGTATCAAAGTTCCATCACCCAAAATACTATCCTGCCGTCTTTGTAGTCAATGTCTCTCTCATGCCCTGGCCACCAATGATCTGTTTTTCATTCATCTCTGTAGTTTTTCTTTTTCCAAAATGTCATTTAAATTAAGTCGTACATTGCCTTTTGAGTTTGGCTTCTTTCACATATTAAAGGGCATACCCAAGAAAAAATGAAAACTCATGTTCACACAAACACCTGTGTTTGAATGTTTGTAGCCATGTCATTCATAATTGCTAAAAAACTGGGAACAAGTTAAATGTCAACTGGTGGACAGGTAAGCTAACTCTAGTATACCTAATGGAAAAATACTCAGTTAACAATGTGAATTCATCTCATATACTTTGGCAAGTTCTTAATCTTTGTGATCCTCAAACTTCTTATCTAGATATGAAGGTAATGCCAATATTGCAAGTTTGTGTGGAGAGATGGAATATATAATGTGAAGCACCTTGTATTATATTCAGCTCATGGAAATTGCTCAATACATTTTTTTGCACTGGTGTTATAATTTATCTGGGAGGTGATTTGATTGAGAGGAATAGACAATAGTGGTGAACAAAAAGGAATACAACTCCAATCAAAGTCATCCTAGCAGTGTGATGGCCAGAAACCTTGGTATGGAAGGAAGGAATGGTATAAAATTCAGGCTATGAATGGGATTTCCCTGGCTCACTCCTGTGGAGGGAAGACAGTTTCCATAGCCTAAGGGTCTCTTCGTATGGCTATAGTTATTGTGCTTCAAAAATTATAACAGAAATAATAATGACAACACAGCATCAAAACAATACTAGAAACAAATGTCACACTCTTATATAGCACTTACTCCATGCTAAGTACAGGCTAAGCCTTTTAAAAAAAGGCTCCCACTATATTTGGATAGTTATTATCTCTGCCGCTGTTGTCAGGAATAGTTGAAGTAGTATTACATGCAAGGCTCTATGCCAAAGTGCTCACCTGCATTATCTCACTTAATACTTAAGAACAATTATGGAAGCTGAGAGTAGAGAGGCTAAACAATTAAAGGAATTGAATTTACAACCCCAACAGTTGACATCAATACACAAGGTATGCATATATTATCTCTTGAATTAAATGACAACATGTATTGTTTCATATAAAGGGTTTCATATGAAGGGTTATAGAAATTATATGGAAAGAGTGTCCTACTCACACCACACTATTTTACCTTCTAACATCTATTGACAACCCATCTTTAATTCAAACAGTCCTTTTACATAGACACTAGAATTTTGATCTACCAGAGCTAGATTAGAAGTTATATGAGGGCACAGTTTTCATTAATCTCCATCTTCTTCAAAAACATATGTAATTGAGTAAGTAATTTTATCTAGAAAAAAGTATAGCTTCAAGTCAATTTAAAGATTATTTAAATTATGATTGCTATAGCTACATAATGATATATGCCTTTAATTCTTAGCATATGAGTAGAAGGACACGAGAATGAGAAGGAATGCAAGGTAAAATTTCCTGTATATTTGCAATTCACAGGTTTAAATTTTACTCTACAATGCTTTTACCTGGATGCCGTTATATAGCCTTTCCTTGAACATGATGAAAGGTGACTTCCAACCAGCTGCCCCTCACTGCATGTTTTCAAGCACATTTTTTTCAAGTTCAATTGCAGGAAGACTCAAGGAGCTGATATTTACAGAGTTTTTCCCAGTCTGTAGATACGCAACCCAGCAAGCAATTTTGTGGTTTACCTAGCAAGCTGTATTCCCTCTAAGGCTTAGTCACTGCCTACCAGCAAAGAATTAAGGTGCAAAGGAAATTTTGGAAAATAAGTAGAATGTAAAACTAAACTAGTGTGATATTTGAAAGTAAGTAGGATATAAAATTCAACAAGTGAGCTTTTTCCAGTCTTATTCCTCTTGCTCAGCCATTCAGTGCCTTCCATACACTCTCCACTATTGGGAGAGCAGTCAAATTCTTTATGCATACATAAAACCAAAGCAACATCAGCAAGCTACTTGGTGGAGTGGGATGTAATGAGACTAAAATCTGTGTAAGACCCTAGAACTATAAGCTTGGCCAAGCAGGAAATGAACTGCATGTTACTGAGAGGCAGTATGTTAGAAAAAGGCATTATATTGAAAGCAAGAAGGAAGAATTGAAAAAAAATATACATCTTTACACAACAAAAGTCACTTCTAAAGAAAGTCCTTTATGGTATTTACTAGAATGTAACATACGCTCACTTTGTGATATAGCAGTTCCAATTCTTGGTATATACCCAGTGGAAATGTGAACTGTTTATTTAAAAACAGGTTCTAGAATGTTCATAATACCATTCCATAATAGCTAAAAGTTGGAAATTACCAAAATGCCCATCATCTATATATTGACTAACTAAACTGATTAGATGCCTAATTAGATACAACATAACAATTAGTATAAACCTGGCACAACTACACAGTGATAGGATGATTCTTGGAAATACATTGTTAGGCAAAAGGAGTCACTGTATGGCTCCAATTTCATGAAACACAAAAGTTGGGAGAGCTCGCCTATGCTGTTAGAATTTAGAAAAAAAGCTTACTGTTGGGGTGGGGGGAAATGATAGAAAAGAGCATGAGGAGGTCTCTGGAGGTCTAGCAAGGTTTTGTTCTTTGATCTGGGTGTTGGATACACAAGTGTGTTAAGTTTATGAAGCTATATCAATCTGTAGATGTCTGACAGGTATATTTTTCTATATAAATATTACATAAACTTCAACATAACATTAAATTATTATTCACATCTAAGGTTACTGGAGAAGAAGAGAAAATATCATATGCTATGTCATATTTCAGTGGAAAAAAGTCAGAATCTTGGCCAAGAGAGGCTCAGGAAGAGCCGGGAGTGGTCTGCTCTGGACATAATGTTTGCCATATGGGTGTCTAGTTCCTGGGGCTCATGGTAAATCTTACCATTTAATTGCTTCATTCAAAGTGTCTCAGAATAGTATGGCAGGAGAATCAATCACGGGGAGTCATGCTAAGCCAAAGCTGGAGTTCAATCCCTGTTCTACAACTCTCTAGCCAAGTGAACTTGGGTGAAATTTTGAATGACATTCAATGCTCACAGGAACACTGTCAGGCTATTATTGGAATCATGGATTTAAGTATATGAAAATTAACCACTGCATGTAAAGTATCTGGTGAAAAGACAACAGTTCCTCCTTTCTTCCTCATAGATACACATAAATAGGAAAGAGATAGGGAAAGAGGGAGAGATATTCATATTCGTGGCTATATATATACACACACATACTAAGGCTTGTTACTTAAATTAGAACTAACTTGTTTCATTGTCCTTGAATTTAACAAAGCACAAGAGGTTTAGAAATATCCTGAAACATTCATACAACAGAAAAGACAAAGTACAATAATGTAACTTTACAGGCTAAGATGTTCAGGTCATAACAGGCATGGAAGTAAATGAACACCCTACAAGAATATGATGCAACCATTATTTCACAAGAGGTTTCAGTCCTAGGAGGACTTGTCAGTTTTGAATGCTTTCCTAGAATACTCTATTGAAACTCATTAACTACCATCAGGTAATGAATAGTAGCTATTTATGAGAGATCACATTTCAATGGCTTCAGATACAGAATGAAGAACACATATCAAGGATGCATCATGCAGAATCCTTCACATCCTCTTCTATGAAAGCAAAATACAAAAGAGTCGAGATATGGAAATAATCTAAGTGTCTATCGACGGATGAGTGGATAAAGAAGAGATGGAATATATAATACAATGGGATAGTGCTCAGTCATAAAAAACAATGAGATCTTGCCATTTGTGACAACATGGATGGACCATGAGGGTATTATGCAAAGTGAAATAAGTCAGACAAAGAAAGACGTATGCCATATGATTTCTCTTCTATGTGGAATTTCAACAAAACACAACAAAACAACAAAACAAAACAAAACCCGGAATCATAGATACAGAGGAAAGATTGGTGACTGCCAAAGGGGAGATGGATTGGGGGTTGTGAAATGGGTGAAGGGATTAAAGACATACAAACGTCCAAGTTTTAAATAAATAAATCACAGGAACACAGTGCACAGGGTGGGTAATATAGTCAATAACACTGTATTAATTTCCTAACATGACAGACATTAACTAGACTTATTGTAAACATTGTGTGATATATATAAATGTCAAATCACTATGTTGTACAACTGAAACTCATATAATACTGCATGTCAATTACATGTCAATAAAAACAAAGTTTTTTTTAACTTACAAAACTAACTTTAATTTATTGGTGCACTGTGTGGTAAGTTCTTTGAGGGCAAGACTCTTAGCTCTGTTGTTTTTCTACAATTAGCACAGTGCCTGGCAGGTAAGAGACACTTAAATATTTGTAAGTAAACAAAAACAAACACATGGCTTACACATAAGTAAAATATTCTAAGCACATCTTTCAAAGTATACAGTAATGTCAACTCCTTTGTCATGTGCTTAACTATTAACAACTGTTTTTTATGCCTTGTTCTCCCTCTTCTCTGCTAGCCATATTTTTGGAAAACCATGGGCCAATTGGTTAGTTCATAAGGTACTTAATCCATATTGTGTTGCTAGTAAGATAATATTTCATAACTTCCCACCAATTACTCTAAGGCATCTGTTTCATATCAGGAAATTAATTCATTTCCTTTTTCTTTTGATTGCTCATAGATTTTAAGGCATTCACTTAATTCCTACATTTCCTCTCTTCTGGTTAGAAGTGTGTGTGTGTGTGTGCGTGCGTGCGCATGTGTCTGTGTCCCATGTTCCATAGATACCTGGGAAGGAGTTACATTATTTTCATTTAGTTAGTATCATATAAAAAAGCCCAGAGCTTCTGAATATTTTACACATCCCATATAAAAATTCATATATTAACCATGTGAAATAGACATTGTCACATGAACAAGCAGTCTAGTAAGGAATGGCCCTACAATCTCCACATAATATACGGCATTAATACCCGTGACATATTAAAATATCACTGCCCTTTTGACATTCACACATGATTCACGATTGCACCTTGTAATACAGACTTATATTTGGAAGGTAGTTCTTCTTGGAATAATTTATAGCACCTGGTGAATCACTGTTACTGCTCTGATATAATTTTGAGAATAATCATGTTGCTAAATAAAGTTCCCTGGTTTAGATTTTTTTTTTAATGTCAGATAAACAAGGCAAAAGCAGTAACTGTCTAAAGCTGAAATAAGAGTATTAGTGTTTATCACTAGGTGCAGATATATCTTATACCTTAGTATATTGGAATAGAACATATGGAGCTTATATGTTTAAAGATATATTTGCCCTAATTTGAAATTGAAGAAAGTAATAAAACTGTAATTTCTGGAAGGAATATTCATTTGAGCCCATTATCACATATAACGAATGTCTCCTTTTCTTTGATGAGAGTATTATATGTAGGTGGAAACTGATCTTACAAATTTGTATAGGATTATTTATGACCATGACCATAATGCCCTCAAATCTTTAAATCTGTAATGCATTGTGTTTCTACTAGTTGATGGCAAGCATTTCTTTCACTGGGGAAGTATGCCTTCTTCACTCAATTTCCTCTAATTCCAAGGATGGCTATCTGACGTATTTCAGATCACTTTGGTTCTTCTGAGTACCTTTTGGGCAAGACTTTTTTTTTTCTTTAATCAACTACCACTTAAAGTACCATGTGATGCTAAAACTGCCACTGTCTGTAACTGCTCCCAAGAGGAGACATGTGTGTTTGATACTGAGGCACTGCAGAGCAAACGGCATCGAGAAGTGGGGCCACAAAGAAGTGTGACCTTCTCATTCCTCCTAAACCAACAGAGCTTTAAACACAGTTACATCAAAGTTCTCCATGGCTGTGAGCCATGAATTCCACTTTTACCTACACCCACTTGAGATGGTCAGAGGTTTTTGCTTCAGGTGATCATAAAACAATACCGTGGGTGAATATGTGTTTCTCAGTTATTAACTGCTCTAAATGCATAAAGATATTGGAGCACCTGGGTGGCTCAGTCAGTTACGCATCTGATTTTGGCTCAGGTCATGATCTACAGGTTCTTGAGTTTGAGCCCTGCATCGGGCTCTGTGCTGACAGCTCAGAGCCTGGAGCCTGCTTTGGAGTCTGTGTCTCCCTCTCTCTCTTTGCCCCTGCCCTACTCACACTCTGTCTCACTCTGTTTCTAAAAAAAATAAACATTAAATTTTTTTAAATAAAAAATAAAACAAAAAATATCATATTTATGTCTGTCTTCCAGTATTTGACAAAACCTCTGGTACACAGAAGGTTTATAAATGTTTTCTTAATTGAACTAAATCATGAAATTGAATGGGAGGAACAAGCAAACAAAACCTCCCCTATCTTAGACGCACTTCCCCACCACTGTTAAAATATGGTAATATCCCTTAACAAATAGTCACATATCAGTGGTAGAACTTATTAGTAGAACAACTATTTCCACAAAGAGAAGAGGCAAAAAGGGAGCATCCTCTTTAAATGCTTTGCTCAGAGCCCCACTTTTTTTCTTTTTACTGGGCAAGAAGAGTAGGTATGGGATTTAATCTATACTCAATTTATACCAGAAATTTATCTGGTTGGCAGTGATTGTTGTGTTTTCTCGGGGTCATTTGAATGGCTAGTTGATCTCATACAGAACATTCGGGGAATATCCAGCCACCCCTGATAGAGGCTCATAACTGAAGAAAGCATATTTTCTGATGGTCGAGGTTTCTTCAGATTTTGCTAACTTAAATAATAGAAATCATACTGATTCTGTGACACCAATGACCTAAAATTCAACCTCTCAAAATGTACCTAAAGACATTACTCTCTGAAATTTTCACCCTCCCAGAGGTGATAAATGGGAGAAGGCCATGAGTACTCACATTTTGCTGAATCCCAGACCACTATCCCAATAATGAACACAAGGAGAAACCCTTCCAAGAAGACAAGAAAAGGAAAACAGAAATAACATACAGAAAACAATACTAAAGCATTAAAGCTAAATACAAACATATTACTAATCACATGCAAATAGTCCAACATTCCTATTGAAATTCAGGGAATAACAGAAGAGTAGACAGGGGCACTGCATAAAGATAAGAGAGTCAGGTCACCAAGAACACAAATGAAAAATGGATAAAAACCTTCGATAGACTTCAGCAATGACACATACAGATGACAAATAAGCATATGAAGAAATGTTCAATATCATTCTCCATTAAAGGAATACAAATTAACTGAGACTGGGTAGCTCAGTTGGTTAAGCGTCTGACTTCAGCTCAGGTCATGTTCTCACAGTTTGTGCGTTCAAGCCCTGCGTTGGGCTCTGTGCTGACAGCTCAAAGCCTGGAGACTGCTTTGGATTCTGCGTCTCCCTCTCTTTCTTCCCCTCCCCCTCTTGTCTTCTCTCTCTCTCTCTCTCTCTCATAAAGAAACATTTTAAAAAAAGAAATACAAATTAAAAGCACAAAAGATACCACTATATATTCATCAGAGTGGCTGGAAACAAACATACCAAGAAAAGACTGAAAAGACCAAGTACTAGGAATTCTCATCTCTGGCTCTCAGGAATGCAAAATAGAAATGCCACTCTGGAAAATGCTTAGTAGTTTCTTATAGAGTTAAACTTATCCTTATCACATGGCCTAGCAATCTTTACCCCAGAATATTTACCTAGAAAAATGAATACATGTTCACATAGAAGCTTGTAGATGAATGCCTACCAGAGCTCTATTCATAAATGCCCAAACTGGAAACAATTCTAATGTTCTTCCTTGGGTAAGTAAACAAACTGTGGTACATCTGTAAAATGAAACCCCATACAGCAATTAAATAGAACAAATTACTGATGCACATAAAAATGTGTATGACTCTCAAAGACATCAATGATGAATCAAAAAAGCCAGTCACAAAAGATTCCATACTTTATGATTCCATTTATATGACATTCTTGAAAAGACAAACTATAGTGACAGAGAACAAATCAGTGGCTGTCAAGGGGTAGGAATAAGGGAAGGGTGTGAATGTAAGGGGGGAGCATGAAAGGGGTCTTTAGGAACTACCCTGTATCTGAATGTTGATTACATGAATGTATACATGCATTAAAATTCATAGAGCTATACACCAAAATAAAACATAGTTAAAAATTCTATTTCATTAATAAAATGATGTATCAATGTAGGTTCATTTATTGAAAACAAAGTTTCTGCTATAAGGCAGGATATTGATAGGTGGGAAGGTTATGCCTATGTGGGGCCAGAAATACATGGAAAAACTACTCCTACTCAATTTTGCTGTAAACCTAAAACACTGTAAAAACTAAAGTCCTTTAAAACATTTACCTATTTTACCTTACTATGCAGCACACACCAGCATAATTTCCTCAGAACAAAACCATAAACGAGGAATAGTCGTGTATAAAGATTCCTTCAACTTTAAGTCCTCAAACACAAACCCTGCTAGGCAAGAAGACAAAGGACATAGCTGCCTTCATGTATTGGGAAAGTACATTTATACACAAAATACAATTTATGATTTTAGTAAATCATCCTGCAGTTCAAGGCATGGGAACACCCCCTAAATAGTGGTATTCATGGGTGTATTTTACCAGAACCCCTACCACTCACTTTTTCATGTGCCTCAATCAGGACAGAAACCTATGAGGAAGTGACATTAGTTATTTCTTATCACTACCATGTGGAGTCACAGAGCTCCAGAGCCCAGAACGTTCTTCAGCTGGCAGAGTTTCAAAAATTTCCTTGTTTCTCTCAGATTCATCACTTAAGGTAATCTTGTACTAGCTCAGAACAGCAGAAAAAGGACCAGACTTGGAAAAACTTGCACTGTGCCAGGCAGAACACACGGTATTTCAAAGTGCTATCTGATCTTTTCATCCATCGACTGAGGTACTTTTGTTGCAAACCACCACGGAATGCAGGAATTTTGCTGTCTGTAGAATCCTGTTTTGAGCTCAAGTCAGATGCGTGGGGACAAAGCTTTATTAGGTATTAGAACAAAAAACCTCACAGAATTCCTCTCCGCAGAGATTTTAGAGCATAGGGTAGTGGCATACAAAATGAAACATGCACAAGCCAAAAAGGTAACCAAAGTTACTTGCCATTTAGAAACATTTCAGTTCAGGTTCATTTCTTTGGTTGATAGTTTTTTCCATCACCATTATAATACAATTACTTCCCCAGTTGGAGGTTAACATCCCATTCACTAATTTTTTTAAAACATAATCTGCATTTTGTCTTTCTCTCTGTGTCTGTGGAATCTCGCCTATAGCTACCCTCTCTTTCATAAATTAATCCCACCCTCTCCAAATGAGGCAGGAAATCTTTGTTAATATTCTGTTCAACTGCAAGAATTTAATCAATGCTGGTTTTTCTTTGCCAAAATACTGTTACATCGTCTTACTTTCTCCTTTCTATGGTCACTCCTGGTATCTCAGACCATCTGTGAAGGGTAGACCTAGTGAGACTTAGCTATCTTTATGAGAAACGTCTGTTAATAGTTCGACACAAAGACAGAATATTGGGGAAATGTCATATTGGGTATTAGAGGATTTAGCAACAATGTCAACAGAGATTACTAGAAAAAAAAACAAAAAAACAAAAGTTAAACATCCAAGGCCAAGTCCAATCCCTCAGGTACACTAAGAAAGTAGGAGTATTCAATGATTTATTTTAAACTAATTTATTCCATATTTATGTTAACTTTCTCTTTTTTTCTGACAAGAATCCTTGATTAAAAGTTTGCATTTTGTTTTTGCTTTCCCCTTAATAACTGGTTCCAGTATCTAGATTCACCTTCCTCTAATCCATTCTTCTTCATGTAAGTGTCAGACAGATTTTTTGAAAATGCGATCTCATGCCACAAACTCTCCTTTAAAAAGGAGAAAATGCTATCTCATGCCATAACTCCCCTTTAGAATGAAACCAAGTCATTCAGACTTGGTTCTTCCTCCTATATTTCCAGTCTCATTTTTTTCTGAACTAGCTGGCATATGTTTGCCCTCTAAAAATTTTAAATATTTTGCCTGTCTGTGCTTTTTTCTTTTTTTTAAGTTTTGTGCATTTGCACACAGGCTACTTCATCTGCCGTGTTCTGCCTGGAGATCCACATCTTACCCTCTCTACTCAGCTCGGCCTTTTCTGACTCTCCGGAAAGAGCTCACAACAATTTCCTTTGTATTCTTCTCCCAAAACTGGGCTTTAAAAAGAGGTGTAAGGGGAGCCTGGGTGCTCAGTTAGTAAAGCATCCAACTTTGGCTCAGGTCATGATCTCGTGGTTTGCGGGGTTTGAACCCCATCACATTCTGTGATAGGAGCTCAGAGCCTACAGATGTGACTCCCTCTCTCTCTGCCCCTCCCCTGCTTGTGCTGTGTCTCTCTCTCAAAAATTAATAAATATTAAGTTTTTTTTTAAAGAGTGGTAATTTACCTCTTATTTTCCTTTTGATACGTCATAAATCTGTCATAAATCACAACCACATGTACATCGTAATTCTGTAACATTTCAACATTTCTCCAAAGAATACAACTCAGGGAGGGGAAGGAGGTGTGTTCATCTTATAAAAACCACTTGTGCCATGATTTGATATGCAGACTTTGTATAAAGAGAGCTATCATCTGGTTACATGGTAAAGTATAGCAGAATGTGGACAGTCACAACCCAGCCCCAGGATTTAGAGCCTTGAGCCTAGCAAGTTCTAGGTTACATTCCTACTGTAGACAATCACTGAAGGGTGGAGTAAAATGTGAGCCCTAGTTTGAATTAAAGTTAGAAAGCACCTTCTCATGGACACAGAGACTTGGGTGGGGGTAGTGATGGATTTTCAAACTGATTGACAGCCATGCAAACAAAATAAAGGGTCAAAAATTATCCACTGGACCTGATAGGGGGTCGGGGGGATCTGCCCATTTTACGACAGTGCCCCAGGTGGTAGTATCCTGGATGTCCAGAATACTCACTAGACAGTCTTCCACATATTATAGGATTTGAAATTTTATATCTTCAACCTCCTACTCCTTATCCCCTTTTTTTTTTGGCCAGGAGCTACTGTAACAAAGATGCTGGAATTAAGTGTATAAAGAGGATAGTTTCTGCCAATTAATAAGTACTATTATACTTTTTAAGACTAGTCAGTAGTCTGAAGAATACAACCACTAGCCCTTGATTATGAATATTCTATAACGATCTGAATTCAAATCAGTGCTACCCCTCCAGTTATTTGTCTCTGGACACAGAGTAATCCAATTGAAAAATGTCCCTACAGAAGCGATGGAACTAGTTCAGACAGCTGACCCAAAGAAATAAGTATTGTTTCTGTTTCACTGATAAATTGATACTAGTTCAGAAACAAAAGGTGAAACATGAAATAGGAACACATATTTTTATTGCAAACAGACCATATTTAGAAGATGCCTGTTCTTCTAGATCAGGGTTTCTCAACTTCAGCAATACTGACATTCTGGGCTGGATAATTTTTGTTGTGTGTGTGGGGGGGGGTGCTGTCTATTCATTGTAGGATATTTAACAACATCCTTGGCTTCTACATACTAGATGCCAATAGTATCCCCCAGCGTGACAGCCAAAAATCTCTCCAGAAATTGCCAGGTGTCCTGGGGGGGAGGAGGGGGCAAAGTTCGCCCAGTGGAGAAAAACTATGTCAGCTTCAAGAATTTTGTTTAAATAAAATGAGGTAAGGTATATTTGGAAACACTTTGCTTACAATCTTACCGTTTCCCAACTTTGAGAATTAGTTATTTGACTTTAATTCAGAAATAAAGCATGGATCTCACTTACCAAATAAGTGTTTTCCTTCTGTTTGGAGGTCTTTTTTATTTTCCGTTTTCAAATATTTCAATGGAATAGGCATATTCTACTCTGATTCTGTGGATGAGACATCTGGGGCTTTCAGATGTCAAATAATTTGCCCAAGGCCATGGACTTCTAAGTGCGGATCTGGAATATTAATCCAGGTTACAGGGACTTCAAAGACCATGTTTTATACAGCTGCACTGTATCCCTTGGTTGACACAGTCTATGTTTCATGAATGAATTAAGCTGATTCTCTCACCAGTTTTCTTAAATCTTATATTTAAGCAAGTTTCTTTTTGTCTACATTGTATGTAATAAGACACAGGGTCTTTGTGAGTTGGGGTTTAATTGAGGACTTCTTGTTCAGTATGAAAGTAGGATTTGCACCTTGATTTGTTTTTACATTCCACATTCCCCCTCCTTCCCCTTTTCAAATGTGGGCAAAGCATAGGATTGCAGTACCTCCACTATTCTTGTTTCTCATCCTCATTATTTTAAGATAGGCCAGGATTCTCTGTTAGTTATATTAAAATGGTTACATTTACTGAGCACTTGCTTATAAATATTCATTGTAATAACTTCAGCCACCTCACAAGCAAAGTATTCTTTGTGTCCTGATTTTACTGTGGCATGATATGAGATGCTGAGTTAAGTACAGGTCACACAGCTCACATACAGGAACCAAGATTCAAACTGAGACCTGTTTGATGGCCATATTCTTAAGCATATATACTAATTTTTATACCAAACCTGTCCACAAAAATAGAGGCCAAGAGCCCTGGGCATTCTCAAGTTCATAATAGCTATGCAAAACTGGACTTCCGGATGGAAATAAATAAACAAAGGCAATAACTTTATTTTTAAAAGGGACTAAAACAGATATGACCCTGTAATCTAATTTTGTATTTTGCTCTAGTAGTTGGTAACTCTTATTTATTTATATCACAGAGCTCTTCCTTGAGTCAGAGCCCCACTAAGTATTCCTTGATGTAAGCAAGTCTAATACATATCCCTGCTGAGTATAAAAAAATGAAAATAATACAAAACAGACAGCAAGAGGCTCCACAGGATTGCCAACAAACACAATTACAATTATGACCCCAAAGACCAGTGGTTCAGAGGAGGACTCTTGAGGAGAAGCTGAACAGGAGAGATTTGAATATATTTTCCTATCAGCCTAGTAAGCATTTAAATAGTATGTTTCTGGGGATGATAATACATATAAGTTGCATATAAAATTTAAAGAAAAAAATCACATAAAAAAACAGTAACTTCATTTAAAAAAATATTATGGATTTACTTTCTGATTTATTCAACTGACTTGGCTGAGCACCTATTATATTCCAGAATATGTTCCATATCCCAAGGATTTTAAAATAAGGCATTAGAGTAAGGAATGCAAAGGGTTAAATTTTATTCTATCCTTTTACTGGTGCTTTACATTTGAGTGGGATATGGATATAACACATATAATTTTAGGGTCATTTGAGGAGTGAATTCATCCTCTAATTTATGAACACAGAAACTACCAATGACCTGTTATTATAGTTACAGTCACGATACTTTGGTCATATCAACACATAACGTGGAGAAATGGAACATTTTCAGCAAGTATTTGAACCAGCCATTTGGGAAGTAAGTGGTAGTTGGGAATGGAAAGAATTAAACTCTTCACACAAAAGTGGAATTACTGACATATGAAAACAAAATCATTTCTTTCCACTTTAAGAATCCTCCCTGAGGGGGAAAATCACCATCATTAACCCTGTCTCATTTGGTCAACATTTTCTACTATTTTATTTATTTTTTTTATTTTCACGGCGGTTATGTCTCTGTCTTGATATACATAATCAGGACTTGTGTACTTGTTGAAGAAATTCTAATAAAGATGAATTTCAACTTCACAAGGTTTTTTGCATTCAATTCTGTTTTCACAGTTGAAAACATTTGCCAAGTTTGTGTCACAAATTAGACATCTGAGAAGCAGGCAGCAAGTTTGTTAATTATTGGGATTAATTTAATGAACTTATTCTCATTAGGCTTTATGAGCCGTGCTGTACACAGTAACGTGTGCAAGTCCACAACCACAACACAGTGATGTCAGTAGGTAATTAAGGGCACTGATGAGAATTTTTGCAGAGAAAAAAAGACGCCGCAAATGCTTTGTGTATAACCGCGTTATGAGATGGAATTAAGGATTGCTAATTACAGAGAATTAAGTAGAGATCATTTTAGTCACAACGAATTAAGGGAGAAGTCAGTTTGGCTCCAAAAACAAATGTTGAATACACACATAAATCATAATGTTTCACAGCTGACACTTCATCCTGGGTGTGATGAGCTATGTAATAGTGTTTTACTGCCACATGATCTGGAAGTAGGCACAGTTTGTCATCAGAAGGATTTTTAAAGTGTTGATCTTTTAGAAAAAGAATCTCACACTTCAAATGTCCTCATGATGGAAAACACATGAAACAGATGTTCTTTTTTTTTTTTTTTTTTTAGTCTATTGGCACTTTGTTGTTATGATTCCTGATATAAAAAAAAATGGAAGATGGACTATAAATAAAATATAAAAATACATGTTTCCAACATACATCCCAACTCATTGCCACTACTTTAAATACAGAAAGCTTTGGAAGGTCACAATGGGTCAGAGTAAGGCAAGAAATCAAACATACAAACTAGTTAAAAAATCAAACATGGATTGATGATACCCTTGAAAAAATATAACGGTGTCAGCTCTAAGATCAGACCTACATCCACCTCTATTACTGTATCAAAGCTATTTAAGCAAAACTTATATTCCCAGTTTAGAATAATGAAATGAGAGATTAGAAAATACCAGTTAAAGATAACTTTTAAAAGGTATAAGTGACCTTGACATTATCCTATGTATTAAAGGCAGTTTATAAATTCAAACTATACACATATCACTTTCCTCCAACTCACATTTAAAAGCACATCTAAAAATATATAAATATTCTATTGCTGCCAAGTAAGATGGTGGATATTCAAGTTCTTTTAAACAATAATGCATGGTATAAATCAAGACAGCCATTGATGATAATGGTGATGGTGTTGCTGATATGATATTATTTTCAATGAAACCCCAAAATGGACATGCATTAAGACATGAGCCTTGCTTTACCACTCTCCATGACCTTGACAATGATCACTTATTAATTTAATTTTATTCCAGCCTGCTTGAAAGAAGAGTCACTTATCTGTTTTCAACTTTAGGATTACTTTTCTGTTTCCAATGCTTGGATGAAAGGATTTGGCATAATGCCAGAGCTGATTCCTACATTGGGAAAAATGTCACAGGGTGTGTAAGGAGGGGAGTTATGTTTTTGCTGCTTTGGGGATTCTACTATAGCCTGCAAAAGAAATGGCATGAATATGTACAAATCACTTGATGCAGTAGAGTGTGTCTTATATGTGGTTCTACTTTACAATTTAAAATAAATTTAAAAATTAAAAGCCTTAGGATTCTAATTAGATGTCTCCTCTCATGTGCCTTTTCCTACTTCCTAGGGTTTCACCCTCTTGCTGGTGGGTGCAGTCTATTATCTCTTGAAGATGCACATCTTTGTGCACATGTGTATTGTCTGTGTTTAATGTGCCTGCCTGTCTTCTATGTTTGACTGGAAATGATAATACTCAAAATTGGCTTCTTAATTAAGCTTAAATATATTCATACCCCAAGGCTACAGAGATGCATCCAGCTAATAAATTAGACATAAGTAAATAATAATAAAAAGCATGATATTTAAATATCAGTCTTGTGGATTTCATGTGAAGTAGCTGCATTGCACAGCAAAAAACTTCAGGAGTATTAAGGACAGTTAATTACTGCTACTTTGAAATGGAATTTCCAGATCCATGTGACTTCCACTAATAAAATATTCTCCTCAAATACCTAGTTTATTCACAGGTGGAAGGATGAGAAGACAAGAGAGTTCTTCAAGACATTCTTAAAGATTGCAAATCTCTGGAAATAAATTCCAGTCAACACAACTTTATTGCAAAGTGTTTATTAATGTTGAATGATTAATATAATAACTTTGAAGTTACAGGAATTGAGTTAGTGGTGGATAAGTAATTTGTAAAGTATATACTAGGTCATTGGTTCACTGAAAGTAGGTACCCTAAAAACTCATGGACATGATCAATGCAGTGACAAGTATATCCCTTAAAAAAGGGAAACTACACCTCTATGAAGCTTGCTTTGTAACAATGATTTTTTTTAAGGTTTTATTTATTTAAGTAATCTCTCTACCGAAGGTGGGGCTCAAACTCATGACCGTAGAGATCAAGAGTTGCATGCTCTTCCAACTGAGCTATCCAGGAACCCCTTATGAAGCCTACTGATCTGTTGATAGACAAGCACACACACAATGAAAGTGTGACTACTAAGGCAGGTGTGTGCAGGCATATATGGAACATAAGTGGAACGAAAGAGGATTTTCCTTGAGACGAAGGAACAATTTCACAAAGGAGTTGTCAGTTGAGATCCATTTTAATAAAAGAGTAATATGTGTATTTTTTTAGTAGGAAATGAAGGTAATGTGGGCCGGACCATTCTGGAGATAAGAATGAACAAAGGATGAGATCTGGGGTTACACTGTCTGATGTTGAGCATCAGCCAATATAGTTACCAGCTTTCCTTGCTTGGACAAGTTATTTACCTACTTCGTCCTAACTTACCTCACTTATAAGATAGAGTTGTGAACATCAGAAAATTCATATACAATACTGATCTAGTGTATGGCAGTTAGGTTTTCTATTGGAATATATTTTTTTCTCAAGTGTGGGTTCTACACTATCTATATTTGATACTATTGGCATGTGATATGTAAAAGACCATCTCACCAGTAGTGAGAGATGAGTCTGGATAGATTGAGTGGACAGAGAAATGTTTTATATTGAATCTGCACATTTTCTTAAAATGAATGAAAGTCCCACTGAAGCATTTATAAGTAGAACAAACATATGCTGTGCACACAGTGAAAATGGTGAGTGAAGAACTATGAGTGAAAGGGATAACCTAGGGTAACTTTTGGAGGGATGGTGTTATTCTTCATGAAGGAGAGACTATGGAAGGTTAGGTTTATAAGGAGAACATAATGGTCTGTGTTACAAAATGTGTACTGTATCTAAATAAAAATAACATATTTGATGTGTTGTTGGACATGTTTTATTTATTTATTTATTTATTTATTTATGCATTTATGCATTTATGCATTTATGAATTTATTTATTTATGCATTTATTTTTGCATTTATTCTTTCATTCTCTAGTCACTGACTACCAGTTTTGTGTCAGGGACAATGGTAGGCACTGAGGAGGTTATTAACGACTGCACAAATAAGCTTCTTGCCTTCTCTGATAGGTATGTGGAATAGGCAGCAGGCTGTGGGGTGTACCTCATAGAATGATTATGAAGACTGAACACTTTTTCAAAAAACACAGAAAAGGAGTAAAATGTGGGTACAAAATTACTTCTAACTCATCCACTTCACCAATTCTGCCTCTTGTACCTCCAGTTGTTAGGGTTGAAGGAAAACTTCCATCTTCCCAGGACAAGAATATAAAAACCCTGTGCACAACATAATGTCCACCTCTATGCTAGTTAATTTTATCTTCAGCCTAGGTTATTAAAAGTTAAAGGATTGAAACTGTACCTGTCAACTGACAAAGCTTCAAACCTTCCATTTTGGCTTAATAAATCTGTTAAGATCCCATGATCACATGTTGGGTGCCCTAAGAAGTTGACAGTGACACACAAACTGACATGAGGGTGCATATTAGGGAGTGCTCTTGGGATTCCCACCTGTGGAAGATAAGGGGACACACAGAATTGTGCGGAGGCAAAAAGTTGGCTCTGATGAAATCTTATCGAGGTCACCAGCCAATATATCAAACACTTCTTCAGCAGGAAGGGCTTTCAGAGTTGACTTTGGCTTCAGGAGACAGGGACTTCCTGTATGTGTGTTACCTGTTCACTGGATCCAGGCTGCCTTGAGATGAGGCATGACTTCAGGTAAGGAGGTAGAATCAGAGAGGTTTACCTAAAGGAATTCTGTGGTCCATGGTAGGAAAGAGAATTACCACTTGTCCAATACCAAGATAAGTCATATGCTTTATCACATTCAATATTTGACAAGAATATCGAGGTGGGCTTTACTATCCTACGTAGATGAGCAAAGCAGGATAAATAACTTGGTAAACTTGACATAGTTAACATTCTATTCAGGGACTTTCTTGTTTCCAGAAACATCAGCATATCCAAAGTTACTCAAGTGATACCAGCACCCCATAGTAGAGTCTCTTCTCATGAACAAGGCTGCTGTGTATGGCCATAGAGACTGAACTGCACTATCCCAGGAAGAGCTTGTGCACAGCCAGGGCCTGGAGGGCAAGGCCCGGAGGCAACTTGAAACTGGAATCTTATTGGAACTTGGGCCATGCTACTTTGGAAATAAGCATAAATTTATCTCTGCTGTTCTCTGCTGTCATTATTGTTAACACTGTGCTGTTATGCTGTTGCTGCTGCTGCCATCAACTTCTGTGTCTCTTTCTTTCTTTAAGTTTATTTATTTATTTTGAGAGAGAGAGAGACAGAGAACCCCAAGCAGACTCCTCACTACCAGCGGAGAGCCTAACACGAGGCAGAAACTCACAAACCATGAGATCGTGCGTGACCTGAGCCGAAATCAAAAGCCAGTCACTTAATGGACTGAGCCACCTAGGTGCCCCCTCTTCTGTGTCTTTTAATTCAAGTTTCTCAGAGAAAATCTGATCAGGCCAGTTTATCCCAGGTTCAAAAGTTTTCTATCAGTCCATCCACACCTTATACTTCTTTTTTTAAAAATTTTTTTTTCAACGTTTTTATTTATTTTTGGGACAGAGAGAGACAGAGCATGAACGGGGGAGGGGCAGAGAGAGAGGGAGACACAGAATCTCAGGAAGGCTCCAGGCTCCGAGCTGTCAGCACAGAGTCTGACGCGGATCCCGAATTTGTGAATGGTGAGATCATGACCTGAGCTGAAGTTGGATGCTTAACTAACTGAGCCACCCACACGCCCGCCTTTTTTAAAAAAAAATTTTAATGTGGTGACTTTAATTTTAAAGTATTTTCTCAAATTTCCAGTGAGGATTTGCTATTCAGTTCTCTTAAAAGTGAGACACCAGAAAGTTGATACCTAGACAGAGCTTTATAGCTGAAAGGCTTCACTCTCAAGGTATTTAAAGAGCGCAACTGGCCTTTTAAAAGCAGAAATTCTGACTCTGTATTCAAAGTTACTTCTCTTGCAATGGTTATTTGGCCAAAGAGAAAAAAACCTCCACTTGGTGAGTTAATTAGGAGAGGTTTGTAAATATCCTGTATCATTAGGTAGACTTGTACTTGATTTCCCTATTTTTACCAGATCGATTTACTCCTATTCTCAATTGTACTGATGCACAAACATGCTTCAGGTTTTCTGCTGGGTGTGGGGTGAGGGTACTCCCTGGCTTCGGGGTAAGCAGAGGCCACCCTGGAGATCTAATTTTCCGTAACACACTTGCAAACTTCCCTCTTATTTTAGTCCCATCTTTAAGAACTTTGTGTGATTTTAACTGCAGAAACTTTCTAGGTGTTTTGTGTTTGTTTGATAAACTCCCTTGCTTATTGTAGTAGTCCAGATCTTCTAAGAAGCAGACGCCAACATGAAATTAAACATGCAAAGATTTTAGGGGAAAGACCTGTATGAGACCAAATGGAGAGGGGGTTGGAAAGGCTTAGACAGACAGCAGACCAAGTAGAATTCTGTCCCCGAGTGAAGAGGAAAGCTAGGGATAGTTGGATGTAAGCATCCTAGATTGTTATGTATCCTAAAAAAAGGTTTGGCAAGGAATCATGGTATCCTTGAGCCAAAATGAACTGTCAGAGGAGTTCTGTTTTTCCCAAAAACAGACCTGCCATTTATAAAATAGAAAAAAAATTATAAAAAAAAAAAATATGCCCAGTGGTCTCCCTAGTGACATGGGAGAATAAGCTCTTCTTTCTAATACCTAGTTCAAGACAAAGTCTTACTGATGAAGGCTATAAGCATTCTTTACTCCAGACAGCTGTAAGCAAACAAGCTATCATGTGCTACCATTTCCATATTGCTGCTGAGGCAAGCTAGCTCCCCCACCCCCTTTTATTTAGCATGGGCAGGAAAAAAATATCAAACAATCTGTTAATGAGCATTTGGTGAAGTGTAATGAATACAGTCTAATTCACTAATTGAGGCTCATTCCACAACTCTCCACTAATAAGCATCTTAATGTGCTTAACTGCAAATGTCCAAAATAGTTATTGAGATGTGTGGAAATTTCCCATTCTGCATGTGAAAATTTTGATAATGTTGTAGTTTGATTAATTGAGAGAAAATGTATCACTAACAAAGAAGAAAATATAAAAGTAGGAATATCATACAATTATGTCTTCTAAAAAGAACTAAGTGGCAAATAACACTATCAAAAATAAATAAAGCATTATTTGAAATAACTTTTACTGCAATGAGACACTGATTTCAGTTTCTATGTGATGCCAAGCAAAACTGATATTGAGAAATTTCCTAATTAGCTTGGTTAAGGAATATAACAAGTATATTAGTCAATAGTTTATCGATTATAGGAAGCAAAAAAGAAAAATCCACTTTCTGGTTTCAAACAAACTTATGTTCTTTGCTTCAAAAATTTATTTATTAAAGTTAAGATGGGCTTGTATCATTCATTATACCCAAAACCCATTTCTGTCTCTGTGTCTATTACTTTCCTTCCCAACCACTGCCTTTCTTTTGTTGTTTTCATTCTCAAGAAAATAAGAATAATGTCTCAAAATGATGCCCCACTACCGCTCCTCTGAGAGCCATGCTTAGATCATTCCAGGTTTGGCAGGAAAACGTAGTATTTTTTCCGTGGTTCCAGAAAGAGTCCTGTGGTTAACTTTGATGATCTTTGTTGAGCTGTGATTGGGTGATTCCTTAATGAATCATTAGGAACAAGGAATGCAATTCTGATTCTATCGACCTCGGTCACATGACCACCTCTCCAGCTGTGTGTAGATTCCTCACAAATTACAAGACTGGGGCTGGGTAGCTCCCGTAAGTGTGGATGGCTACTGGACAAGCATAAATAAGGGACATCAATTATAACCAATAAGCAGGAAATTAGAGCTTGCAACATTCCACTTAGACAAACTGCACTTAGATAACCATCACATTCTCTTCTCAAAGCAAAGGGAGGCTAAATGTTGAGTCATGTGGTATGGCTAAAAAAATATCCCTGGAGCAGTCAGATATCCTTCGGTTCAACCAGCTATGCTACTTTGAGAAAGTAAATGGGTAGTTTCCCCTAGATTATGTCATACAGCTTTTTCGAACTAAAAAGTGCAAGCAACATTTTCTTCCCAAACTATCTATAAAATACATCGTGATGCTCTGAAGGAAAAATAGTTTTATTAATGTAAATCACAAATGCACACACACGTGCGCGCACACACCCACCCACACCCACCCACACACGCTGATCCTGACTGAAAACTTCTGTGTGATCTTTCAGACCGAACAAGAGGCAATTATAAAAACTTTACTTGTTCCCACAAAAAGAAATCTCCAATCCCCTTATCTCACTTGGTGTATAGTCAGTGAGTCACAGTCTCTAAGAGGACCTGGAGACAAGGACACAACACCCTTTGGTCAACCATGTTCTTACAGGTATTTGCATGGTTAGCCCAGGCAACTGCAGCATTCCTAGATCCCTCTATCTGGGTGTTTGGCCAAGGTCTTCTTCAGGTACCTCTGCTGAGGCCTCCTAATCACTGGAAATATGAACATATCCCCCCTCCCCCACTCGATCTTAATACTTTTCTCCTCCTAGCACTTCCTCTTCCACCTTCTACCCAGCCTCTGAGTCTCTAACACTGTTGAAGCTTTTAGTCTGGGGCTGCCTCAGTAGTGAGACAACTCCTATGTGATGATTCCTGTGATCCTCTATCTATATGCTGTTCCACAAAAGGAAATAGGACAGGAGAGGAGCCAGCCCTGTCTCCACTTTAGCTTCTTGTTTATACTACTGTAATAAGAGAGGAAAGGGTTGACTGTTACCCTCATTTTTTTTGTCTTGTTTGATCAACTATTCCAACACCTGGCAGCTCAGCTGAGGTTCTCTCTCTGTGTCTGTGTCTGTCTCTTTCTCTCTCTCATACACACACAAGCGTATACACACATGGTAGCTAGCACTTGGATATTATTCATCATTGTAAGGAAAGAAACCTCCACGGAATGTGTATAAACATTCCATTACACTATACGGATTTTTTATATGCTGATTCTCCTTAGTATTCTGTAACTTTTCCAATGGAATGGAACTTCGGGAAATATTGAGGTCTTAATTTGACAAAATCAATTTCCTTATGACTTTCCAACAGGATATTGAATGTTTAACATGAAATGAAGAGTTCTGACTAAAGCCTGACAAATGACAAGTTTGATGAGAGATGGGAGATCAAATGAAATGACAAAATAAGACATAAATCATGATGCCTTAAGGAACTACTATAACTGGGGTGCACATTTGGTCCCGATCTTCCTGGTAGCTCCAGTGAAACTGTAAATAAGACTGATTACAGGAGCACCTAGGTGGCTCAATTGGTTAAGTGTCCAACTTTGGACAGGTCATGATCTCACAGTTCATGGGTTCAAGCCCCGCATCAGGTTCTGTGCTGACAGCTCGGAGCCTGGAGCCTGCTTCAGTTCCATGTCACCCTCTTTCTCTGCCCCCCCCCCCTCCGTTACCTCTCTCTCTCTCAAAAATAAATAAACATTAAAAAATAAAAAAAAAAGAGATTTATTACATAGCTCTCCTTTTCCACACACAGAAAATGTGTTCAATGCTTAGGGAAAGCCTGGCATTTCTCAGAACTTCTCCCTTAAATTAGCTTTTCACAGGGTGCTTGGTAAAGGAAGGCAGAGGGATGGATATGGTTTACAAGGGGGAGAAGAACTTGGATACAAAAACTAAAGAGTGACCAAAAGCAGGGTTTACAAATGCCAACTCAGAAAGGGCAAACAAAATAACTTAGGAAATGTAAGCATTCAGATCCTTTGGCAATTGCCCATAATTGTAGGGGTTTATCCCTTACTCTTCCCTAATAGTAAGATGTACATTCCTTAAGCAGAAATGGCCACAGACTAATTTGTGCCACCACCAAGACAGTGTGAGTTGAGGTGTCCTTTCCTCTACAGCCAGACAAATGGAAAGAAAAGCCTTAGAGATTTAATTATACAAGAGGAAAAGAAATCACTGTTCCTGACTTACAGCCAATCTGGCACATTCACACATGTTTTACTGAATAGCCCAAGCAACCAACTGATTCTCTGGGTGGGGAAATATCTGAGGACCAGCTGGGTCATGCTGTGACTTTATTTTCCTGAGTTCTAATTTCCTCATTGTTGAAATGAAGACTGAAAAGTAACATCTCTTTCAGCTCTAGAATTTGGTGATTGTATTGGTAAGCGTTCCCTAAAGCTGTTTCTCTGGCCAATGCCACTGGGATAGACCCTGTAGATTTTCAGAGCCATCTCATTGCATTCTTGAGAGTGGGAAGCAAGAAATATCTCCAATTCCTAAAGGAAGTAAGAGTAGCAATTATTGCTTATTAAACTCTTCATGGCGCACCTGGGTGGCTCAGTCAGTTAAGTGTCTGACTTCAGTTCAGGTCACAATCTCACGGTCTATGAGTTCAAGCCCTGCATTGGGCTCTGTGCAGACAGCTCAGAGCCTGGAGCTTGCTTCAGATTCTGTGTCTCCCTCTCTCTGCCCCTTCCCAGCTCACACACACTCTCTCTCTCTTTCTCTCAAAAATAAATAAACATTAAAAAATTAAAAACAAAACCTCTTCATATGGTCTGGCATGGGGCTGTGTCCTTTCATCACTTATCATATTTTTATTGCTATGTAAGAGATGAAGAAACTATGGTTCAAGTGGTTAATAAAATTACCTAAAGCCCCCAGGGAGAGAGAGATGTTTCAATCCTAGGTGCTGTGACTCTAGATTCTGTACGCTAAACCAAATATTATTCTCCGCTATGTAGCGGTTTTCAGAATGTAGGTCCAGAATCAGCAGCATCAGCATGATCTGGGAATTTATTAGAAATGCAAATTCTCACCCCCAACTGCAGACCTGCTGAGTCAGTAATTCTAGCAAAGTGATTTAAGAAGGCTCAAGATCATTCTGATGTACACTGAAGTCTGAGAACCCCTTTTGTATGGCATTGTTCCTTGGCTCTTAGGTGTGAAGTCTTCACTTTCAGGAGTCCAGATGCTGGAGGACACATGGTCTCTAAAGGAAACTTCTCTCCATCTCAGAGCCTGCTTGTGGCTTGTTGGGAAAATCCCACTTTGCCAATAAAAAATAATGATTCTCTAACTTACATAATGACTCCTATCAATCATGTTAACAACGTCAGCAAAAGGTTATCTTGGTAATTTATCTGTATCAGCTGCTTCTCACTGCCACTCAGGCAGTTAGAGATGCAGTTGCAAATGTGAGATTGTAACAATTTGGAGGAGATCGATTACCCAGGGAACACAGCTGTCTTCCCAGCTGAGGATGAGGAAGAAGGGTCATTTCTTGCAAGACGGGGGCTAGAACTGTTTGCAACAGAACAAAGATACCTGAACTATCCTCCAGTACAATATACAATTATAACATCTAATAATGGTAGAGTATGGGCTCCAAGCATTTCATTTATTCAACAAATAAAAATATACAAATATACGTGTATCAAGGAACTTAAGTACCCTTAAAGTGTGTATGTGACCACTCAAGTGCCAGTCCATGGTAAGACCATACACACAGAACAAAAGTAGAGGAATGCCTGGGTAGCTCAGTTGGTTAAGCTTCCAACTTTGACTCAGGTCACCATCTCCAGGTTTGTGAGTTTGAGCCCCATGTCGGGCTCTGTGCTGTCAGTGCAGAGACAGCTTTGGATCCTCTGTCCTCCTGTCTCTCTTCATCTCACATACTCTTGCATTCTGTCTTTAGAGTAGTAAATTTTAAAAGAAAACTAAAAAAAAACCCAAACAAACAAAAAACATGAGTAGAATTCCAACTTCACAATTAGTACCTTACCAACATGCCATGGTATGGCAGTAAGACAAGAAACTATACCAGAATGTGAACTTAAAATTTTCAGTTATCCTTATGTGATCATGAAGGAATTACTAAATCTTTCACAATTGCTGTTTCCTTATCTAGAAAATTAGAGTTGTGGTATCTCCTTTACTGAGGTGCTATGATTATGCAAAGCATTTGTACAGCAGAGATGTCAAATTTGCTCTCATTTTCTTATACAGTTTCCTTTCCTAGCCACTAAGATGAGGTTAATACCTCTCCAATTTGATCATTAGGATTTATAGCCTTGGGATGCCTGGGTGGCGTATTCTGTTAGGCATCCAACTCCTGATTTCAGCTTAGGGTTGTGAGAGTGGGCCCTGCCTTGGCCTCCACACTGGGTGTAGAGACTGCTTTGAGTTCTCTCTCTGTCGTTCTCCCCACCTCTCCATTTTACTATCTCTCTCTCAAAAGAAAAATTTTAAAAAGAGAAAAAAAAGACTTACAGTCTTAAATCTGAGTTAAATGTAAGATCCAGAAATTTCAAGTGGACATACTATTTATGCATGGTAGTGCTAGATACCATAGAGAAATTCATGTTTTTCTCTTCAGCTACATTTTTTTTAAGCAGGTTTCACACCCAGCATGGAGCCCAATGCAGGGCTTGAACTCATGACCCTGAGATCAAGACCAGAGCTAAGATCAAGAGTCGAACATTTAACTGACTGTGCCACCCAGGAGTCCCTCCTCAGCTACATTTATTTATTTTTACATTTTTTTAAATCTAAAAAATAAAACATTCGTATTGTAGTATATAGTTAATACAGAAAAAAAAGAGGGAGCCAAGATGGCGGAACAACATGGAAGGTTTTATTTTGCATGTCGCATCCATGAAATACAGTCAGATCAACACTAAACCATCCTGAACACCTAGAATACTGATCTGAGGATTAACACAACAATCCGCACAACCTGAACCACAGAACTCAGCAGGTACATGGCGTGGAGAGGTAAACTGGGGGAGAGAGAAGCCACAGAGCTGTTTTTTGCTTGTGGAGAGAGGATGGAGATGGTGGGGGGGGAGAATACGGGAAAAGCACCCCTAAAAGTAGAAGCAGCTGGAGAGAAAGTGGCAAAGTAGAAACAGCCACAGGGACTAAACTAAAAAGGGAAAGGAGAAAGGAGAGGGTTTCAATTCCATTAAGGCTATAAAGAGGGGAAGCACAGAGTCTGAAACTCTGCAGCTGATACCTCACGGTCTCTGGCGGGAAGGTTGAATACCCAGGAGCACAGTGAAGTCGGGGCAGTCCTTGGGCCATATGGGGAATGGCGGTTCCTCTGCTGGGAGGACATGAGGTAGAGGCTGTGTGCCACCCCCCACCCCCCGCCCCAACAGGCAAAGGTACCAGCAGACCACAGAGAACAACCACATTTTCTGGTGCTGGAACAAGGTCCTTAAGGGTGAAGCCTGGTGCCAGGTGTGTGTTGTGATATTCCATAATCCCTGAAACACTGCTGCTATGCGATGGTGTGAACATTTTCTGGGGTGGGCTGGCACCCAGCGCAGTCTCTGGGCATCAGCAGCAGCATGATTCTGTGAATACTCCTGGGTGCGGCCAGCACCCAGCCACTGCTCAGTGAGACCCTCCCCCAGAGGACCTGAGCAGGTCAAAGCCGCTGTCCTTCAGAAGTGAGGGGTGAGGAAACATAGCCGCATCTGAGATAAAACTCAGGAGGGAAGTGCCGCCTGGTAACCTGATGCCTGGGTCACGGACAGTGTAAAAGCAGGGAGTGGACAGAAGCCAGAGACAAAGGACGGGTGCACAATTGCTGGTTGGGGAGAGCAGAGAGTTCCAATACTAGAGACTGGTATGATACCAGTATGGCTTCCAATACTAGCTGGGTGACACCATTTTCACCCCTCCTGTGCATGCGCATATACACCTACAAGCCCAACAACAATTCACTCCACTAAACTAAGCAGCACAATCTAGTGGACAATGGAGCCATTACACTAAGCCCCGCTGAACTGGGCCAACCTCGCTCTTCAAAAATACCACAAATCTCTCTGCTGAGTTTATGGACTATAAAGTGTTTCATAGTTTGACTTGTAGGGGAAACTGATGTAATTTCAATCGTATTTCAGTCTGTTTGCTGGTCTATGTATTCAATTTTATTTTTTTCTTTTTCTTTTTTGTTTTCTTTTTCTTAAATGCAGAAAGAGAAAAAATTATTTTTATTTTTAATTTTTATTAAAAATACTTTTTAATTTTTCTTCTACTATATTTCTTACTTTTTTGTAAATTTTTGAAATTCTATTTTTATTCCATCATTTCATTTTATTCTATTTCATTGTATTCATTTTTTCAAATTTCAAATGTTTTCCTTTTGTTTTCTTTCTTTTCCTTTCTTCTCTTTTTCCCTTTTTTACTCTAATCTATCAAGCTCCTTTCAACAACCAGACCAAAACACACCTAGGATCTAGCATCACTTATTTGATTTCGTTTTTGTATGTTTTGTTTTAATTTTAAGTTTTTTTTAATTTCAGTTTTTTCATTTTAATTTTTCTTTACTTTATTAATTCATTTCCTTCCTTCAAAATGATGAAAAGGAGGAATTCACCTCAAAAAAGTGAGCAGGAAGAAATGACAGCCAGGGACTTAATCCACACAGATACAAGCAAGATGCCTAAACCAGAATTTAGAATCACGAAATTAAGAATACTAGCTGGGGTCGAAAATAGATTAGAATCCCTTTGTATGGAGATAAAAGAAGTAAAAGCTACTCAGGATGAAAAAAAAACGGTATAACTGAGCTGCAATCTTGAATGGATGCCACGGCGGCAAAGATGGATGAGGCAGAGCAACAAATCAGCAATATAGAGGACAAACATATGGAGACTAATGAAGCAGAAAAAAGAGGGAGACTAAGGCAACAGAGCACGATTTAATCAATGACTCATTAAAAAAGAACAAATCAGTATCATGGGGGTCCCAGAAGATGAGGGAGACAAAAAGGGGTAGAGGGTTATATGAGCAAATCATAGTAGAAAACTCTCCTAATCTGGGAAAAGACACAGACAGCAAAATCCAGGAAGCACAGAGGACTCCCATTAGATTCAACAAAAACCACTATCAACAAGGCATATCATAGTCAAATTCACAAAATACTCAGGCAAGGAAAGAATCATGAAAGCAGCAATGAAAAAAAAAAAAAAGTCCTTAATCTACAAGGGAAGACAGATCAGGTTTGCAGCAGACCTATCCACAGAAACATGACAGGCCAGAAAGGAGTGGCAGGCTATATTCAATGTGCTAAATCAGAAAAATATGCAGCCAGGGCACCTGGGTGGCTCAGTCAGTTGAGTGTCCGACTTCGGCTCAGGTCATGATCTCATGGTTCATGGGTTCGAGCCCCACATCGGGCTCTGTGCTGACAGCTCAGAGCCTGGAGCCTGCTTCGGATTCTGTGTGTCCCTCACTCTCTGCCCCTCCCCTTTGTTCTCATAAACATTAAAAAAATTAAAATGAAAAATATGCAGCCAAGAAATCTTTATCCAGCAAAGCTGTCATTCAAAATAGAAGGAGAGATTAAAAGATTCCCAGACAAACAAAATTAAAGGAGTTCATGACCACCAAACCAGCCCTGCAAGAAGTTTTAAGGGGGACTCTCTGAGAGGAGGTAAGATGAAACAAAAAGAAAAAAAAAAAAGAAAAAAAAAGACCAAAAGCAACAAAGACAAGAAAGGACCAGAGAATACCACCAGAAACTCCAACTCTGTAAGAAACATATTAGCAATACATTCATCTTTCAGTACTCATTCTAATTGTCAATGGACTAAATGCTCCAATCAAAAGACATAGGGTAACAGAATGGACAAAAACATGATCCAACTATATGTTATTTACCAGAGACCCACTTTAGATCTAAAGACACCTTCAGATTGAAAGTAAAGGGATGGAAAACTATCTATCATGCTAATCATTGACAAAAGAATGCTGGAGTAGCCATTCTTATGTCAGATAATCTAGATCATAAAATAAAAACTACAACAAGAGCTAAAGAAGGGCATTATATCATAATAAAGAGGTCTATCCACCAAGAAGACCTAACAATTGTAAACATTTATGGTCCAAATGTGATAGCACCAAAATATATAGAAAAATTGATTGCAAACATAAAGAAACTCATCGATAGTAATACCATAATAGTAGATTCCAAGTCCCTACTCACAGCAACAGACAGATCATCTAATAAAAAAATCAACAAGGAAACAATGGCTTTGAATGACACATTGGACCAGATGGACTTAACAGATATATTCAGAACATTTCATCCTGAAGCAGCATAATATACATTCTTTTCCAGTAAACATGGAACATTCTCCAGAATAGATCACAGACTGGGACACAAATCAGCCTTCAACAAGTACAAAAGATCGAGATCATATTTTCAGACCACAATGCTATAAACTCAAAATCAACCACAAGAAAAAATTTGGAAAGATAACAAATATTGGAAACTAAAGAACATCCTACTAAAGAATGAATGGGCTAACCAATAACTTAAAGAGGAAATTAAAAAGCACATGGAAGCCAATGAAAATAATAACACCACAGCCCAAAATCTCTGGGATGCAGCAAAGGCAGTCATAAGAGGGAAGTATATAGCAATCCAGGCCTTCCTAAAGAAGGAAGAAAGATCTCAGATACACAACCTAACCTCACACCTTAAAGAACTGGAAAAAGAACAGCAAATAAAACCCCAAACCAGAAGACAGAAAATAATAAAGATGAGAGCAGAAATTAATGCTGTTGAAACCAAAAAAAGAGTAGAATAGATCAATGAAACCAGAAGCTGGTTCTTTGAAAGAGTTAACAAAATTGATAAACCCATAGCCAGTTTTATCAAAAAGAAAAAGGAAAAGACCCAAATAAACAAAATCAAGAATGAAAGAGAAGAGATCACAACCAACACAGCAGAAATAAAAGCAATAATAAGAGAATATTATGGGCAATTATATGCCAATAAAATGGGCAATCTGGAAGAAATGGACAAATTCCCAGAAACATATAAACTACTAAAACTGAAACAGGAAGAAATAGAAAATTTGAAGAGACACATAACCAGTAAAGAAATTGAATTAGTAATCGAAAATATCCCAAAAAACAAGATTCCAAGGCCGGATGGCTTTCCAGGGGAATTCTACCAAACATCTAAAGAAAAGTTAATACCTTTTCTCTTGAAGCTGTTCCAAAAAATGGAAATGGAAGGAAAACTTCCAAACTCTTTCTATGAAGCCAGCATTACCTTGATTCCAAAACCAGACAAAGACCCCACTAAAAAGGAGAACAATAGACCAATTTCCCTGATGAACATGGATGCAAAAATCCTCAAGAGGATATTAGCCAACCAGATCCAACCATACATTAAAAAAAAATTATACACCACGACCCAGTGGGATTTATACCTGGGATGAAGGGCTGGTTCAATATCTGCAAAACAATTAACATGATTCATCACATCAATAAAAGAAAGGACAAGAACCACATGATCTTCTCAACAGATGCAGAGAAGGCATTTGTCAAAATACAGCATATTCTTGATAAAAGCCCTCAATAAAGTAGGGATAGAAGGATCATACCTCAAGATCATAAAAGCCATATACTAATGACCCAATGCTAATAACACCCTCAATGGGGAAAAAATGAGAGCTTTCTCCCTAAGGTCAGGAACAAGACAGGGACGTCCCCTCTTGCCACTGTTAGTCAACACAGTATTGGACATCTTTGTCTCAGCAATCAGACAACACACAGCAATAAAAGGCATCCAAATCAGCCAGGAGGAGGTCAAATTTTCACTCTTTGCAGATGACACGATACTCTATATGGAAAACATGAAAGATTCCACCAAAAAAACTGCTAGAACTGACCCATGAATTCAGCAAAGTTGCAGGATATAAAATCAATGGACAGAAATTGGTTGTATGCCTACACACCAACAATGAAGCAACAGAAATGAAATCAAGGAATCGATCCCATTTATAATTGCACCAAAACCCATAAAATACCTAGGAATAAATCTAACCAAAGAGGTGAAAAATCTATACCCTGAAAAGTATAGAAAGTGTATGAAAGAAATTGAAGAAGACACAAAAAAAATGGAAAAAGATTCCATGCCCCTGAATAGGAAGAACAAATACTGTTAAAGTGTCAATACTACCCAAAGCAATCTACATATTCAATGCAATACCTATCAAAATAGCACCAGGATTCTTCACAGAGCTAGAATTAACAATCATGAATTTTGTATGGAACCAGAAAAGACCCCGAATAGCCAAAGAAATCTTTAAAAAGAAAATCGAGGGGCACCTGGGTGGTGCAGTCGGTTAAGCGTCCGACTTCAGCCAGGTCACGATCTCGCGGTCCGTGAGTTCGAGCCCCGCGTCAGGCTCTGGGCTGATGGCTCAGAGCCTGGAGCCTGTTTCCGATTCTGTGTCTCCCTCTCTCTCTGACCCTCCCCGTTCATGCTCTGTCTCTCTCTGTCCCAAAAATAAATAAACGTTGAAAAAAAAAAAAAAAGAAAGAAAACCGAAGCTGGAGGCATCACAATCCCGGACTTCAAACTGTATTACAAAGCTGTGATCATCAAGACAATATGGTACTGGCACAAAAGCAGACACTCAGATCAATGGAACAGAACAGAGAACCCAGAAATGGACCCACAAACGTATGGCCAACTCATCTTTGACAAAACAGGAGAGAATATCCAATGGAATAAAGACGGTCTCTTCAGCAAATGGTGCTGGGAAACTGGACAGCGACATGCAGAAGAATGAACTTGGACCACTTTCTTATACCATACACAAAAATAAACTCAAAACGGATGAAAGACCTAAATGTAAGACAGGAAGCCATCAAAATCCTTGAGGAGAAAGCAGGCAAAAACCTCTTTGATCTTGGCCGCAGCAACTTCTTACTTGACATGTCTCCAGACGCAAGGGAAACAAAGGCAAAAATGAACTACTGGGACCTCATCAAAATAAAAGGCTCCTGCACAGCAAAGGAAACAATCAGCAAAACTAAAAGGCAGCCAACAGAATGGGAGATGTTTGCAAACGACATATCAGATAAAGGGTTAGTATACAAAATCTATAAAGAACTTATCAAACTCAACACCCAAAAAACAAATAATCCAGTAAAGAAATGGGCAAAAGACATGAATAGACACTTCTCCAAGAAAGACTTCCAGATGGCCAACCAACATATGAAAACATGCTCAACATCTCTCATCATCAGGGAAATACAAATCAAAACCACACGGAGACACCACCTCACACCTGTCAGAATGGCTAACATTAACAACTCAGGCAACAACAAAATGTGGGCGAGGATGTGGAGAAAGAGGATCTCTTTTGCACTGCTGGTGGGAATGGAAGCTGGTGCAGCCACTCTGGAAAACAGTATGGAGGTTTCTCAAAAAATTAAAAATAAAACTACCCTACAACCCAGCAGTTGCACTACTAGGTATTTATCCAAGGGATACAGGTATGCTGTTTCGAAGGGACACATGCACCCGCATATTTATAGCAGCACTATCAACAATAGCCAAAGTAAGGAAAGAGCCCAAATGTCCATTGATGGATGAATGGATAAAGATGTGGTGTGTGTATATATATATACATACAGTGTGTATATACAGTGTATATATATACATACAGTGTATATATACAGTGTGTGTGTGTATATATACACATATATACATATATATATATATATACACACTGTGTGTATATACACTGTGTGTGTGTGTATATATATATATATGTATATATATATATATATACACTGTGTGTGTATATATATAAATGTATATATGTATATATATACACACACAGTGAGTATTACTCAGCAATGAAAAAAAATGAAATGTTGCCATTTGGAGCTACGTGGATGGAACTAGAGGGTATTATGCTAAGTGAAATTAGTCAGAGAAAGACAAATATCATAGGACTTCACTCATATGAGCACTTTAATATACAAAACAGATGAACATAAGGGAAGGGAAGCAAAAATAATATAAAAACAGGGAGGGGGACAAAACATAAGAGACTCTTAAATATGGAGAACAAATAGAGGGTTTTTGGAGGGGTTGTTGGAGGGGGGATGGGCTAAATGGGTAAGGGGCTTAAGGAATCTATTCCTGAAATCATTGTTGCACCATGTGCTAACTAACTTGGATGTAAATTATAAAAAATAGATTTAATTTAAAAAAAGGAAAAAAAAAAGAAATTCTTTACCACATAGAATTGTCACGTCTTAAAGAAGATTAAGAAATTAGTTATATATTGGCTGAGAACCCTGAAAATTTGATGTTGAAATAGATTAAAGATGAAGTGCAGAGAAAATACTTCTCCAGAAGTAGTTTGGAGAAAATAAAGTTGGAGGGAGATTAAATATGTGATCTGTGCTTAGTATCTCCTAATTCTGTTAGGGTGTGTGTGTGTGTTATCTATTAATTAGAATTCAATTCATATCCACAGTGACTGAGTAAATGCATGGATCCAGGGAATTTAGTCAGTGATTATGGTAAAAGATAGAGAATAAAACCATCACCCTTGTTTTCTTGAGCCTCAGGATCTGAGGAGAGGCAGGGGAAATACACCAGGCATAAATATTAGCTAAGTGATATTTTCTTAGGAGCACCTGGATGGCTCAGATGGCTAAATGTCTAACTTTGGCTCACGTCATGATCTCACCATCTGTGGGCTCAAGTCCCATGTCAGGTTCTGTACTGACGGCTCAGAGCCTGGAACCTGCTTTGGATTCTGTGTCTCCCACTCTCTCTGCTCCTTCCCTGCTTGTCTCTGTCTCTCTCTCTTTCAAAAATAAATAAACATAAATTTTTTAAGTAATATTTTCCTGTAATCTTTGCCTAGACAGAGGTTAATTATGCTACTTAAGCTAATTAGGAATGATGGTCACGAAGATTTTCAAGTATCTACATTATAGCCCATGGGAGACCATCTGAGGATCAGTAGTAGACAACTTCCTAGTAGAGACCTTCTCAAAGTCTTTACATTGGTCTGGCCAATGCTTAATAGTTTCATAACTAGAAGAGCTTAAGTTTGTCTTTGAGATCTCAAGTAAGACTTGTTTTCTTTATTTTTGAAATTCTTGTGCTGGTTTCATCATTTTCAAAACATAGAGCCCCAAATTTTGGCCAAAAATGTACAAGATGACATCAACTTTTCTCACTATTAGTTTTACAAATCACGTGATTCAGGTGGTGTCTGACAGATGTTTCCATTCAAAGATACGGAAAGATATCTTTCACAATTAAAGGTTATACTATGGTGTGATAGTTTGAGGAGTTTACAATTAAGGGGGTTTAGTATGAGGTTATACAGTGGAAGATTATAAATATTCTCTTTCCCAAAAAGATTTCATGTAAGCATATAACACTGATAATCACTGCCTACATAATTATTACATTGGCAATTGCACAATGGTGATTTTAAAAATTTTATCATCCCTTATACAGTTACTAGCTGGCATTCTTATCCCTGAAAAAAGTTTACTCATTTTCACCTCCCCTTCCTCCTTCTCTTCCCTCTTTCTTCCTTTCTTCCTCCCTCCCTCCCTCCCTTCCTTCCTTCTATTTAAAAAATTAACACAGTTCAAATCACTGTGTCTGGTTCATTTCTGCTCCTTGCCCCTTCACTGCCAAAACTTGGAGCAGAGAGTGCCTCAGATTCTCTGCTTTCTTTTTGTCTGTGATAAACACAATATAAAATGTCTACTGCATCAAGCTTTAAATTTCACATTATCCTATTTACTTGAACTTGACAGATTTGGCATCCTTTCTCCTGGCTGTGAGCAGAAAGTTCTTGATTTCCTCAAGGTTATGAGGCATAACTACAAAGCCTGCAGGAGAGCATGTGACCTGCAGGAAGCAAAGGGATGGAAATGAAAGAGACTGCCAATATTTGTCTCCTGGCAGTTAAACCCTCCCTTGAAAGAACTGAACATTTTGGGTAAGTGATTTTGAACATTGCTATATATTATTGTTGATGACAAGTTGTCCAAGATTTGGACAGTAGTAGCCTCTCATACCAATCTCTATGTCCTTGTTTTTTCTATATATTCTAGGTAATTGAAGTTCTCTGTGTTCTAATTATGCTAAAGGGATGAGTTTTGTGAGGCTGTGTTTGCTTTTTTTGCCTTTTTTTCTACCTTTTTTAAATGAGAATATAACTTCTGGAATTTCAAATTTCTTTTATGGTTCCCATTACCTCAGCTACTTAGAATTTCTTGAGTCTGATAGTTTTGCTAGGTTATCTCGCAGAGTTGATAATTCCAGATCAATTTTTCCACACACACAGTATACTTTTAAATATACATATTCAGATCTGCTTTTGCAACTCCCAAATTTTCTTGGATTACAGCTTTAAATATTAGTTCTCATCTACAGTTTTGTTTTTTCTTCTTCAAGGATGGATCATCCTCAGCAATCTTTTTTATGTTTTTACTCATTTTTGAGAGAGAAAGAGACAGAGTGCCAGAGGGGGAGGGGCAGAGAGAGAGGGAGACACAGAGACACAAAATCTGAAGCAGGTTCCAGGCTCTGAGCTGTGAGTAGAGAGCCTGATGCAGGGCTTGAACCCAAGAGTGGTGAGATCATGACCTGAGCCAAAGTTGGTTGCTCGACTGACTGAGCCACCCAAGCACCCCATCCCAACAATCTTTTATCTCCATCACTATTTGGTTGCTTTAGCTAATTTAATCTAATTTCTTTTGTGAAATTTTCAGTTGTTTCTATTGGAAAACAGGCATAATTGTGATTGTTCTTTAGTTATAAATTGTTATGTATTTTTCTCTGTCTTTAATTTTTGTTTTCTACATTTGGTTAATTTTCATTTTGCATCTTTCTTTTTTTGTCCATTTCTGAGTCTATAAATCTGTGACTTGAGGTTGTTTTCTTTCTACTGTAAAGACATACTGAAAGATATTTAGTTCAATTTGACATATTATGGTATAGTTTACTTCTGTTTTGAGGTGGCATATTTTTAGGGAGGTGATTTATCATCAACTGAAATATTTTCTAGTGGTCAATGTTCTTCTACTAAATTTACACAGTATATCTGATTAGACAGCCTTTATTCATTTTCAAATGTTTTATATTATCCTGCACAAGTAATAACAGGTGATTTTATACTCACAGAGTGGAGTTTGAGTAACTCACTAGGTTTCTCAGTTTAAAAGCATCTCTTTTGGCACAGCGAAGTGCGGATGATTAAGAAATAACACTCTTTGGAGGAGAAGCTAGTATTTCTTCTGATTTTGTGTTTTCCTCTCTCCTTCTGCCCTTTTCCCTCTCTCTCTTTCTTTCTCTCTCTCCTCACCACCAAGTTTGCAAATAAGCCTCTGGCTCCCAAACCCAATTCTTCTTGATACTGTTCTTCTGTTCTTTGGACACATTTTATAGCTACTTTCTTTTAACTTCACAATATCAAGTATCACGACCCACTGATCAGGTGTGTTCTTATTTCCCCTTTCAGTGTAGAAGTCTTCCCCCATCCTTTTTAACTCTTAAGGTGACTTATGTCAGTGTTCTATAGTGGTGGACATAGGCTACCTTCTCCTATTTTATAGTCTCTGTCTGGCTCTGTTTCAGTATGAAGTGTGGAGCTAAATTTGCTGGTGTTTTATATGTATTTTCTTAATTATTATCACTTGAGGACTGTAGAATTCTCTGTACTGTAGTTATGTGTCAAATATGGGTGATGTATTATTTTATTTGATCTTTCCTGTCAATGGTATGGTTTTTTTTTTTGGAGGAAATATGAAGAGATACCGATTGAAGAAATCTCTGTTATCCCACAGTTTCCAGTAAGTCCCTTTTTCACTTAATTTTTACTATAGACAGCCTAAGTAATGAGCTAGAATATTGAGGATGACACCATTTTTTGGTCAACATAATGACAGAATATATGTGAATTTAGTAGTTTAGTCTATGCCTAGGGAAATGAGCCCACCTCACTCATGGTGTAGAGACTGACCACTGCATAAGTTCTAACACAAGGTTTAAAATGAGCAGAGGTGCCATAGGTGAATCAGGAGAGCTTTTCCACATAAGGACTCAGGTTTAAGGGCGTCTACTGCATTAGAGTACATGTTAAAGTATTTGAGCAAAAGACACAGAATGTAAAACCAAGAGATTATACAGTATGGCTTTCATATCACTGTTGACAAAGGAACTTTCTGTGTCCAACAGACCTGAGTCCAATTTTGTAATTATCAGATACCCTTTTCTTGAAATTTAGTACTGATTAAATATAAATGTCTTAATAATTATGGGAAAATAGCAATGGCTGAGACTTTACCTAAATATCATTGTCCATTATTTTTTCTCACTGATGGCCTTCTGTGACTTCTTTTAATGTCTTTCCTCCTAGTCATTTCCAACTATATCCCAACACCAGTATAAATCCCAGGTGAGTTTTAGTAAGTGCTCTCAAAGACCAATGGGTAACTTTCTAGGTGCTCACTTACCAAGATTTTTGCATGGAAGAGAGGATACTGGAAATGCTATGTTGTTCATCATAGCCTCCAATTAATTCATAGTCTAAAACACTCCTTGAAGTTGTCATATCTGTGAAGCTCCTCTCCTCAAGCAAAACCAGATGGCGTAATGCATCTATCCAAACCAACCCATTAGCTTCAGTGTTTTGTTCTGTTTCTGTTTTTTGGCAATGTCACTTTTCATCCCACCTTTTGAAATTGTGATTCATTCTCTCTGGCTTTGCAATGCCTTTCAGATTATATTCTGAGTACTGTCCTACTCATTAAAACATTTGTCTCCTCACTATAAATCATGACTTGGCTTTCCCTCTAGCTAACTTGTCTTAATGTATCTTGGATAAATTCTGTGTATGTTTAGATCTGGACAAACATACAGCTATGTCACTGAGATGAAATGCCACTAAGATAATTCTGTTTTCCAGTGGGAACTAAAAAACAATTGATGGCTTCAAAATTCAATAAGTATTTATTGAGTACCTGACATGTAACAATGTGTTGTGGTGAAGATATGATGGTAAACAAGAATGATATTCTCTCTCCTTTCACAGAGAATTTAGTTTTATGAGATAGAGAAGCAAGTCGAAGTTGTCTTTTTTTTTTCTTTCTTTCCCATAAAATAAGTAATGCTATTAAAAGGAATTCCAGGATATCAGGGGAAAATCTATGCATATATAATGAGATGGAAGGGGATCTCTAACTAGTTAGAGAGAATATAAATGGAGACCAAAGAATGTGCTGAAGTTGTAACTTTAAAGGATTGGGAATTTTATCAAGTTGTCTTACCCACTTCCAACTAATTGAGCTATCCCAGCTTAGGGTCCAAGTAAGAGCACAACAGAGAAAATCCATCCCTATGGTGTACTACCCAAATTCTTAATCAAAACAAAGTAACCGGTGTAACAAAACAGTCATTCCTTTATGCACTAAATATGGAATATCTTGTAACACAGCAATAGTTAACTGTAACAAAACTCAATAATCTGGGAGTGATAGGACACTACAATAAAAATTTACAACTTGTGGCACTGACTTTAAAATGGTGGATGGAGGCCAGAATTTTCTTAAGAAGCCTGTTGAGGAGGTCCTGAAAGACAATGAGGGAGAAGTTTCTGGAGACTGGAGAAAAAAAAAGGAAGAAAGAAAAAGAAAAATGAGAGACACTACCTATGTAATAGCAGAATGTTTGGCAACACTGTAGCCTGAGAAAATATGGAAAAGAGAAAGAGTGCCCAATTGACTCATGGATCTGGCTAGGAAATTTATAGGCAAAACACTAAAACATGGCAATTGGCTTCTTCAAGCTCACTATGTTAAAATATGACAAGAGGAAAATGAACTAAAGAAAGACTGTTGATTTTTTTAGGACAATTTAGAGGAATCATAAAGCAATAAGAACTTGTGTTCTGAAATAAAACTTTTTTTTTTTTAATTTTTTTTTCAACGTTTATTTATTTTTGGGACAGAGAGAGACAGAGCATGAACGGGGGAGGGGCAGAGAGAGAGGGAGACACAGAATCAGAAACAGGCTCCAGGCTCTGAGCCATCAGCCCAGAGCCTGATGCGAGCCTGACGCGGCTCGAACTCACGGACCGCGAGATCGTGACCTGGCTGAAGTCGGACGCTTAACCGACTGCGCCACCCAGGCGCCCCTGAAATAAAACTTTTAACCCCCGGCCAAATATTCACAAAGTTAAAGAAAAATGTAGTTGAGAGACTGTTATAGGCATCCGTTTGTATGTACTGGATAGGTGAGCACAGAAGCCGACTTGTGTATTCCAAACACAGCAAAAATAATAAAAATAACCAAGTAATCCAGCTGACAGTCAGAAATGAAGGCCCAAACATAGACTCAGTTCATCAAAGCAAGCTGTCTCTGGAAATTTGCATCATCCTAGCTGAGGATTCCAGTCACTATGGAGCACAGATAAGACACCTCCCCCATGCTCTGCCTGGGTCTGAAACCACAAAATCATAAGAACGCTAAGATGGTTGCTTTATGGGATACCTGGGTGGCTCAGATGGTTAAGCATCTAACCCTTGGTTTCAGCTCAGGTCATGATCTCATAGTTTCATGGATTCAAACCCTGTGTTGGGCTCTGTGCTGGCAACATGGAACCTACTTGATATTCTCTCTCTCTCTCTCTCTCTCTCTCTCTTTCTCTCTCTCTCTCCACGCCCTCCCCCTCACACACACACTGTCTCTGTCCCTCTCAAAATAAATAAACTTCAAAAAAAATTTTTTATATAATGGTTGCTTTATGCCACTAAAGTTTGGGATGGTTTGAAATGCAGCAACATATATAAATATATTGCCATTAAATATTCCCAAGTAGGTGTATAGTTGTGTGATGGTTAATTTTATGTAACAACTTGTCTGGGCCAAGGAACGCCCAGAGAATCGGGCTAAATATCATTCCTGGATGTGTCTGTGAGGGTGTTTCTGAAATAGATTAGCATTTGAATTAATGGACTGAGGAAAGCTGATGTTCCTCACCAATGTCCATAATCATCACTCAATCTTCAGGCCTGAATACAAGAAGGTTGATTTGTTCTCTGCTTGATTGCACGAGTTGTGACGTCAATCTTCTCCTGACCTAGGTGCTCCTGGATCTCAGGCCTTCAGACTCTGACTGGAAAACAACATTGGCTCTTTGACTCTCAAGCGTTCACACTATGCCAAATGCTTTCCTGGGTCTCTCCGTTGCAGAAAGCATAGTATGGGACATCTCAGTTCTCTCTATACTCTATACTCCACAAGCCAATATTAGAATAAATCTCTTCATATATTGTTCTCTTTCTACTATTCTGTTTCTCTGAGAATCCTGACTAATTCACATTACCAGCCTCAAGATCTCGAGAATGCGTTACGCTAGAGGTACAGATGTGGAATCCATCATAGTATAAATGACAACTGAAGCAATGAAGGCAGCTGAAATAACTCAAGGAGAGTGAGTGAAAGTAGTAGAAACGATACTAGAAATGATCATAAGAGACAGACAATTACATAGTTATGCACAAACACTTTACCTACTCTACTAGAAAGATTTACAGATGCTAGAGCTGCAAGAAAGACGCGATTTCTTATCTTGTCTGGGCAGATCACAGACGACTGTAAAGAGAAATTATGCTTGAACGTAGTTTGAGGTTTGAGTGAGGATTCACCAAACGAAATGGCGAAGAGGAATGGAGCAGCCTGCTCCATATTCCTGTAGGAACAATGCAGAAAAGCTGGTTGGCTCTGCATCAGAATGTGTGCTCCTCTTTCAAAATCTGGAATTGTCACTGGGAGAAGGTTGCCCAGCAACAAACTGTAGTTCCCAGACACATATCTTGTGACTTTATTCTTACCAATGGGAAGTGAGCTTAAGGGATGTCTGTCCCTTCTGGGCCAGCATTTTAAAAAGTTTTTTTTTTCCCCATTGTTTCTATCTTGGTTACAAGAAAAATCTGAGAACCCCAGTAAATGGAATCAGCCTGGGGCCTGAACTGCCAAGTGGAGATACATCACCTGGTGTCCAGGAACACCCTCATTTTACAGTTTCATGAATACAAATAAAATTCTATTTTGTTAAGCCACTGATATTTTGTGACTTGTAACAGCACCCGACATCACCCTCTTCTGTAGCTATCCTAAACTGTTTTAGGTTAGGGTATTAAGGAATGTGGACAAGAGAGCATGAGAGTTTTTGCAGGGATGAGATGTATACGATCTTACATGTTCCTGATTGTATTTAACACAGTTTCTTAAAGGCAAGTAACAATATATTGGCATGATCAAAATTATCTTTTGAGATCTCAGTAAGCACAGAAAATCATGTGATTGCTTTTCATCCCAAATTTACCTCCCCCATGAACACAGGGTATCAATAATTGGAGTCTATTTGCCCACATTGGCAACCCACGTCTATGTCATTTTCATCTTACTCTATTTTATTATCCTTTTGCAGAAAATGCACATGCGAGGGAGAGGGAGAAGGAAGTATAATTTTTAAAATGCAAGAAAACATACAGTGAGCTTCTAATCACCCCCCACATTCAGAGGCTTATGTGCTGCAGAGGTTGGATTCATCGGATGGTGAAATAACAGTACTTTTTCCCCCCACTGAACTTATTACTTTGTGTCTCACACTGTGAAGAAAAAGTAATGAGTGAAATGTAACCAATTGATAGCTCTATTGTGTATATGTGTTGGTAAGTGTAAAGGAAGAGGGGAAAAGACCTTAGAGTATCTGAGCTATATTTTTTACAATAGGACACATTACATAACTACTTCTTGTTGAACTGTAATTATAACAGAGCCACCTTTATAAACACGAATACAGGGGAAACTAATTAGACACAGACAATAAGTAAATATTATTCTCTTAATTAGATCTTCTTCTACTGGAAATCCTGCTTTGTTCCTGCTACTCCAGTGTGAATGACATTTGAATCATAACAGTGTCTCACAGAATGGTCTTTCAGGGATGAAAAAGACAGGCACAATGTCACAGTCGATGAATGCCTTTTCAAATCTTTGCTAATCTGAAGTCAATGAAATGCAGTCCCCAAAACAGCTGCTTTTGCTGATTTGTATACCCGCATAATTAGAGCTGAAAGTGTTCAGTGCGCATAGTTTTAGTATTCATATATTTTGATAGTTCTTTTGTCACATATTATTTTTACATAGCTGGTTACTATCTCATAGTTGGAACGCTCAAGGTTGGGTTAGGATGAGGAGTCTAGAGGGCAAATACAATTTGATGGATTATCAGTTCTGACCATCCTCCATCCTTAAGTCAGTACACCTTGGTCTGTCTGTCTGTCTGTCTCTCTCTTTCACCCTCTCTCAATTGTTTCTGATCAGTACACCTTTGTCTGTCTGTCTGTCTGTCTGTCTCTCTCTCTCTCACCCTTTCTCAATTGTTTCTGATCAGCACATATATTTTAAAAGACATGAGAGAAGAGAAAGATATGTCGAGGTCACATTTTGTGCGAGATGCAGTCGATGGGGAGGAAGACCAGGTTGTATCTTTATGGAGATTATCTTTTATCAAACACCTTTCTCTAACCCTTGAAACAGCCTTGGAGACACACACTCAGACAGTTGCAATAGATGTGTGAGGGCAATGGCCATGTCCCTTGCATAATAAACACACATTTCATCGTGGGACCTGAAGACAGAATTATGCTACCCATTCTGATTAAAATTTGATCAAACAGGAATGTATTAACAAGCATCAGAGGTCCTCGGTGAGTAAAATTAAGATAACGTTAAAACAAGATTTTCTAACTTGAAGGATAAACAACAACAGCCATTTTTACCTGAAACTCCTATAATGGAAACTAAATTTTATATGAATTTATACTTATGTCTCAGATTTCAGAAAAAAAAAAAACGTTTAAAATTGATTCTGGTGCTCGCTTCGGCAGCACATATACTAAAATTGATTCTGAAATTTGCAAAATAATTCCTACTTTTGTTCCACCTTAGAAGTACTTGGTTTCATTCAATAAGTATATACCCAGTAATCTTCAATGATGGAAACTGAATACATTTGAGAATGAGACACAAGCTAATAGACTCAATATCTAAAGAAAAATTTTAATTTTTACTAAAATATTTTGAGCTGCACAGTTATTAGCTATAAAACTGTTACAATAAAAATGCCAGGTAGTGCTCTGGTGATAAATTACAATGTTTAAAATGTCAAGTGGGTTTCTTGGCACAGAATATGCATTAAATAAACAGGTTTTTATAAAAAAAAAAATTAGCCATCCTTCTAGGGCCTCTGATAGATATAAAATTAAGTAGGATCTAGTAAATATGAACCACTGAGATTTTTATTTCACAATTCTGACCTAAAAATGTCAGTTTCGTATAGTCTGACCGAAAATCTACCCTCCCGGAGCTGAAAATCTAATGGAATTGAGAGCAGCATTCACAGAGAAATAAATTATTAATAACTAGCTAGTAAAACATTGTAATACAGTAAAGCATGCTATGGAAATACAGGGATGGAATAGATGAAATCTATCTGGGATGAGGATAGATTTGGGAAGTTTCATATAAAAGGACTTTCAATTTTGCAAAGAGTTTGTCTGCTTGAAAGAGAGAGGTAGTGAAATCTTCAAGAAATAACAAGTGAAATTGTTCCATCTGAGAATGTATTAAGCTATTTCTGTGACCAGTAAAATGTTTTCTCCAAAAACAGGCAAATAATTTACAAATGATATAGGCAGATGCACTTTGAGTTTACTATAGCCGAACTTCTGAATATTTGGTTAGGCTGCACACTTTAATAAAAAAATTGCATTCAAATACGGGTAATGCTTTATTCCTACCGTATTTTATTTGAGCATGTATTTAGCTTAGTATGTCTCCTAATAATTAAAGTGTAGATGATCATAGATATCTTACAGGGTTTTGTAAGAATTTGATGAGTTACTATATGAAAAGTACTTAACTGAATGCCTGGAAGAGGCACCATCAATAAATTATAATTTTTCTCTGTCCCACATATTTAGTAGGTGGCAAGACTGCTTCCCTTAGAGATGGAGATATTCAGTTTTACAGGAAATGTTCAACAAGTAATACTTGTTTTCATATCAAAATAATCCTTGCCATATTTTCAGAATGCTGCAGTTTTCTTGTGTTTTTTTAAATCTTTATGTGGTTTTAACCACCACCCCCTCAAATCAGTATTTTCCTATAGCTGCCCCACTTATGACCTTAAGACCAGGAATTATTTTAGGTTCTTTATGAAATCTGTGATTAAACAGCTTCATTACAACCATTCTCAATAACTTCTTACCCTTAGTAAATGCCCATGCTTCTTTCTTAATATTTTTAAAGTTTATTTATTTATTTTGAGAGAGCAAGTGCGGGAGGGGCAGAGAGAGAGGGAGAGAGAAAGAATCCCAAGCATGCTCTACAATGTCAGCACAGAGCCCAATGTTGGGCTCAGACTCATGTGAGATCAAGACCTGTGCTGACACCAAGGGTCGGACACTTAGCCAATGAGCCACCCAGGTGTTGCTCTTTCAAAAATTAAAAAACAAATCATCTGGCCTTTTTAAATATGTAGGGGAAAATGGTTTTCAGAGGGTTGAAGGACAGCATGAGATGAATCTGTGACCACATGATGGTGGCAAGGCTCAGAGCAGATATTATCATAGGTTACATCAAAGAAATTATATTTACTGAGTCGCTACCAGAGGCCAGGACCTGGGGTTTGTACTGTATTTATTTCTCATTATAAGTATACAAGGGTATTATTTTTACCCTAGTTTAAATGATGAGGAAAGTGGGGCTTAGATCTAGGCTTTACTGATCACAAGCCTAACTGTAGAAGCAGAAGTCAGAGACGGTGGGGAGAGCTTCCCATTTGCACTTGGCACTGTGACCAGCTTCCATACAGTCATTCCTGAAGTTCAGAGACAATGGGGAAGTCAGAGTGGAAGAATCTGGGGTGGTTTGGGAATATTTAAGCAGTGCATACAGAACCTGCGGACTACTGGGTAAGGAGCCTCATGCAAATCTCATTCAAGAGGGTAGGGTATTCCTTAGGTCTTCTAAACGCGAGGCTGTTTTGGAAACAACTATCCAAATTCTCAAAACGCACTACCAATTTAAATGGTGATAGGCATGGATTGCTTTTCTTTCACTGGTAACTTTGCAACAAGTTAACACAGGTTTTATTTGTGAAAAGTAAATAATGAAAAGCATTAAACAAATGCATTTCATGTCATCTGAGTCCTAAACAAGAGGTAGATGCAGTATTTCATGTCTGTGTACTTGTGGGAGAAAGGATGGGAACAGGAGGTGGGGAGTCCTAAATGTGCCCTATGTACTAGGTGGGCTCTTCATACATGGATTGCCTGTTTGATTTCCTCCAGAGTTAAAACAAAACAAAACAAAACTAAGGCTTTGATATTTACAGAAATGTTATAAAACCTAAGGTAATAATAACAGAAGAACTGGGACTTTGGTCTGACTCCAAAACACAGGCATTTTCTACTGCTCAATGGGGTTGTAGCAGGCTTTTTTTTTTTTAATATGTCATAAATGGCTTTCTTTTCTTTTCCCTCTTTTCTTTCTCCATCCCTCCCTCCCTCCCTCTCTTTCTTTGTTTTTCTTTCTTTTTTTCTTTCCTTCCTTCCTTCTTTCAATAAATATTTATTCAACATCTACCCTGAGCCAGACACTTTCCTAGAATATGTACGCGAATAAACCCCAAACCCTTATTTCTTGGCACTCACAATCTTACTAGGAACAAGACACGTAAACACAAACATTAACAGTGACGTAAAAACAAATTGGCACATGGGGCAGGGCTGATTAATGTGAGGGTTTTAGGTGGTGTGTCAACAGGGCCTTGGAGGACACTATGAATATTCCAAGTGACAAGGACATTCCAAACAGAGGGAACACCAGCATGGTAAAGAAGAACACGGAGCCAAAACTGGCCTGGGAGACATAAGGTTGGGATATAAATGCTGCCTGTCTCCACTCTCAGCGGGTCTTCCCACTGCCTCCTGCTGCTCTCATCTATTTTCTTGCTCTGCAATCCCCTGCACTCCCTGAACCGCTATTATATCCCCATTCCCCCTCCTCCACCTCCTCACCTCATGTCCAAAACACATGGGTATGTGAGCTAAGCGGGTGGGCAAGTTGCAAGTTGGTAAGGGGAGAGGTATAGTGCAGGAGCAGGAGAGAGGGTGAAGGGCACAGTAATGACAAGGGTGGGGGCCTGGGAACCCCATGACCGCCTTTCTTCACCTTGAAATCTTTCTTGCTGTTCCATGGCCAACATCTTGTTTTGCCAAACGATTTTGACTGATAGCATCCTTAGTGCTGATTCAAAGGAAATACATAAAGTCGTCAAGTTCCTTAAATGAGAGGGGAAAAAAAAAATCACAGATTATTTACAAAGGAAAAAGAAAATGTTTGAAAAAAAGGATCTTGAACAGTCATCCAATCAAGATCTTAATTCACAGGCTCTCCTTAAGCAATCACCACCAGGTGATGCTAATTAGCATGAACAGTTCACAGATGTTACCCTACAAGAATAAGAAAAATAAAATGCAGCTTCACCATAGCTGCGTGGATCTCACCTACATGTCCTCAAATATGCCACTTTTTACTGTGCTCGTTTTAGTGTCTGATGTGTTATTTATGAAAACCGTTGTGGTTATCTGGAAAATGCTCTTTCTCCCCTAAAGGTAAATACCCAAACAACTGTCCATCTATCCATTATTTTTGCCTTCACGTGGACACTCATTCCCATGCAGTAACTATGTAATGAGCATCCACTCACTGTGCCTGGCAGTTAGGGATATGGTAGTAGAATAAAAAGTCCCGGTTTGGCTTTTATGGACTTACGGTCTATTAGGAGAGAAAGTCATTAATTAAACACTACATAATTAGGTGATTTCCATTTTAATGTCCCCAGTCGAGGAAATGTATAGGGTGGTACAAAAATATGTAAACACGAAATTTGATCTAATATATTCCATAAAAGACTGCTTTAACAAGGCAGGAAGGGCTGATTGGATCAAGAGACAAAATAGAAAAAAGGTAGGCACATGAATTCCAGCCCAAGGAAATAAAAAATTGTGCTGCAAGGTTTGTGTGACTGGAACTCAGGACAGTAGATCACAATGCTCAGGTGAGACTGGAGAGTGAAAGGACCTCAAAAAGCCTGCTAAAGGACCTCAAATCCTATTGACAGTTGGATTCTTTCCAAATATTCTAAAATGAAGTATTTTAAAGTAAAAGTGCATGACTTGACTCAGAGAAGGCTCCTAACTGGACAAGAGAGGCTCTGTGTCTTATGTGATAGAAAATGAACCCAGAGTGGGCTGTTCGAAGAGCACCAACATTTGAGGATTTAAAATGGGTAGATTTGGGGAATTTTCTCTGTATGATGTTTTTTTTAAACTAATTACATCAGGGAACATTTCCAAGTTTATCAGATAAGGTAAAAAATCAAATTGTAGACTGTAATACAGGCTGTTGTAATACTCAAGGGAGTCAAACTTACTGGGGAGATAGGGTGCTTTATCTAGGAAAATACATCTGCCACTCAAAACAAATATGAGAAGAGAGTTTATGATTCTTGCAACTTCTTCATGAGCTAGTTGAATTCCATCAATGTTCCTACCATGCCTTTCCACTTTAAGTGGATGCTATGTCCAGAAGTTAGCGAGTAGTACAAAAACGTCAGCAATATGGATGGCAGAATTAGCAACTGTTTTCCTACGTGAAGGTGTCATGGTATATTCCTCATTTGAACCAGCTGATCACTGACTCCCCTAAATGACCTTCATCTGAAAGTTGGATGTAAAATTCCCATGTTTTCCAAAGCATGGTGCCAGTCATGATTTACATGGAAGACATCTTTGGCTCATTGACACAGCATTTAAGTAATATGAAATCATACAGTAAAGTATTCCCATTTCAATTATATTCTACTCTTGATTAAAAGATCATGTCAGGGGCACATGGGTGGTTTCAGTCAGTTAAGTATCTGACTTGGGCTCAAGTCATGATCTCTCAGTTCATGAGTTCGAGCCCCACGTTGGGCTGTGTGTTGACAGTTCAGAACCTGGAGCCTGTTTCAGATTCTGTGTCTCCCTGTCTCTCTTCCCCTCCTACCACCCCTCTCAAAAATAAATATACATTAAAATATTTTTAAAAGATCATGTAAATGATGAAAACATATCTCTATCACCTAGTATTTCCTAAGCTACTTTTATACAAATTTCTATGTTGATAACAGGTGTCAAGTTGAAAGCATTCTCATGGACAACAATGTCCCATGAGAATATAATCACATTGTTTTCCTTTTATTACATCAATCTTTATGGTGTCTTCCTATTTGTGGTGAAAAAAATATTGATTTTGCATTTATGGTAGTTACATATATATAAAATAAAATTTTTAAAATGAATAAAATAATTAAATTAAGTTAAAACAATTCTATTAAATATTTTAGATAAATGATATATATGATCAGCAGCTATGACTGAAGAGGTAAAGAGGTGATGAAGGTTGAGAAGGATTTGTTTTCATAGATAAAGAATATAACCTTTGAAATTTTTAACATGATTTCATGATTTCACTAATTGTGTGACCCAGGGCAAATGATTTAGCCTGAGTCTCGATTTCCAATTCTCTATTATGGGAATTATAATGATTCTGACCTCATGGGTCTAGTAAGAGGTTTATATATGTCCATCTTATAATCAAACCCTAGTAAAAGTCAATATAGTTGACAACACATAGATAATGGAGTTATACAGGGAACATAGCCTATGTAAAAGAAAGATGAACAACAGCCATGAATCCTTTGGCCTTATCCAAGGCACACAATACAAAAGAGGAAAATATTTTGGGAAAAAAAAAAACCAGAATCAGCACCAGATGCAATACAATTAAACTGAACAGTCCCTAGTGCTTACAAGAAAATCCTCACTCACAATTACCCAAACAAATCTATTCACTTAGAAGCCCAGAGGGCTTTAAACCAAACCACATATCTCTTTAGGGTCTCTTAAACTATTTTTATTGCTCTCTAAATTTTATACACCCAGAAATGCCAGTAATACACATCAGCGAGACTACTACCAGAAGTTCAGATTGTTCCTACAATCCACCCACTCTTTCATTCAACTGAGCTGGGTTGGATGTATTGCAGCAGCCATTTGGGGGACCACTGTATACCACATACTGGAAGAGTCAAAGAAAGTAGAGCAAAAAGGGTTGGCACAATCCATGTCCTCAGAGTTAGATTTTCCAGCAGCATTTGTTTGGTTAAATACTAAGCATTCTATGATCAAGAAAATCCTACTTAATATTCAAGATCATTTAATTCCTCCATTTGTTTATTGAGTGGATTAGTGAACAAATTATGGATTTAACAAACAGTAGGTGCACATAACGTGGCAGACAGATTGAGGAAGAATGGGAAGAAATGATGATAGGGTTGGATTCTAGAAAGGAACCTGACAAGTTCCAAATTTCAAATAAAATACCACGGAAGCAAAGGTGAGAGAGGGATTAATCTCCATTTCACTTTCACTTTTGGATGGCCAATGCAGGTACTGGCTTCTGACTTAGATGGAAAATTCTTTTTCACAGGGTTTGAGCTAAGCCTTGGTCTTTCAGGGTTGAATAAAATGCACAAATGATACCCTCAAAGAGAGCTCTTATATTTGGGGAATAGATTTTGCCCTCAAACCCCTATAATTACCTTCCTCTTTAAATTATTTGTATGTGCAAGCAACTGAGGTGAATTAAATCAAAGGAATATAATACATTTTCTTATTAACAGGATTTATTTCTTGTTCCCTCCTCCCTTCCCCAAATTGTGGAAACTCTCTCTCACTCCTGAAATTGCAGCTGGTTGATTTCAGGAAGTGTATAATATGTAACTGAGCACTAAGTTCTTCTGGCTATTATTCTCGTCTCTAGAAATAAGCGTGTGATTCTGCATCCCTCTAGCTTTGGCTGGAGCTTCACATTCCACACCAATTATGATTCATGCCTTTTGCTACTGCTGTTGCTACTACTGTTGACATTTCTCTATTCTCAACAGCTGCAGTTCCAGTCTTCTTCTCAGACTAACGTGGTCTACTCCTATGGAAGTCCTTGAACCCCTGGGAGATTCTTTTCTCGATGAAGAAGAAAAAGCATATCCTCTATCTTACCCAGGTTGTGCTTGGGATATTCTCCACTGTATACTTTTATTCTGGTTTTGACCGAATAAAAAAAACCACAATATATTAAATTTTTCCACTAAATGTTTAAAACTTCTTATAGCCCAAGCTCTTTAAGAATGAATCCTAAGATGGCAGTGGGTTTGAAAAAGGATTCCCTTTCCCCTCTCATCAACCCAGGAGGTCACCCTCTGTTGGACCTTCATTATTGGGCATTTTGTTGTGCTAGGAAAATTCTGCAATGAATGTTAAATATACCAAGTTGGAAACTTGACAGCTTCCTACATTTGCAATCACTATTTTCCTATCTTTACTGTGCCTGCAGTCATAGAAATTCCATCAAGGGAATTTTAAATTAACGAATTAAAAACCAACACGACACACAGTCATTCTAAAATGAGCAATTTTAGTTATCTAAAGGTATGTAGGAGACCTAGGGAAATATTAATTTTTTTCTTTCAAGAATTTGTGAGAGCAAGATTTGAATTTTCCATTAGACTTCCAAGTTCATTTCATAAAATATATGATTTATGAATTAGACATAAAAATAATCACTTCATCTCGGCTTATAGTGAGAACAAAATGCTAGCTACCATTATGTGAATCACATGCCAGCCTTTACATTCCGCCTTGGATAGAAAAATGGCACTTTTAGGGCATTAAGACAAGAGAAGGGTTTGAGACGACAGTGGTGTTATGTGTAACTTTTTACCCTGAATGTGGTAGTCTTCACTGCCAAACAGTAGAGATATTTTACTTGCTTTCTTAAAATATTTATTTATTTTGAAAGAGTGTGTGCATGCATGAGTGGGGGGAGGTGGGTGTAGAGAGAGGGAAAGAGAGAATCCCAGGTAGGCTCTGCATTATCCGTATAGATCCCAATGTGGGGCTTGATCCTATGAACCATGAGTCTATGATCTGAGCCGAAATCTAGAGTCAGATGCTCAACTGGCTGAGCCACCCAGGCACCCAAAAACATTCTTAATATGGTTACATCCTTCCTCCTTTCTGTGGGCTACTTTTGAAAGATAATTTCCAAGCAGATTAACTTAACATGAACTCAAAGTGCTAAAGATGTAAATTAGAGAGAGGGTTGACAGTCTATAAGGTTATATGAAATATCTCAATATAAATATTATAGTTGTATGAAACCCTGAATATTCATAAAATAGGTGTATAGTGTACAGTTTTAATCCATTTCAGATTCTCACATGTGAAAAGAATAGAATTCAGAACTGTCAGAAGAAAAGGAAAGGAATATTGCATTTTGGAACTGGACCTCATATATTCCTGCAAACTCCTTTTCCGAACTTGCTTTTCCTCTCTGCCTAGATAGTCAAATAATTCCCTGTATTTATAGGATACTTGTAAAGCACTTAAAATGAAACAGTATGTAAATTCACACTAAATAATGCATAATGCTTACAGGAATCTGGTTCCCCACTTGCTACAGCCATCATCACATACAAGGGAAAGGGGAAGGACAACTTGAAGTAAAAAGCAGCTGCAGGTTTTTTAAAAGCTAACATTTAAAAAATGTGCATTTTTAATGTAGGCTTACATATAGCTAGAGGCTGTATTTATTTCATTTAACTCACTTAATTCATGTCTGTATGGAGGGCAAGTTAAAGTTTTAGAAGAATAATCAATTTAACGGGCTCTTGGTTAATATGATTTTTTTCTGAAAACGTAAAGTGGAAAAAATACTTATCTCAATGAAATTAGTTGATCAGAGTAAGTTCTTTTTTTTTTTTAAGTTTATTTATTTTTTGAGAGAGAGAGAAAGGATGCCTGCCTGAGCAAGGGAGGAGCAGAAAGAGAGAGGGAGAGAGAATCCCAAACATGCTCTTTGCTGTCAGTGCAGACCCCCCGCCACCCCAATACAGGGGATGAACTCATGAACTGTGAGATCATGACCTGAGCTGAAATCAAGAGTCGAGCACTTAACCCATTCAACCACCCAGGCACCCCTGAGTAAGTTCTTGATAAACAATTTGGTCCTGGGTTGAGCGAATAGGAAGGACACTTTCCTAAAGAGTCCAGTTGTTCATGGTTCATTCAGTGAAGGAATATTTATTGAGTACCTATCACGTTCTAGGTAGTACACATGAAATTTGGGATTGGATGAGTAAGAGTGAAGACATTCCTTGATTTCACAAAGCTTATACTCCAGCATGGAAAAGACATTTGGTTAAGTGTTCACACATAGCAATGTCTAAAAATACTGGGAGTACTGCTATAAATGAGAGGAAGGCAGTTTTATAAGAACTTGTGACAATACCTTCTTGACACTAGGGGTCGAGGAAAGCGTCTTTATATATGTGACCTGGGCTGGGACCTGCCAAATATGCAAGAGTTAACCTGAAGAAGGGAGATAGTTCAGGATGGTATGGAACACTGAATGAATGCCCCAGGGGTGGTCACACAGTAATTCCTTTGAACCTGTAAATGAATGTTACTAAAGTTGGCAAGGAAGACTTTGTCAGGGTGATTAAGTTAGAGGTCTTGAGAGATTTTCCTGGATTTTTAGAATGGGTCCAATGTAATTACAATGGTTCTTATAAGAGGGGGTAGGAAGTTTGGAGTTAGAGTCATAGGGTTGTGATGACAGAAGCAGACACAGACAAGGCCATGTGATGAGTGATGAAGCATAATGATGAGACTATTAGCTTTTAGGAGGGAAGACAGCCACAGGCCAAGGAATTCAGGCAGCCTCTAGACACTGGAGAAGACAAGGAATAAGATTCTTCTCTAGAGGTACCAGAAGAAGTGCCTTCCCAGTACCTTGATTCTTAGGACTTATGACCTCCAGAACTATAAGATAGTACATTTCTGCTGTTTGAAGCCAACAGGTTTATGGTAATTTGTGATAGAAACAATAAAAAAGCTAATGCAAATGACTTCTAAAAGGCAGGGAAATGTTCACAGAAAGGGATCTCTTTGTGATGAGCTTTGTATATTTGAGGAATTGAAAGAGAGTTGATGGCACTGAAGCACAGAAATCGGGGACAAAAGGGAAATAACAGTGTTAAAACTGTACAAGGCTTTAGAAGCCATCTATTTTAAAACGTCAGTTAATGAATGAAAATATGATTTACTTAAGACCACTGAATCTATTAGCAATTCACGAAGATGCAAAAACTCCAAATTTGGTCTGAATGCAATTCGTTTGTCAATTCAATCACTGACAAAATATTTGCTGACTGCTAGGTTAGGACATGGTGGCTGAGGATATAGAGAATCAGGAAAAAATCAAGCACAGGTACTGACTCACCAGCCCTCCTTCCAATATCAGTGTACTTCTCTGTCATCTTCACTACCCAGTAAACACTGTGAAGGCAAACCCTGTATCTCAGATGGCCCATATGTGGAACTCACCAAAATGAATTAAATAAAATTTGCTAAACAGAATTTATGTTCTCTGTTTTAGTTTGAACATGGCATGTTTACGCAAGATTACTGATGGAATAAAGGGAACATGGACTTAGTATAAAGTATGAATTATATACTGAGTTTATTTTGGTCTATATGGCTCATAAGTTCTGGGAATATAATGTCATGGCAACAACAAACTCAACATGCATACGGTCACTGAAACCTCACAACTTCTCTATGAAGTGGGGTATGTCTGAGAAAGTCTACATTTCTAGGGCATCATCTTAAATTCTCACCAGATATTCCTAGCTCTGTGATGGAAGCTCAGGGCTCTCTGACTCTGGTTTTCCCCTAAGTTAAATAATAATGTTAACCGTAGCTTCTATAGTGGGGGTAAGAATGGAATAAGTTCATATTTGCCAAATATATGTAATTTACTTAGCAATCTGACAAAGACGAGATCACCTGTTGAATCACCCATTGAATTAATAAAAGAATGAATGAATGGATGGATGGATGGATGGGTGGTGTGCGTGTGGTCTAGCAGATGTAAGTGCAAGTTTCTGTGAGCCTGTTAGAACAGCAATTGTGAACTGGGAATAAATTTATGCACAAGGTACCTTAAAGTCCTGCATTCCATGCCTAGTCCAACCACTATTTAGAGGAGATAATGTAACCTCTAGTAACCTTAGTTCTTTCATTGGAGACATGGAAATGTCAATCCATGCTCTGTCCTCCACCTGGATCATTTTAGGGATTAAGTCACATAGTTACAATTTTTCTAATTTCTGTTCCAATTAAATCATAATAAATAATGGGATTACTATAAAAATTACTAATATGAATGTTATTTTTAAGCAATATTTTATGTGACTGCATTGTTATTCCAAAGCTTTAACATTCTAGTTCAGACACTGTCCAATCTCTGTTCATAAGCTATTATGAAAACTCCACCATTAATGACAGGCCCATCCATAGAAAAGTAAAAATACATTTGTTTTCTCAAAAAGCATAAATCACACACTTTGAGGTGTGTACTGTGAATACACTATTATTTTCAATTTCTACACTGCCAGTCTCTTTACTGGTATTTCCAACTACACCAATAGATATCATTTTAGGACCTCTTGGAATGACACAGAGTGGGCACCTTCTAAGAAAAGACATCTCTTGCCTACAATTCCCCCTTTGTTGTCTATTGGGAGCTTCAAGTGTTGACATCTGAGAGCTGAAACGTGTACTTAGGGAGGTTGTGGCAGTGTCTTTCAATCCTGCTCCTGAGACTCTGCAGAGGCAGATGGCATAAACAGTGTCTAAATTGTATTTCATAGCAATCCATACTTTGTCAATTGTAAATAATACACAGGAGGGAGAATCATAGCCCTTGATGTAAAAAGAAATCTGTCCTATTGTAGGTTCTAAAATAATACATTTTGGACATAGGGCGGATAATTTCTCCTTACTGGATATCAATGTCCTTATTTGTATAAAATAATACCGGGAATCTCCACAGAGATTACTAGGATTATAATCTAATAATCTAGGCCTATGATTCTGGCCCATTTCAGCGGAAGAAACATTGATATGCAAGTAAAACCATAAAAACTATGGTTTTTATGGTGGATTAGAGTCCCGATCCCAAATTTGCCACTTTTCTTTTTTTGCCACTGTCTAGTTGTAAAATTTAGAGCAAATTACCAGATTTATTTGTAGATTAAAAATTTTAAATTCAAGTGGGGGCAATTTATATATATCCTAAGTTTATTGAAAGGGTTAAATGAAAAATAATATGTCAAATGAATATCACAGGAATTGGGCAAAAAAGCAGACTAAGTTAACCTAAATTCCTCCAGAAATAAATATGGCTGATATGTAACAACAATAAAAAATGTGAATGAGTATCTCAGTTCAATCATGAAATAAATCCTGAGGAAGTAAGAAGTTAAGATGAAGTAACAGCATTAACCCCCTGAGTTGCCTTGTGGCTGTCCTGAGGTAGGGGCCAGGACAAGAAGATGGGAGAAGGAGGAGGGGGAGGGGGAGGAGGCAGTGGTAGCAACAATGACAGCATCTTGGACTAGGAAGCTTGAAGAAATTATAACTGTCTTTATATATAATGCTGAGATTTTTCAATTGCTTCACTTAGTAAAAGGGAAAAATTTCATCTAACGTACAGGAAGATGAAAAAGCAACTTGTGTGTTTGTACTTGGGCTCCAGAAAAACACATCGTACATGCATACGCACATGTACGTGTACACACACACACACACACACACACCATTCCCGCACTGGAGAGAGTAGGCTTATGTTTTAATGTACACTCCCCATATGGTACAGGATGCAGGAGTTAAGGAATTAACATAAAACATGGTCTGAGATCGGTGATAATTTTAGGTTGCCTGATAAAATAAATGTAAACCTCCCTTAAACTTCAGTCTTACAAAGAAAGTTACGTTGTTCTCACAGAAAGAAGCCACACAATCTCATACAATCTCTTATTACGAAACAGATGAGATAACCATCTGCCATAAATGAGGATAAACAGACACAGCATATTGGAAGATTCGAACCTCAGGAAGAGCAGATAATAAAACTATGTGTAACAACAAAGACTATAAAATAATATGTTTAACTTAAACTTTTAAAAGAATAAAAATCATTAAAAAATTCTATGAGCAGAAGAAGAAGCAAATAAGTCACCAAAAAAAATGAGATGCATAAATTAAGCCACAGGATAGATCCAGCAGAAGAGAAGAATAACAAAATAGGATATATTTGAATAAATTATACTCAATATAAAACAATGAAATAAAAGGAAGATTAAAAATATTATTAAAAGATATAAGAAATAAAGGGTCCAACATACATGTGAAACAAAGTTACAGAAGGCATGAATAGACAGGATGGCATAAATAGTATTATTCCAAGTACAATAATTCTTTTTTATTTTCTATAATTTATTTTTTATAATTTACATCAAAATTAGATAGCACATGGTTCAACAATGATTTCAGGAGTAGATTCTTTAATGCTCCTTACACATTTAGCACATCCCCCTCCTACAACCCCTCCAGCAACTCTCTGTTTGTTCTCCATAGTTATGAGTCTCTTCTGTTTTGTCCCCTCCCTGTTTTTATATTATTTGTGTCCCTTCCCTTATGTTTATCTATTTTGTCTCTTAAAGTTCTCATATGAGAGAAGCCATATGGTATTTGTCTTTCTCTGACTGACCAATTTCACTTAGCATAATACCCTCCAGTTCCATCCACATAGTTGCAAATGGCAAGATTTTATTCTTTTTCCTTGCTGGGTAATACTCCATTGTATATATATATACCACATCTTCTTTATCCATTCATCCATTGATGGAAATTTGGGCTCTTTCCATACTTTGGTTATTGTTGATAGTGCTGCTATAAACATGGGGGTGCATGTGTCCCTTCGAAACAGCATACCTGTATCCCTTGGATAAATACCGAGTAGTGCAACTGCTGGGTTGTAGGGTAGTTTTATTTTTAATGTTTTGAGAAACCTCCATACTATTTTCCAGAGTGGCTGCACTAGCTTCCATTCCCACCAGCAGTGCAAAAGAAATCCTCTTTCTCCGCATCCTTGCCCACATTCGTTGTTGCCTGAGTTGTTAATGTTAGCCATTCTGACAGGTGTAAGGTGATATCTCATTGTGGTTTTGATTTGTATTTCCCTGATGATGAGCGATGTTGAGCATTTTTTCATGTGTTGGTTGGCCATCTGGATGTCTTCTTTGGAGAAGTGTCTATTCATGTCTTTTGCCCATTTCTTTACTGGATTATTTGTTTTTTGGGTGTTGAGTTTGATAAGTTCTTTATAGATTTTGGATACTAACCCTTTATCTGATATGTCGTTTGCAAAGATATCCCATTCTCTTGGCTGCCTTTTAGTTTTCCTGATTCTTTGCTTCGCTGTGCAGAAGCTTTTTATTTTGGTGAGGTCCCAGTAGTTCATTTTTGCCTTTGTTTCCCTTGCCTCCAGAGATGTGTCAAGTAAGAAGTTGCAGTGGCTGAGGTCAAAGAGGTTTTTGCCTGCTTTCTCCTCAAGGATTTTGTTGGCTTCCTATCTTACATTGAGGTCTTTTATCCATTTTGAGTTTATTTTTGTGTGTGGTGTAAGAAAGTGGTCCAGGTTCATTTTTCTGCATGTCACTGTCCAGTTTTCCCAGCACCGCTTGTTGAAGAGAATGTCTTTATTCCATAAGATATTCTTTCCCGCTTTGTCAAAGATTAGTTAGCCATACGTTTGTGGGTCCATTTTTGGGTTCTCTGTTCTGTTACGTTGATCTGAGTGTCTGTTTTTGTGCCCGTGCCATACTGTCTTCATGATTACAGCTTTGTAGTATAGCTTGAAGTCTGGGATTGTGATGCCTCCAGGTTCAGTTTTCTTCTTCAAGATTGCTTTGGCTACTCAGGGTCTTTTCTGGTTCCATACAAATTTTAGGATTGTGTGTTCTATCTCTATGAAGAAAGCTGATGTTAACTGAATAGGAATTGCCCTGAATATGTGGATTGCTTTGAGTAGTATCGACATTTTAACAAAATTTTTCTTCCTATCCGGGAGCATGGAGTCTTTTTCCATTTTTTTGTGTCTTCAGTTTCTTTCATAGGCTTTCAATAGTTTTCAGTGTATATATTTTTCACCTCTTTGGTTAGATTTATTCCTAGGTATTTTATGGTTTTTGGTACAATTGTAAATGGGATTGATTCCTTGATTTCTCTTTGTGTTGCTTCATTCTTGGTGCATAGGAATGCAACTGATTTCTGTGCACAGATTGTATATCCTGCAACTTTGCTGAATTCCTGGGTCAGCTGTAGCAGTTTTTTTGGTGGAATCTTTTGGGTTTTCCAGATAGAGTATCATGTTGTCTGCGAAGAGTGAAAGTTTCACCTCCTCCTGGCTGATGTGGATGCCTTTTATTTCTTTGTGTTGTTTGATTGCTGAGGCTAAGACTTCCAACACTGTTGACTAACAGTGGTGAGAGTGGACATCCCTGTCTTGTTCCTGACCTTAGGGGGAAAGCTCTCAGTTTTCCCCATTGAGGATGTATTAGTAGTGGGTCTTTCATATATGGCTTTTATGATCTTGAGATATGATCCCATTAACTCTACTTTCTTGAGGGTTTTTATCAAGAAAAGATGGTGTATTGTGTCAAATAATGTCTGCGTCTATTGAGAGAATCATGTGGTTCTTGTCACCACAGCCCAAAACCTCTGGGATGCAGCGAAGGCAGTCATAAGAGGGAAGTATATAGCTATCCAGGCCTTCCTAAGGAAGGAAGAAAGGTCACAGATACACAACCTAACCTCACCTGGAGGTTACCTTAGAGCTGGAAAAAGAACAGAAAATAAAACCCCAAACCAGAAGAAGAAGGAAATAATAAGGATTAGAGCAGAAATGAATGCTACAGAAACCAAAAACCAAAACCAAAACCAAAAACAAAACAAACGAACAAAAACAGTAGAACAGATCAATGAAACCAGAAGCTGATTCTTTGAAAGAATTAACACAATTGATAAAACTCTTGCCAGTGTGATCAAAAATAAAAATAAAAAAAAAAACAAATAAATAACATCAAGAATGAAAGAGATCACAACCAACACAGCAGAAATACAAACAATAAGAGAATATTATGGGCAATTGTACACCAATAAAATGGGCAATCTGGTAGAAATGGACAAATTCCTAGAAACATATAAACTATGAAAACTGAAACAGGAATAGAAATTTTGAACAGACCCATAACCAGTAAAGAAATTGAATTAGTAATCAAAAATCTCCCAAAAAACAAGAGTCCAAGGCCAGATGGCTTTCCAGGGGAATTCTAAAAAACATCTAAAAAAAGTTAACGCCTTTTCTCTTGAAGCTGTTCCAAAAAAATGGAAATGGAAGGAAAACTTCCAAACTCTTTCTATGAAGTCAGCATTACCTTGATTCCAAAACTAGACAAAGACCCCACTAAAAAGGGAGAACTATAAACCAGTTTCCTGATGAACATGGATGCAAAAATCCTCAACAAGATATTAACCAACCGGATCCAACAATACATTACAAAAATTATTCAGGCAGCCAAGTGTGATTTATACTTGGGATTCAGGGCTGGTTCCATATCCTCAAAGCAATCCATGTAATACACCACATCAATAAGTACAATGACTCTTAAATTTATAATTTTCTAGTACTAACGAAATATATGAATTTTCATGTGCAGAAATATCACAGATCCTAATCAGAATTTAAAAGGAATATCACAAGGTACATCATGGTAAAACTGCAAGATGTCAGGGACACAGGTAAACATATATCCTTTCTCTTTGGCTACTTTTAAGATTACCTAAGAAGAACTAGAAAGAACAAGAAATTAGAAAGAAGAAATGTCTTCTCAATGAAGTAACATACAATGGACTTTCATTTTCAAAGTTAATGACAACATAGGCTTCCCACCTGTAAATCTGTACCCCAGGTAAACTCTGATACAACAGTAAGGGTAAAATGATATGTTTTTAAGGCAATGAATGAAAAGTTTAGCATTCATACATCTTTGTTGAAAAATACACTGAAGGAATTACTTCAAGAAAATGGAAAGAAAAGTTAGAAGATAGGGGATGGGAGAAGCAATAAGACCCAATAAAAATAAAGCACAAGTGTGATCATCAATCATACTGGTCAACAGTTACATGGGTGTATGTTGTATTTTTATTTCATATTTATTTTTATTTAAAAAAAATTTTTAATATGAAATTTATTGTCAAATTGGTTTCCATACAACACCCAGTGCTCATCCCAACAGATGCCCTCCTCAATGCCCATCACCCACCCTCCCCTCCCTCCCACCCCCCATCAACCCTCACTTTATTATCAGTTTTTAAGAGTCTCTTATGGTTTGCCTCCCTCCGTCTCTTTTTTCTTTCCTTCCCCTCCCTCATGGTCTTCTGTTAAGTTTCTCAGGATCCACCTAAGAGTGAAAACATATGGTATCTGTCTTTCTCTGCCTGACTTATTTCACTTAGCATAACAATCTCCAGTTCCATCCACGTTGCTACAAAGGGCCAGATTTCATTCTTTCTCACTGCCAAATAGTATTCCATTGTGTATATAAACCACAATTTCTTTATCCATTCATCAGCTGATGGACATTTAGGCTCTTTCCATAATTTGGCTGTTGTTGAAAGTGGTGCTATAAACTTTGGGGTACATGTGCCCTGATGCATTAGTGCTCTTGTATCCCTTGGGTAAATTCCCAGCAGTGCTATTGCTGGGTCATAGGGTAGATCTATTTTTTAATTTTTTGAGGACCCTTCACACAGTTTTCCAGAGTGGATGCACCAGTTTGTATTCCCACCAACAGTGCAAGAGGGTTCCCATTTCTCCACATCCTCTCGAGCATCTATAGTCTCCTGATTTGTTCATTTTAGCCACTCTGACTGGTGTGAAGTAATATCTCAGTGTTTTTTTTTATTTGTATTTCCCTGATGAGGAGTGACGTTGACCATCTTTTCATGTGTCTGTTGGCCTTCTGGTTGTCTTCTTTAAAGAAGTGTCTATTCATGTTTTCTGCCCATTTCTTCACTGGATTATTTGTTTTTCGGGTGTGGAGTTTGGTGAGTTCTTTATAGATTTTGGATACTAGCCCTTTGTCTGATATATCATTTGCAAATATCTTTTCCCAGTCCACTGGATGCCTCTTAGTTTTGTTGATTGTTTCCTTTGTTGTGCAGAAGCTTTTTATCTTGAGGTCCCAATATTTCATTTTTGCTTTTAATTCCCTTGTGTATATTTATTTTTTAAAGTAATGTATGAAGCATATAAAAAGTGGAATTTCTGTATCATCCAGGTATCTTCTCAGATATTAATAATTATATTCTAACATTATTTCATCTGATAAAAATATTAAATATATCCGTAAGTTCTAGGTATCCTATGTCTGTTTAGATCAAGCCATGTGGAGACATGGGAAATAGGGTACGCTTTCTCATACTGACCAAACTATCTGGCAGAAACCGAAAGATGGGAAGAGGTGGCAGAGGGATGGCTGAATAAGACTTCTCTAGTTTGTATCTTTTCTCTACAACATTTTATATCCCATCTATGGAGAAAAGTGCCTTTGTGAAAACTTCATTATCATATGGGCAGAAAGAGAGATGCTATGGAAGTCAGGAATCCAGGACAGGTGGAAACAAAAGTGAGACTGTAAATGCGGATTTTTAGGAGTAGCTAAAGGGTCAGAAGAAGGTATACAGAGAAAAAAAATGCACATTAGGTTGTGAGTCTAGCTCTGTTGATAACTAATTTTAGGCAATATTTTAGGTTAGATATTTGTATGATAAAGGACAGAGAGTAAATCAAGTATTGTAATCCCATTGAGAGGCGAAGCAATTATTCAAGAATGCTGTGTTAGCCACGCAGTGGGTATATGGCTGTTACAGACTCGACTCAAAATGTATGTGGATCGCTTTGGCACCCAAAAGTCATAGCCTTGATATCCCACCAGTGTTTCATGTTGTTGTAGGCACAAAAGACCAAGGCCTGCAGGGTAATTCACAGCTGTGTCATTACAGATTCTGTCCAATACACCCAGGGGAGAGGGGGCAGGGGAGTTGCAATAAGCAAGACAAACACGTGATTCCACATTTATCATAACTTTGTAGATTCCAAGGAAACAGTACTGTGAGAAAACATATCCAAGGTCATTGTTCTATGCACACCATGTCAACACAGATCTAATGTTTATCTTTTACTTTAAAAACATGTACACACATTAGATGAAATAACAGCAACCTGGTACCTAGAAGAATATTAATAACCACCATAACCTCTAACACCAGATCAGAAGACAGAGGATTACTTTGTGGCAACATTAGTGTTTTCTCAGTTTGTTAGTGAGGAGGACATAGAATTTTGTATCAGAGTTCTCCTGTATTTTGGTTATGGTTTTTTACATTTAATTATGAATATCTATTCATACAGAAAACTATTGCTTTCTCTATAATTCTGATACTGTAGTGTGGTTTTAATAATTCTTGCCAATATCTTTCTTGTCTTATGCATTTCTAAGTTGCAAGGTCAAAAACTCTGCAAACAGTCTGCAATATGTAACAGGAATGGGTAAACATTACTGTATAATCAGTCTTCATAAGGACAGTAACTCATCTCTCTCATTCATATATCTATTCCTAACACAGAGCTGAGTGCCAAGACCATTGTAGGTGTCCAGTATTTGTTAAACAAACAGCATACATAGATATAACTTTATGGTACTCATATTTGAGTGGGGGCAAAAGACCAAATGAGATAAATCTAGTATATACAGCTAGCCTAAGACCTGGGACATAGAATATATATTAGTTTCCTAATGCTACTGTTACAAAGAATCATAAACTTGTGTGGTATAGCACAGCAAAGATGTATTGTTTCATACTTCAGCAGGACAAAAGTCCAAAATCAAGGTGTTGGCAACACTGGAGCCTTCTTTAGGGCTCAGAAGGATATTCTGTCTATGTCTATCTCCTAGCTTCTCTTCCTTGCATAACCCCGATCTCTCCCTCCACAACAAGCATGCCTGTGCCTTTGTGTGTGCACTAGTCAGGTTGGATTAAAGGCCCATCTTAACACCAGGGAGGCATCACCTTAACTAATTCCATCTGCAACAACAACTACTTCCAAGTAAGTTTTGGGGAAGGACATGAATTTTGGACAGATCTATTTAACTCAGTGTAGGAGATGGTCAACAGACAACTTCACTCACAAGTAATTAAATGCATGTTCATTAAAAGAAAACATGATCATGTACTGAATTGATAGACATCACACTTTACATGTAACTCTACAGAACAAATGTGAATAATAAAATTCAACATGAGTCTTCAGTCTTGCTGGGTTCTGTATCTGTGACTTCTGGAAGAGTTCAGTATTTTCATTTGCCTGAAGTGCTTTAGAAATGGATACATTTGCAGTCTAAGCCAGAGACTTTCTTCTCTGTAACAGACCAAGAAAGATCATCTCATTTGGTCAATCCTACCAGTTCTAAGTTATCTAAGAGCAATGTTTGTCTTTCTGTTTCAAGGAATGGGGAGAGGATAGGAGAAGAACAGTTATTATATATACCTTTTAAGAGCAAGAGATTTTCCCCCCAATACTGACAATTTTTCTATCTTAATTTTTTTTAACATTTCTTTATTTATGAGAGACACAGAGAGACAGAACATGAGCAGGGGATGGGGCACAGAGAGAGGAAGACACAGAATCTGATGCAGGTTCCAGGTTCTAAGTTCTCAGCACAGAGCCTGATGCGGGGCTGGAACCCACGAACCGTGAGATCATGACCTGAGCCAAAGTTGAACACTTAACTGATCAAGTCACCCAGGCACCCCTACAATTTGTTATCTTAAATGTTAGAGAAAATTAAAGAATATCACTTTAGACTCACTCTTCTACCTCCCCAAATATCCATCTCAATCTTTATTTATTTAACCATTTGGCACAGGGAATATTTCTTTTTTTTTTTTTTTCATGTGCAAGTCCTGCTGGCAGTATTTTTTTTAATGTTTTTTTTTTTCCAATATATGAAGTTTATTGTCAAATTGGCTTCCATACAACACCCAGTGCTCATCCCAAAAGGTGCCCTCCTCAATACCCGTCACCCAGCCTCCCCCCCTCCCACCCCCCATCAACCTTCAGTTTGTTCTCAGTTTTCAAGAGTCTCTTATGCTTTGGCTCTCTCCCACTCTAACCTCTTTTTTTTTTTTTTCCTTCCCCTCCCTCATGGGTTTCTGTTAAGTTTCTCAGGATCCACATAAGAGTAAAAACATATGGTATCTGTCTTTCTCTGTATGGCTTATTTCACTTAGCATAACACTCTGCAGTTCTATCCATGTTGCTACAAAGGGCCATATTTCATTCTTTCCCATTGCCACGTAGTACTCCATTGTGTATATAAACCACAATTTTTTTTATCCATTCATCAGTTGATGGACATTTAGGCTCTTTCCATAATTTGGCTATTGTTGAGAGTGCTGCTATAAACATTGGGGTACACGTGCCCCTATGCATCAGTACTACTGTATCCCTTGGGTAAATTCCTAGCAGTGCTATTGCTGGGTCATAGAGTAGGTCTATTTTTAATTTTTTGAGGAACCTCCACACTGTTTTCCAGAGTGCCTGCACCAATTTGTAGGGAATATTTCTCTAAATAGTTCCACAGGCCACATCCCTCAATTCACTCAGATGTCTGTTCAAATATCACGTTATCAGGTTGGACTCCCTTCTATACCATCATATGTTTATATCAACTTCCTAGCCATTATTTTTTATTCATTTTCAAAATCTGAAATGTTATGTGCATGCTTATTTATGTCATGTATTATTTATTCATTACTTGTCAGTCCCACAAGAATGCAAGTATCAAACATGCATACATACAAATGTTACATGCAAACAAATATTAGGCATTTTATAGACCTTGCCTTGGGGATACTCAAATGTATACACAGACTACAATGAAGTAAGAGTAATTTTCTAAATGTTTCTGTAATTTAAATATGGTTTTTATCATTTGACTGCAAAATAAAAACAGTGAGACTTGTTTACACATTAATTTGGATATTACAGAATTTTAAAATCATGACAGAAATTGTTTCATTAAGCCAAAATAATTTCATAGGATACAGGTTTGGTTATGTATTTGTTATGAACACATAATATTAATATTATTATTATTATATTATATGGGGGATATAATATTAATATTAATATAATATTAATATGGGGGATTTTCTTGAAAATTTCATTTAATCTGTCTCATAGTAATTGTTTGCCATTGTTAATTAACTGATCATTCTGACTCAATTATTGGGCAGAGCAATGCAGAAACTCATACTTGGAACAAATGTAGAAAATCCAAAATACAAAATAGACTGGGCTGCGAATTAAGAGTTGCATGCTGAATTACAAATGCTTAAATATATTTCCCCCCCCGCTCCTGAGACTGAAGTTTTAAGATAACTTAATGCAGCTGTATGAGTTTAAAAAATAATTTCAGTCTCTCTCCACCTGTGATTACCTGCCAGGCACTTCAAAAGACAGTGGAAGCCACAGCTAGCATCCAGAGCAAGTAGAGGCAGCTGGGTTGCACTATTCTGAATAAATACCTGGGGAGGTGATATTGTGAGAATAATTAGGCCTGGCTTTGCATGCTTAAGCATAAGAATATTAGTGGCTGGGAATTTGCAAGGAGGGCAATGGCTCCCATTGATAGCATGAAAGACAAGAAGAAGGCATTTTCCCAGGTTGGGAGGAGTGAGATAGAGTCATGATTGGACGGATTCAAATGTATTCATCTTTTCTTGAACTGCCTTGTCTACCTGGTTCACGTGACCCTGGACATGTCCTTGAATTTTATAGGTATGGAAAACAGCAGCTATTTACTGTATTGAGAGGTAGGTAAATTAAGTCTCAAATATGCGCAGCGAGGATCTAAGTATTTTTTTAAAAGAAGATTTAAAATATATCTGTATGTATATGTATATGTGTATGCATGTGTATATATAGAGATATATATTATATATATAGTTTATAAATAATATATAAATGTAATGTTTCTAACTAATGCAATGTGTCAGTTCCAGAAGGAGTAGAAAGATATGGTCCATTGCACAGGCTCTGAAATCAGACAGACACATACTTGCATAGTAGCCTCACCAACTACCTCTGCCCTTGGCTCCTGTTCTTAAACCTCTCTGCAACTTACTTAATCCTCCAGCCACCTCATGTGGTTGGTATTGAGCCTGCCCCTATTTTCCAAATAAATTAGTTAAACCAATTGCATTTAGATTACCTAGCATGTGATTTCCAAAAAATTCAGCAAATACTCATTGCACACATATTATAGGAGATATATATATATATATATATCGATATATATATATCTATAGATAGATAGATATATCTCATATATATATAGATGTATATATAGATATATATATAGGTATAGATGTAAATATAAAATTAGGTAGAGGGGTTACAGAGATTAATAATATACAGTTTCTGTCCTAGAGAAGCTAACACTCTAGTGAGAAGAACAAGTACAGGCAGACAATATGCCAGATGGTAACTGTACCAAGAGTTGGGAACACAGAGTGCTATCCTAACCAAGCCTGTGGCCTAATCTCGGCTCCCTGGTGGAGGGGACGTTTCAGATGTACCTTAAAGAATGTATAGGATTTGGGCATATTGGATGCAATCCTGGGCATGAGCTGATTTCTGCAAGTCTCTGTTTAAAAAGAAAATCTCAATCTGAGGTTTGAGAAAAAAAATTAAGAGTAAAATAGTCATAAAATAGAACCAAGGGATGGCTTTTTATGTGATTAATACACGGGATGGTGCAAAACGCCAAACAGAAGAGCTATAAGGCACCCTACACCCTTAACAAGAAGCCACAGGCAAGCTTTCTGTGCAAATCCTCTAATCCTATTGATCCTGCCTGAAAAGCTGTGAGGCCGGTCGGCAACGCAGAAGGGTGGCGATCAGCATCAAGTGCACAAGGCAGGCACTGCACGCTTTGGGAAACTTAATCATATAACCTTCTTCATTACTCACGAAATCACTCGCTGTCAATACTCCAGCCACGGCCTCCCTGACTACTGCTGTTTAAGATCCTGTCAATCTTCTCCTGCGATTTTTCCCAACCAAATTCACTCAGAGCTATTTACAGGCAGTATTGTCTCCTCTGACAACATTACACCATTCTTAGGGCACAGAAACAGGAAAACAAAACTCATTCCAGCCCTTTCGTTCTGGCATTCCCTTTGCAAAAGGCAAAGGGCCCCCCTCCAGATGAATACGGATGGGGGGCACAGAAATGCAGTTCAGCACTGTTGTTAAAAGCCAGAAGAACCGACTTCTATTATTCACCTCAAGGAAAATTTCGGCCTTGACCACAAAATGACATCATCACAGTCACGGCATTAACTAAGTACCGGTATTGACTCTCTCTCACCCTTCCTCAGGCCCGGTGTATGCTATCAAAGATCCTCATAACAACCCTGTGAATTCATTATTATCCCTCTTCAGTGGAGATGAAGAAAATATCCTCAGAAGAGTTCAAAAACTTATCCGAGTAGATACTTCTAGTGACAGAGAGAGAAGCACAATATAAATCCAGGTGTGCCTGTTGCCAGAACCCTTTTAATTTCCACTTCTGAGTGCATATTTACTCAGTTCTCCAAATGATAATTACTGACATGGAGATAAAATTCCTACTTAGTTACTGACTTTCAAAACTAGACGTAAATTGACCTAATCAGTAGATCTCTCCTGAAATAGTGAAGCATTAACTTCAGAGCATCCTTACGAAAAAAGAATGTTCTACTGCCAGACTTTAAGGATACTTTGAGGGTTGCAGGACCCACGGAATCTATTTTACTCTTAGATCAGCTGAATTATCACATTCATGCTAATTTCTCCAAATATTCAGTTTCAAGTACTAACTATCCAGAGGGCCTGGTTTGATAGTTAATGTGCTAGCTAAGACCACTGCAAGGATGGCAGGCTCCTACAAAGTTTTCCTTGGCTCAGTCCAGTACTCACTACTTTTATTCTAATCTCTTGGTTAATGACCTCACCTCTCTCACCGACCACATAGATGCTCAAGGTGGAATCCTCATGACTGTATTCTCCCATGCCCACAATCCATCAGTTACCATGTGACATCATTTTTTTTTCTTAAGTTTATTTTGAGAGTGAGCGAGCGTGTGTGTACAAGCAGGGGAGGGGCAGAGAGAGAGTCCTAAGGAGGCTCTGTGCTGTCAGAGCAGAGCCCCATCTGGGGCTTGACCTCACAAATCTTGAGATCGTGACCTGAACCAAAATTGAGAGTCAGTCGCTTAACCAACTGAGACCCATGTGACATGTCACAGGGGTGTCATGTGACCTCATTTCTACCTTCTTGATTGACTGAGACCACATTCTTGCATTCCCCCCATTCTAGAGGTTGAATTAATTCCCTCAGCATTGAGGGCTCAGACTATTGAAAGACACCTAAGGTCAGCTTTTCAGCTTCCAGGTTTATTCTTTCCCAATCTACCTCTGCCTTCTAGCAAATTAATTATTATAAAATCCAAGTCTCGCATTTGTGCTATCTTGTTTCAAATGATTCAAAGTCTCTGTGTACTCAGGATCCATTCCAAGCTCCTTAGCAAATCAGTGTGATCAGGGTATTCCCATCATCTCCTGTTCAGGCTCCTCCTCTGTCACCTCCAAAACAAGCACTCACAACTTGGACATACCTGCAACTCCCCAAAGGTGTGATACTGTCCTTCCGATGTGTGTGCCATGAAGACTTCTTCCTGAAGCTGGAAATACCTTTCCTTTGCCCAATTTCTGGTGAAATGTCTCTTTCACACCATATCACTCAATCTCTTTTGCACAAGCCTTCCTTTCTTTCATAAGTAGTATAAGATTCTTTCCTATGCCCTCAAAGTATCATTCATTGATTTAACCACTCAGTCAATTAATATTTATAGGGCACTCACTGTATACCAGTCACTGTTCTGTATGTTGGTATTTTAGTGGTCATTAAGACATATATTCCCTACTCAAGTGGACAAAGAGATACATAAACATGACACTTTTTACATTGTGTTTTGAAAATTATAAAACAAAGCAATAAGAAAAAATAATCGAGGAAGAGGCAAAGTTTGCCTTATAATGGGTGGCCAGGAATCTTACCTCTGAGGGGATAAGATTTGCATTGCGATCTAAACAGGAGAAAAGAGCCTGCCACGTGAAGACATGAGGAATAGTGTTCCAGATAGAGGGCCAACAAGTGCAAAGGCCCTGAGATCACAATGAATTGACAAGCTAAAGGCTTGTCAATTCAAGGCTTTTATCAGAAATCCAGCATAGGCTCCTTCTGCTGACATGCCACAAACTGTGAGAGTTTCCAAATTATGTAGGAATTCATCAGCTCCATGTGGCTCTGTTCTGTTTAGAGCTTTAGATCCTTAGTAGCCTGACAGCCTACAATTTATTAGGAACATAAAAATGTTTGGGGAAAAACATAGAATACATCAATAGTGTTTATATCAACCCTTCCATGCTAGGTGCTCCTTGGGGTCAGAAACCACATCTGTGTATGCGTCCTTGATGACTGTAACTGAATTCGACACAAAGAAGGTATCCAGTAGATAGGGTAATACAAATCAAAACCACACTCAGGTATCACCTCACGCCAGTCAGAGTGGCCAAAATGAACAAATCAGGAGACTATAGATGCTGGAGAGGATGTGGAGAAACGGGAACCCTCTTGCACTGTTGGTGGCAATGCAAATTGGTGCAGCCGCTCTGGAAAACAGTGTGGAGGTTCCTCAGAAAATTAAAAATAGACCTACCCTATGACCCAGCAATAGCACTGCTAGGAATTTATCCAAGGGACACAGGAGTACTGATGCATAGGGGCACTTGTACCCTAATGTTCATAGCAGCACTCTCAACAATAGCCAAATTATGGAAAGAGCCTAAATGGCCATCAACTGATGAATGGATAAAGAAATTGTGGTTTATATACACTATGGAATACTACGTGGCAATGAGAAAAAATGAAATATGGCCTTTTGTAGCAACGTGGATGGAACTGGAGAGTGTGATGCTAAGTGAAATAAGCCATACAGAGAAAGACAGATACCATATGGTTTCACTCTTATGTGGATCCTGAGAAACTTAACAGGAACCCATGGGGGAGGGGAAGGAAAAAAAAAAAAAAAAAGAGGTTAGAGTGGGAGAGAGCCAAAGCATAAGAGACTGTTGAGAACTGAGAGCAAACTGAGGGTTGATGGGGGGTGGGAGGGAGGAGAGGGTGGGTGATGGGTATTGAGGAGGGCACCTTTTGGGATGAGCACTGGGTGTTGTATGGAAACCAATTTGACAATAAATTTCAAATATAAATAAAAAAAATAAATAAATAAAATAAATAAAAAATAAAAATGGATTGATGCATTCATTAATGAGACAGATATAATTTAAACAGTAAACCTTATTGGCTGTGTTATACTCTATATAGAATTTATTTTTATGTAACGTATTATATGTTATAATTTTAACTATAAGCTAATCTCTAAACATGTCCTATGTCATTAACATTAGAACAGCAGGGAAGTAAAATGAGGAGGAGGCTAGGTCTTGTGCTCATTACCCTTTGTCCTAGCCTCACCTCATTGACCAAGGCAATGATCTCCTACTCTAGGGAGTAACTTCTTTGTGATTATTTGTATGTCCGGGTGGCATTGCCAAGAGCTTTTGGGGGGGGCTGTAATATTTACTGGTTAATAGCTAATCCCAAGTTTCTTTTGCTGTCATGGAGACAAATGGTGTAGATTGAGGACATGATCAGGAATGAAGCAAATTTAGCAGGGGGCAAAAAACCAAAAAGAAAACAACAGAAAAAAACCATATATGTTATACAGTCTTTCCTAAATCCAAGCTTCAGTGTGTGGATTTACTTTAAGAAAAAAAAAAAAAAAAGGGAAACAGGAGTTTGGTGCTCATAATTCCAATGATAAAATTGTTACACAATAGATAATTTACATTTATAAGCAATTAAAAGATGGATAAAATTATTAACTTGAATCATCCATTTTTCTCCCTTTCCTGTATGCGTTCTTAGTCACATAGATCATTTAGTGATAGATCAAGACCAGTGCTTTTGAGAGAGATGAGTTTTTATTGTCTTCCATTTATAGATGGGAATAATGAAACTCAGAGAGAGGAATTGACATAACCAAGTTTACATAACCACTCACTGGAATGATGGAATTCTTCCACCATGTTGCCTCTTATGTTTTCAAAGGCATTGCCTGTGATTTCTTTAGCTGATGGTGAGGAACTCACAGAATTATTGTCAAGACTTAATTAGATGTAATATTTATTCTCCTGAAGGGAAATCTGGAGGAATCAATAGAGCTCACCTTTTGTGTAATTAGAGTTTAACTGTATGTTGCTGGTGATTCTCTCATTCACAAATCCTTCCACTTGGCCACTTACATGGTGACAAGCCTTACCCCTAATTATTTCTAGGAACCTAATAACAGGACACTGTATTTTATCAAGTTGGTACCAAATGAAGCCTGATGCTGATCCTGTTCTTCTAACCTAATATTCCAGTGCCAATACCCAAAAATATGAGGTACACTCACGTTATCCCCACTCTCACCCTAGAGCCCAAATGAGAGGCTCTTAATTCCCTCAAATGCTAAGGCAGGACTCTATTTCTATGTAATTTGGCCCATTTTCCTCAGAGTTGAGGTCTGCTTTTGAACAACAGACCTGATCTGGTGCTGATGTTTAAATGTTCTGTTCACTTTTCAGGACATCCACCTGCAACTACCTAATGACACACATTTTCTTGAATATCTACAAAGATGAACAGGGACAGAGAAGATGATTAGGGAAAAATGTGACTGGGCTTCTGCTGTGTTCCAGTGCTTATGTACTTATGTGTTCCACTACTACTTATCCAATAGGTAAGAATTTATTTGAAGGCTATTGTGTATATTAATTATATATTACAAAATTATATATCCCCACTTATAACTGTAAGTTCTAAGGCTCAAAAAACCTATCATGCTCAAGGTAATACATCTTTTTTAGTGTCAAAGTCACTGCACCATGACACCATTTTAAAGCATGGTTAAATGTATTTAATGGTCTTTGGACTTTTGAAAATAGCTTATACAAATTATATATATATATATATATATATATATATATATATATATATACACACACACACACACATACACATATATAGAGATAGATAGATAGGAATGTCATTTTAATATGCTATATTTTCTAAATGCTTTGGCATTTTTCCGACAGTCGACACTCAGTGTTTAGTAATAAGTTACGAGTCTGAGATACTTTGATAACATAATGCTGTAATTTTTTTTTTTTTTAAATTTTTTTTTTTTAACGTTTATTTATTTTTGAGACAGAGAGAGACAGAGCATGAACGGGGGAGGGTCAGAGAGAGAGAGGGAGACACAGAATCCGAAACAGGCTCCAGGCTCTGAGCCGTCAGCACAGAGCCCGACGCGGGGCTCGAACTCACGAACCGCGAGATCGTGACCTGAGCCGAAGCCGGCCGCTTAACCGACTAAGCCACCCAGGCGCCCCCATAATGCTGTAATTTTTAAGCAAACATTTGCAACCATTTATCTTTCATAATTTCCCATTTGCTTTGTTGGTTTTCATCTTGAAATCTTCCTTTGGCCATCTTTAGGTTACCCTGATACATGACCTATGTTAATTTTCTTTGAATAAAAATGACTGTTTTGAATAAATTTTAATGAGTAAAATCATCTTTAAATGAGTAAAATCATCTTTATAAAAAGGAAATTCTGAAACCATTGAAAAGATATATAATCTCAATGCACATAAGAGATTGAAATGTTTAGTGGTGGAGTCCTACCATTCGTCTGTTTCCTATGTGAATTTATCAAGCATTTACTATGATCTGGGTCATAAGTGATAGGATTTAGACGTGGATTTGACCTATCTATTGCCCTCAAGGAGATTGCCATGTTGTAGGAAAAAAATGAAAGCATAAAAGCCCAGTAAATATTGTAAGTGAGTTAAAAAAGCTTTTACTTTTGCTTATCATGTTGGCTTCTATTGCTATATTCTCTGATGCCATCCACTTCCTATTTTGTATGTCTGGCTGGATTTCTTCCCATCACCTACTGCTTGAACTACTCTAAAGCATCTGTCCCACTTTCAAAAAAGTTCTTTGTCTCTCATCCCCAACTCTTCCAAATGACCTCTGTCTTGACAGCTTTTGCTAAGCCAGAACCAAGCTTTGGCAACCTCACACTTTTGCTAAGAGCTGGCCATGGACTAAGTTTCAGTTTGGTGGCTTTATTTCTGAGATTCTGGGCACCCAGAGAACTTTTCAGTTTAAGCCAAAGAGAGAGACAAGAGGTGAACTAACTTAGTCTTTTACATTCCATTGTTATGACTATTTTTGAGCTGGGATTATAGGTAGTTCTATTATAAATTGATCAAGTTCAGTGGTAGGATTGAGGGCAGAGTCAATGCGGAAAGTGGCAGAGGGACAGATGGCCACTTTCCAAATCTTGCAGGGATCTGCAGTATCACATAAGACTCAGGACAGGAAATGGAAATATGCAGTCAGAGTACTTGAGATGAAACCTATTAGCATGGGAAATGTAGCAGCGAGCACGTAAGTGTCCCACTCAGTCAAGGCTGAAATCAGAGGTGAGTACAAGAATATCTGCTGTCTCTGTGTGCTATGCCTGTCTTCACGAAAACCTTTCAATGAGTAAATATACTCTTTAAAATTCAGGTAATCAATGACTTTGCACCTCACAGAAACTTAACTAAAGAGTAAATTTACACATGCTCCTATCTTAAAGAAAATAAGTGGTTTAAACCAACAAAAGCCATAAGTGGATATGCACTCAAGGCAAGAGACTATTTTATGAATTTCACATTTTAAATACCCAACACAGTGAATGACACCAGAAAGATATCTAATACAATTAGCTATATACACAATAACAGATTGACACTGGTAAAAACCAAAATCTAGGGGGCAGGCGTGCTTTTGAACGTAAAATATGAGATCTGGAAGAGATGCTTAGGATACCCAAGTACTAGGAATGCAGGTGTATTTTACCTAGCTTTCTAAGGTCCCTAACATAAGCACGTCTGCCTGAAGAGCTGTGGGTCTTTAAGTAGAGCTGAGAGAGCAAGAGTCTGGTCTGTGATGAACAGTGTCTGCAGTGGGTAAAAGAGAGGTAAGTCATAGTATTAGAACCATCAGTTGGTTCTTTCTAACTCTGTCTTATACCCCTATTGTACAGATTTTAAGGTAAGATAATTATTTGCCTGAGTTCACATAATCATTAAGAGCAGCAATTGGAATCTAGACTTTTTTTTTTTTATTTGTTTTGTTTCACTCTTTCTCCCTCAGGCTAATGAATGAGGTCACGAGAGAAAGAAAATGGAGATACTAAGTGCCTACTTAGCAGATCTGGAGTAACACTGGAAATAATGAATGTAAAAAACCTGGTGTAAAGTTAGAACTCATTGGTCACTATTATCAAAAAGGAAAAACCAACTGTTGCTATAAGGACTTTCCAAGTCAGAGAAACATCAATGACATGAAATCAAGCGAGATGAACTGTACCAATTTTTTTCCTCTTGTCTTTTCAGGGTTATTGAGCAAGAACCGCCTATGTTTCAAGAGTGGAATCTTGGCTCAAATATGCTTGGAAAAGTGCCACCTGCTCTTCCATTGTCTGCATATCGAAAAGGGACTTCAGTTAAAATTCATCTGAAATGGAACAGCTGAGGAGGTGCATTGCCACAGAGCAGGACAAAATCGAGAACAAAAACCCTCAGCTGCTTCTCGGAATTCTGCCTGAGGTAGCGTCCGAAACCTAAGTGACTAAGCCTGACTACAAAGAGTATGGTCACAGCCAGACAATGTGTGCAATTTGGAGAAATCTGTTACTGGCTATGAATATTTCTTTTTCTTCTAGTTTCACTGACAAAGTATTCTGTGTATGCTTCTGAGACTTAAAATCTGGAAGCAAACCCACTGGGAAAAAAAGTCTAGTTGAAGAACTAAGCTGAGCATAAAGAAAGGAAATGCTTTGGTGCAGATACACCTAAACCATTGTACAACCATGGCAGCAAGTACACTCTGAAGATGCTGAAGCCTGCACTGTGTCAGCCGAGGTGACTAAGAGTGTAGCCTTCCTCCTTGCTTGTTCCACTCTGATCATGTGTAGGGCTCATTTTCTGCATAGGGTAGCACATTTAACATTCTCAGTCATGGTGATAAACTGACTATACGAAATTGGAAAAAGAAATCTATTATCAATAGAGCAATTTATTCCTGAGGCTGTTGATGGTATAGGGTTAAACAGTTTGCTTGGTCCAGGTGCTAAATATCACAGGAAGATACGAAACACATGATTGGGCTCTTCCTAAACTTGTTTCCCTTTGGCCTCAGAGAAAATGCAATGTATATATTAAAAATTAAAAACTGCATATATGCAATGCACATATTAAAAATTAAAATATCCACAATCTGTATCCACACTCTCTTGATCTTCAAAATTATTTGGATTTTAGCTTAAACCTAGCTCTACTATATAGGAGCCGTAGCAGAATGCAGACACTTTGACTTGCAAAGCTTCAGTTTCCTCATTTGTAAAATGTGCTTAACATTATTTGCCATGACTCATTCACAGAACTTTCACAGAGGGATATGAGAAGATGCATGAAAAAAATAATCTGTGGACCATAAAACCCAATATAAAGGAAGCAGCTAAATAATTCTTCATATTTGAGGCTTACAATTTCAAGACAGATGCCTATCTGCATCTATATTTATATCATCTATGTCTAATGCACCCCTAAATTTATACCAGGCTCTATAAACTCAACACACAAACATTTGCACAGTCCTCTAATAATCAATTTTCATTAAAATCAGGGTGTCTACTTTTAGTTATTTGCCCAAGGTTAATTTGGAATTTGAACCCCTATCTTCCAACACAAAGCTGGCCACACTTCTTACTGGAATCCAGCTTACAGTGAGTGTATTTGCTGTGTTGAGAGTTACTTCTCCAGTGCAACAGGATATCACAGGTTGAGAGTTACTTCTCCAGTGCAACAGGAATTATGCACTTACCATCATTCAATTTATATTTGTGTACTAATGGTCTTGTTAAAAACGTTTTTTTACCCATCTGATTAATACCAGGAGCCATGTCTTCTTCCTAAAACAAAACTGCAGGATGAGTGTTCACTGAAGAGCAGATCAGAGACAAAGATGTTTAGGAATAATTTTCTTAGTTGTTATGTGAAATGCAGTGAACTCAACACTGTTGTTGTTTTTTTGTTTTTTGTGCTTATTTTTTTTTTTTCCTTTTCAGAGCCCGTGTTTATACACAAAAATCTTGGAATACTCTTGTTTTCATTTCATCTGTTGCAGCTTTTCTAGGAGCACCACTGCCTTCCAAAAACAAGTGAAATGCCTAAGATTATATTAATTTGCATTACATTATGTAACCTATTGATAGGACAGTTTTTGGTGACTACGCAGCTGTTTTCAGTTAATATCAGAAATTACGTGTCATAAGTGTAATGGTCTACACCTCTAATCAGTGATTTTCCAGGAATTGAATTTTAAGCCACTAAAGTCCCCCAGTTTTGGTAGTAACATAGATGTGCACCCTCCCCTACCTGCCACCCATGTCAACTCCCAATCCCGCATTCTGAGATAGGACTCCCCCTATTTGTAGGAGTATAACAGGTAATTCACTCCTAGCCAATCAGCACTGCAACTACCAACCACAAGGATTGTTTCAGATATGGGCATGTGACCCAAAGACAGCCAATGAAATTCACCAAAACGTTTTCCTTGAATTGTACAGGAACCACTCCTAGAGTTTCTGCCACAATTACCTGAAAGCATTAAGGCGAGTACTGATCGACCGATTGATCGATCGATCGATCTATCTATAGACGCACTAAGGGGAACCAACAGAGAAAAACCAGGGGCTGATAACATTTTCCACAACATTTTATCATGAAATTTTTCATATATACAGAAAAATGGAGCTATTTTACAATAATCTAAATAGCCCACAACCTAAATTTAGATTCTAAAGTTAACATTATATAGATTATAAAGTTAACATAGCTGCTTTTTCATATACCTATCTTGTCATCTCTCTCTCCACTCACCAATCTGCTAAAAATTTTGATGCACATCAAACTAAGACACAAATACAACTTTGATAAAACTTCCAGAGCCCTGTATCTATGATGAAAAAGCAGAACTTTGGATGGAATTTTGGTTATATTACTCAATAAATCCCCCTTTTGCTTTAAGTCAGTTTGATGTAAATGACATCATTATGAGTTTTTTGCACAATGAGGTTATTTTTGTCTTTTTAAAAAATTTTTTTAAGTTTACTTATTTTGAGAGAGCGAGAAAGAGCACAAGGTAGGGAGGGGCAGAGAGAGAGGGAGAAAGAGAATCCCAAGCAGGCTCAGCGCTGTCAGCACAGAGTCTGACACTGATCCCACAAACTGTGAGATCATGACCTGAGTCGAAACCAAGAGTTGAATGCTCAACCAACTGAGCCACCTAGGAGCCTCTGCACAATGAGGTTTTTAAATGGCACAAATATTTAAATTAATAGTTGTACACAATTCTTTGTTATTCAATTGTTTTCTGCCTTTCCTCACATGTTCCTAGAAATAATTAATAATATTTAGAATAATTAAATCTATTTTAATGAATAATTAAGAATATTGAGGGGCGCCCGGGTGGCTCACTTGCTTAATCCTCCAACTTTGGCTCAGGTCATGATCTCACAGCTCATGGGTTCAAGCCCCGAGGCGGTCTCTGTGCTGATGGCTCAGAGCCTGGAGCCTTCTTCGGATTCTGTCTCCCTCTCTCTCTGCCCCTCCCCCACTCATGCTCTGTCTCAAAAATAAATAAACATTAAAAAATTAAAAAAAAAAAGATCAAAAATTATCCCCACGTTCTATGGTTCATCATAGTGACCCTCCTGAGACATTCCCATGTATTGCTTCTGGTATATATAGACTTATTTTCAAAAACCTCTCCATTTGGTTGAATTTATTCTCATGAGCCAATACTTTGTTTTAACATAATAAGGAATATTTGCTGTAAATACTTTTAGTGTGTGTTACTGCAGACTATTTTTCCAAATTAATAAAATTGTGTTTTGGAATTGCAGCAGTTATGATTCTGCTAATGAGGATGGAGTTTATATGGTAACAATTTCAAAGCCTACAAATCATGGTAGGATCATGAAAAGATTATAAAATATCAAATGGTGGTTTAAGTGACTTCCAACAATAAAATTACTGCCTAGGGATTTTCCCAGTATGAAACTTTGAAATCTTTTTACTAAAATCCTGGCCATCAAGGTTCCATAAATACATTTTAATGTTTAAAGCCAATATTTTAATGTGTTGGATACTTCCATATGTCTTAATAAATATTTTATGAGCTATCACCATTGATGCTATTTAAGCATATGAAAAACCTGCATAAGAATTAGTATAGCACCTCAATGAAAAGATAGAAGTTTGTTTTTTTTTTTTCTTTCTTAACTATAGATGTAGCACAGGTTACCAAAGTAGAATCAACCTAAATACATGGAGTCTGCAATCACCTTCATTAGGGTTACTGAATATAAATGGCTGGAAATCAGAGGTCATTCATGCAATCTTTTCCTACTTATTTCTTTATCTCTACCTTAATTTTATTAAATGAAAATTCAATGGGCCTTTTTATATGCTAGTAATTTCATACATTAAAGTGATTGTCACTGGGGTTTTTTTTTATCCATAAGCTGCTTCTCCCCACGTAGTATAAAGGATGCACTGTACTGTAATGATAGGAATAATGCATATTCTTATGGTTATTATTTAATGACAATATAGACAGCATTCTAGGTATATGCTGTATCTTATTATATTCAATTTTTAAAAATTATCTTGTTGCGGTGAAAACACTTAACATGAGATGTGCTCTTAAAAAATTAAGTGACTTTACAGAATTATTGACTATAGATACAAGGTTGTACAATAGCTCTCTAGAGTTTATCCATCTTCCTTAACAGTAACTTTATGCTCATTGATTAATCACTTCCCATTTGTCCATCCCTCTGGCTTCTGCCAACCACTATTCCACACTTTGAGTCTATAAATATGACTATTTTAGACACCTCATATTAAGCGGCATCATGTAACATTTGTCCTTTTGTAAATGCCTTCTTTTACGCAGCAGGATGTTTTCAAGGTTCATCCCTGTTGTTGCATACTGCTGACTTTCTTTTTTAAGCCTGGAAAAATTCACTGTATGTACATACAACATTTTCTTTATTCACCTGTTGATGGACAGTTAGGTCGTTTCCATATTTTGGCCATTGTGAATAGTGCTGCAAAGAACATGGGAGTGCTAATATCTTCTTGAGAGCCTGAGCTCAAATCTTTTGGCTAAGTATTTAGAAGTGTGACTGCTGGATCATATAGTAGCTCCATTTTCAATTTGTGAGGAATCTCCATACTATTTTCCATAGCCATTACACCATTTCTACTGCACAGCAAATTAAATAATCAACAGAGTGAAAAGACAACGTATGGAATGGGAGAAAATATTTGTGAACCATCTATCTGATAAGGGATTAACATCCAAAACATTTAAGGAACACCTACAACTCACTATCAAAAATAAAGAAACAAAAACTAATACCCTGATTAAGAGTGAGCTAGGACTTAATAACTAGTTTTTCCAAAGAAGACATAAAAATGAACAACAATATATGAAAAAATATTCATCGCTAATCACCAGGAAAATTCAAATCAAAATTACAATGAGATATTGCCACATACCTATGAGGACAGCTATCATCAAAACACCAAACTACAAGTGTTGGTGAGTATGTGGAGAAAGTGGAAGTCTTGCACACTGTTGGTGGAAATTATTATATTTAATATTTCAGTATAATATTTTAACATAATTATTACTGCCTCCATTTGCTAGATGACAAAATAGAGATAAACAGTTTAAATAACTTACTTAAGACTAGGTGGATAAAAATTGTGATCTATTTGTCTCCAAAGACAGTGATCTTTACAATTAAAGTTTTCAAGTTGGAAAACATGGGAACCAGAAGATATGGATAAATACCTCAGATGCCAAATTCACTTGGTGTAAAAGATACTTTATTTGATGCTAAAGCCAGATATTTCTACCAGTGTTCACATCTGTCTCCTGCAGGTACTGGTATGAGTGGCAGAAGCTGGTTATGATGTGGCCATCCATAGGATCCTAATAGTCTTTAATGTAAAAAAAAAAAAAAAAAAATGATGCCCTCTAATAGATGTCCAAACATCATATAAGGAACTGGAGGGTCCCTTTAAATATAGACAAAGACAGTTAAGAACCTATAAGCTTCAAAGAAACTGAGTCAGAAAGAACTGTTGTTAAGAGTGAAAATGCAAGGTGCTATGCACATCATGAGTCCTCAATAAACTGGAAATGCTCATTTTTTAGTGTTTTAATACTAGCAGCCAACAAACAGGACTTTATTTATTTATTTATTTTTCCTGAGGGTGATTTGAGAGAGGAAAAAAACAAACTATTCCTGGGTCAATTAAAGTTGGCCAGTCTGTCTTTTGTTCTTTTGAGCCAGACATTTGACAGGCTGACACGATTACACTATGTCTTTTTCTCTACCTCTATAAGCTTATCTGCCAGAGGCACCGACTTTGTGACCCTGAGATATGGGGAAGGGACTAAAATGAACTGGTGATGGAAGACACTCTCTGTTATGAAGTTAGGGTGTTCAATGAATGGACTCGTAAGAGAGGTCTTTAGAAAACTCCCTAGATTTTAAAAACAGTCACAACGTTAAAATAGAAATATATCCCTGAACTCTGTTCCCTTCATCCCTTATTGATTTATACATGATTTACTCCAGATGCATGAACTCTATAAAGCATGTTTTATGTCCTGTTTTGCTGGTTTGTCTTAAATACACTCCAGTCTTATAAAGGAAGACAGTGTGAGATAGAATATTGGACATGGTTCCTTCAAAAGCAGTGCTGAATAGTTCAGTGGTTCCACAATACATTTATTAAACACCTATTATGTGTCAATAATTGGCTAATCTCTGTAGATATAATGTGGACCCAAAAAAGACATATTCCTTGCTGGCATGGAATACGTGGTCTAAGGTATAAAAAGGCAATGCACACACATTGCTCCTTCTTTGGCCAAACTCTCTCTCTTAATATAAGCTGTTTTATTCAAGAGTAAGGGAAAGTGAGTCACAGTCATTGAGAATGTTAAATCTAGAAGATAGTGAAATCCTGGGATGGCAAACATCTACCAGGCAAGTTGCGACTTACTACCACAATACCCATGGCAGACATCACTGACTGAGCCCTGTCATCTTCCTCACTGAATCTCTGCGTGAGCTCCAACTCTGTCACAACATGGGTTGCTAGACAGGCACTATCAACTGCTAGAAAAGACATATAACATCTGTCCTTTTTTGCTACTCTAAATGTACTTCACTTGATCCTATTTGCCTACTGTTCTAATTGACATCTAGAAAGGTCAAAGTAGCCATTCTAAGTGACTCTGGCAGGCACAAAAGCTGGATCCTGGCAGTGAGTCACCTAGGTCTAGGTGACTCCAAAAGCTGGATCCTGGTTCTGGAATTTCTCGATCCCTCTTCTATCCCATAATTCATCCTCAGCTCACTGCCATGGAGAGCCGCAAAAATGAAGCATGTCAGGCAGAAAATATGTTTTGGAGGAGAGGCAGTTTTATAAGGATAACATACTGAAACCAGAATGGGCTGAATGATCCTATTTCTTTTCTTTTCAAAATTGTTTCATCTAATTGTGTTCTGCCTGAGGTTGCAAAAAGAGAGGTCTTGCCTCCTGTCCAGAGTACAATTCCTGTATCTACTCTTCATGCCAAGTATCAGTATCATGATTAATCATATCTAATTTTCAAGCTTAGACTCTGATGTGACAGCTAAGTACAACACATGGATATGCCTCTTGTCTGACAAAGATATTTCTGATGTCCAAAACTGTTCCCATTTTCACTAAAGTCTCCCACTTCAATTTTATATTCTAAGACAAGTGAAATAAGCCCCACATCACCATTGTTGTTGTACAACTGAAGAAAATAAAATGAGTCTTTTTATATAGTGATGGTACTCTTCAAAAATTCTTCCAAAACATAGTCCCAAACCATCAAAAATATCTTAGCAGTTGCAGTTAGGAGATTCCTGAGAGAGCTTTAATCTAAAGCCATACTGTGACCTCCAATCCTTATTCCTAGTGGTATCAAATAATTAATACTTACTGTTTAGTACTGAGGGATATCACAATCAAATTTCCCAATAATAATGCTTGGCCCATAGTTGTATCCTTTTTAAACCTTATTTGAGTCTTTACTTTCACATCTGTATAATGTGTATAAATATAATAAAGCTACCAAAATAATTAACAGACATGAGGTTAAACTGTAGATAGGTCTCATTGCAATGTCTGTATTACACCATCTTCTCTTTTGAATTCAGGAAGAAGAAATAGTATCTTCCTTATTTTTTTCCCTTCATTCAGTCATGCATTAAATGGATTTGTGCTAGAGGATTTGATGAATCTTGAATTACTGTGCTCATCAGCTAAATAAGAAAGTCACAAAACAATACATAGCATATCAGAGTCTGATTCAAAAGAAATCTTCTTCCACCATTATCAATGTCTAACATTCTAATATATACATATTTTCAATGCTTTTCTTCTTGCCTTCTGTGGCAAACAGACACTAGGGCGGCTCCTGTGACCTCTGTGTCCTTGAATTTAAGGCTTGTATAATCCCATCATGAGAATGTGGGCAGGGCCTGTAACTTGCTTCCAATAACAACTAAAAAATACAACAAAGGTAACGGGATAGTACTTCTGTGGTAACATGTAAGATTTTACTCTGTATTGCTAAGAGATTCTCCTGTTAGCCTTGAGAAAGCAAGAACCCATGTTGGGAAGATCCGATGGCAAGAGATAAGGACACATACCAGTCAGTGAGGGTACATGCAAGAAATGGAGACTGTCAATCCCATAATTCACAAGATACTGAATACTACTAGCAGCCACAAGAGCTTGGATATGGATACTTCTCCAGTTGGCCTCAGATAAGGCTGCAGCCATGGCTCAAACCTCGATGGTATCTCTGTGAATGACTAAATAGAGAACCTACCTCAGATGTGTGCCTTGTCCCCTGGCCCACAAAAAAGTGTGTATGCTTTAAGCTAAGTTTGTAGTAATAAAGTTAGGCAGTAATAGATAAGTAACAAAGTTTCCAACCCTAATTCACTGATAGATGAAGAAAGTAATAAACAAACAAACAAACAAAAAAAAAACATGGATTTGGAAATATAAGTATATACAGATACAGACAGATGATAGATTAGATAGATATAGATAGATAGATAGAGATGATAGATAGATGGTAGATAGATGATAGATAGATGACAGATAGTTTGGGCAATCTCAGGCAAAATTCCATGGGGATCAAAAGACTCTACTCAGGATTAATCGAATAAGTGCATATTTTTCAAGGGCCGTTTTGAGGTTATTAACAGATAAATATATAACTTGATTAACATGATCAAATATGAATCTCCAATGCTCAGTGTAACATTTGGGACACTCTTGGTCTCACCAGAAAACACTTGCTTGTTCATCCTGTCTGTGGAAGATATGGGGACTGTGAGGCTACAATCAGGCTCATGCCTACATTCCATGCACCTTTGCTTTATCATACACTGAGGAGCATAAAACCCTCCAGGGTCTGCCATCCTTCAAGGTTAAAAAAAAAAAGAGAGAGAGAGAAAGCAGAGCATAGAATAGTAAGTTAGATTCATTAGACATGTGGCACTAAATCTATAACATCTTCTTTTGAAACTATTCCACCTTCAAGGAGACTGGCCAGGCACGAAAGCTAGGTACAGTGTGCGATCTTACATCGTATCCTTTTGTCATAAAGAACATGGCGAGGTCACTGGTGAAAACAAACGAGATGTGGATTGGAAAACAGTAATATATGAGTAATTTATGAGTAATATATGAGTAATATATTAACTTACTGACTTGCTATTTGTGATGTGGTTATGCATCAGGGAAACCTTGTTTGTGAGAGACAGACATTACAGTATGGAGGGTAGTAGACTTCTGCCTGAAATAAGGTCATTCAAAAAAAATGTACTATTTTGGCCATAATTCTTCAAGTTTTAAATCACATCAAAAGAAAAAGGAAAAGCATGTTCATTTGGCAGTGTTTATGCATCCTCTAATTTAACTGGGTGTTTCTCATGTGCCAGGCATCCTACCAAGCACACTGCACATGCTTACTAACTTAATCTCCACAGCAACCTTACTACACAAGTACTGTTATTAACCCTACTTTATGTATGAGGCAACTGAGACACAGAGGCATTGTGGATATTGTCTATGGCCATCCAACTGGTGTCAGAAAGAGAATGTCATCCAGCCTAAAGAATCCCAGGTCCAGGGCTCTTACCAACAATGTTTGATCATAGACTGAATGGAACACAACAAAGCCAATAAGTACAGTAAAATAGCCACAGCTTAAGGTCTTTAAGAGCTGACATTTATAAATTAGATTACTTTTGTCCTGGTTGGTTGATGCTATCAGATACTTCTTTTGTAATAGACACTACTCTTGATGCCACATGAGTTTCAACATATATTTAAATACATACATAATATAAATACATAAAGGAATAATATGCAGGAAATCATAAGAATGTAGAAATAACAAGAAAGGACAGAAGTTATAGGTTGTCATAATAACATCACAGGACATACTCAAATCAGTATGATAAACCTGGGTAATTATTCATGCTTTGGGTTTTGGTATTCTTTGGTTCCTTATCAATCTCTACAGTTCACTATGCAGTCACTGAGCAGGTAGGTAAACTCTTCTGCACCTATGTTCTCATGGGGAGAATGGGTAATAATACTAACTCCTACCCTTGAGTAAAGAGATTATGTATAAATTTACAAAGCATCAATACTGACACATAGTAAGTGCTCAGTGAATACTAATTTTGCTTGGTTAACCTTCTTAACTTTTTAAAATTTACTTTGAGAGGAGACGGGAGGGAAGGAGGGAGGGAGAGGGAGAGGGAGAGAAAGAGAGAGAGAGAGAGAGAGAGAGAGAGAGAGAGAGAGAGAGAGAATCCAAAGCAGGCTCCACACTTAGCACAGAGCCCAACGCAGGGCTCGAACTCACAGGTTCGAATTGAAATCATGACCTGAGCTGAAATCAAGAGTAAGATGCTCAACCAACTAAGATACCCAGGCACCCCTAACTTCCTTAAACTTTTGAAGAGATAATTCTTCCCTTGTGGGAAAAAAAAGGAAATGGAATCTCATGTGATTTTCAAATTGGGAATTTGTTATTTCTATAAGGTATTTTATATCCTTCCCCATTAAACTTCCCTTTCTGGGATATTCACCTGGGATCTGGCAAGGCACTACTTAGAACCTTATTTGCAAAGGTCAAAGTGGATAGGAGAGGAACACAATGTGTGCAACTGTATTAATGATAAGTTAGGGACAATGTGATGACCAGTCTGCACAGGAACACTACTGAACCCTTTGCCTGCCTCTCTTCCTGGTGTTAGCATCCATGCTCTGCCACAAGCGTCTTTATCTTGGATTGCTGGAATTAGAAAATGGTATTAAGCCATTTTGCAAATCTCAGCTAGCCCTTGAGAGAAGTCCAAAAATCCCAAGCCATTTTAGTAGGTGGGTTTTAAAAGCCTAAGGCTTTTTGGTTTATTATAATTTAAGAATAATGAGTAGAGCTACCTTTTCTCTTTGGTTACTTCCATCTATGTGTTTCAATGTCATTCCCAGCTCTGAGTATTTAACTCTAATTTCTCACTCAGTGACAAAACTCCAGATTTGTTGGAACAATTTTGGCATTGAAAATGAAATGGGCTCCTTATATTACTGTGAAGCAAGGTACCCAGAAGCCCCTATGAATTTCCTATTTCCATATGCACCAGATTTTCACATTCTGAAATGTTTCTTATGGGAACATGAGAAAACAGTTATAATTAAACTTAAGTAGAGAAACTATATTTAACATACTCTCTGGGATATATTCTGGAGAAGTGGCCTTGAAGGCAAATTCTGCATTAGCAGGCACCTGGGAGGCCCAGAGTCAGAGAGGTACCTCTCCCATCCCCCATTAGCCTGATCTCCTATCTTATTAAGTTAAAAAAAAAAAAATGCTTATCTTGGTTAAGGACAAAGAAATGAGGCCCTTCATTTTGCCCATGTCCACATTTGACTTTCAAGCAATGCATACATTTTCCCCACTGAGACAGAAGTAGATTTGCATTCATTTACAAAAATGCCATCTTACTCAGGAATTAAAGCAAAGAATTTGCTAAAGAATCATCTGCTACTTGCTTTGTGGAAGAAGGTAAAATAGTCATCAGATTCTGAGAAAGAAAAGACAAGATTTATCCATTGCTCATCCCCTCTACTCATTTCTTCTAGATCCACACCTATTAACTTCCTATTCTTACTGAAACAAATTGTCATTATATTAGTAGCGCAAGCTTACTATCTTATAGTTATGGAACTCAAAAATCTAAAATGGGTCATACTAGGCTAAAATCAATGTGTCAGCAGGAATGTGTTCTTTCTCATAGCCCTAGAGGAAATATCTATCTTATTCCTTTTCTCCATCTTCAAAGTCAGAAGAATAGCATCTCCAAATCGATCTCTGATTCTGACCTCATCTTCCACTTCCCTCTTCCATTTATAAGGGTCATTGTAATTATGTTTGGCCTATTTGAACAATTTAGGACCATCTTCCTAGTTCAAGGTCAGCTTATGAGCAACCATAATTTCTTGTGCAACCTTAATTTCCCCATGTCATGTAATATAACATCTTCACAGCCTCTGGAGACTAGGACACATTATTCAGTCTATCATACTCATCAACCAAAGTTCCTGGATTTCAGTTTAGTCCATCTACAATGAGTGTAGTCAATGGTATGCCCAGTGCTGTGCTCCAAAGCAGGTGTTGCACAGGGGAAAAAATTTGTTTACCATCCGTTATTGAATTTAAACTCAAAGAATTGAATTTATTTATCACAAAGCTCCAATGTGAAGTATGAGAATATGGGAGATTGAATGTCACTGGAAAAAGAGTCTTGGGTTTTGCCTTATTTTCACCAAATGATGCCCTTGCACAATTTATGTTCCCCATCCACTTTACTCACTTATCTAAAAACCGATGAAACATGTTTTGGTTGTAAAGTTATTTCATGATCTATAATAAGCTTTGCTGTACCTAAGAAATCTGCAAATTGAGGAGGAAAAGTAACATCCAAATATGAAAATGGATTTACCAGAACATGACTTACTGAACATATAGGGGGTCTGCCTATAGGTTAATAGTTCTAAAATTTAGATAGGTTAACTCTTTAAGAGTACAACGATCCCAAGAAGTGTTTTTTAGTCACCACTGTATCGGTTATAACTTACAGGAAATAAACACATTTGTCAAATATTTTATTTTGCATAAAGTTTTTAAAAATTTTTCCTATGGCTATATCAAATGACATGATAGAAAGTATAACAATGAGAATCAACAATAGACAACAAGGCAGAGAAATATAGATGAATGTCACAAACGTGATGCTTAGTGAAGCCAGACACAAACAATCATGCACTAAACATAAGATTATATATTGTATGATTCTATTTTTATAAAATATGATAGAACGCAGAATGGGGGTAGCCTTTTAGAGGATTTAAAGGCTGAAAGCAAGCACAGAGGGGGAGGTTATGGGGCGCAGGTAATGTTTGGTCATTGATCTCAATACTAATTACATGAGTATGCTTAGTCAGTAAAAATGTATGATATTGTACATTGATAATATGTGTACTTTTCTGCATATATATTATACTTCTATAAAATTTAAAAATGGGTTTACCTGAAGATGAGAAAAAATTATCTATATCTGTATCTATATCTGTGTCTATATCATTATATACACCTTAAATATTGAGCATCACACACATACCTCAGGCCTCATAGTTACACCTAGAATTTAGCATTCACCAACATGTCTCTAAATTATTTTATAAAGTGCATGATGTAGCAATTTTAATGAATTTCTAAATATTATTGAAAAATACTTATAAATCTGAGAAGCTAATGGGAAAAGCCTCAATATTTGTGAAAATAATATCAGATAACTTAAAGGGCAGAATTGTGATTCTGTTTGTTGAATAAGCTTGTTAATTTCATTTATTCTTCTTTCTAAATTTCTCTCTAAAAGTTGAACTGAGATGTCATTAGAGCAAGTCAACTCTTTTCTATTGAAATAAACTAAATTTTCATAACAAGCATTGGCTTCTGAAAGGGCATGTCTGTCTAAAGATAATCTGTACACCCATGTTCTTATGTGTGGGACAGGCCAGTACGAAACCACTGATTAGCCGCTCACAGTCCAGAGTATTACACAACCAGGCATATTATCATGAAAGACCAAAAATAATTTGTTTTAAAATAGTTTAAGTGCCTGCATGATTAGACAGACATTGATGATGTAAATTATCTTCTACTCTATCACAATGTAGTATAACATATATTATTTCACCAGGGGCTTTTACTTAAACTGATGCCTATTTTGTGGGTCAACCCAGGCAAGCAATTGTTTATGGGATGAGTTTCAAGGAGGCAGAGAAATTCTTATGCATACTTAGTTCTGTATGTGTAAGGAGTTGAAAAAAGAACTATATGTGATCTGAGACTTAGAGAATGCAAGTTTTGAGTCCTGCACTTACCTGTAATGTGAAAAGGTTAGATGACATGGTTGTGAGATTCATGCACACACATGTACACATCACTGAAACCAAACTATCTCTTCCTGCAATAAAGATTATGAGAGCAAATAACACATTCTCTACTGCCTGTAGTTTTCAATCAAGGAAACAGTCTTTGCTGTTCTTTTCTTGTTATATCTTGCCTTTTCATCAATGAAGAGTGATGAGAATCCAACATATAGTATAGGTAAGAAAAGGTTGAAGGTAACCAAAGCCCTCCTCCTTGAAATTCACTATTTAGTATTGCCTGAAGAATATTTAGTATAGTATTCAATCAAAGACATCTTCTACAAGGACCTACTATGAGTCAGGCATTTTCATAGATATGAGTGTTTAAATAGAAATATGTGATCATCTTTGTATTGGAAACATTCCCCTGTCCCCCATCTGTCTGATAATCACATGGTATGGAACACAAACTTCCGTCAAACACTGCTGAGTGGCTCTACGCTTCCCAGCAAAATTCTCAATTTGGCCTTGAAAACCAGCCGTAACTATTCTCAGCTTAAATTTGCCCTCTACCTTCTGGTGGTCTGGCAACATATTTAGCAAACGTAGCATCATCCAAAGACAACCTTAATTCTTTGGAAAACCTCCAGTGGCTTACAAGAATACTTTACTAAAATGGATAGTCCTTGGCAGGTATAGGCTCTGGCCACTCTAACATTTTGCTTTTCTGTCTGGTCCTCAACTAAAAGAAAAAGAGGGAAGAAGCCTTAGTGCAAACCTGAGACAGAACACTTGCAAGTCAGAGCAAATAGGTAGGCTAAACTTTTCCAAGCAGCCAACCAAAGCCAAATGAGCCTAACGAGTGACCGGGAGTTTGCTCTATAGTTGGTCTTAAGTATCCAAGTGCAGAAGAACATATTTGAGAAGAATTGCATGTGTTCGGTCTCAAGTTTGTATTAAGGCCTCTTCCCTTCAGTCAGTTCTAAGACTAGATATAAATTACTAGTGAAGAAGACGTTTCTGACCTCAAGAAGACAATGCTATTACAAATTTGCATCTTAATTTTGAAAAAAAAAGTCAGAAGCTCAGTTCACAAGCAGAAAGGTAGCAGGCTTAAGTTTTGCAGGTAGGCATACGTGGGTTTATGTCCTGCTGCCGTTTTCTGACTACGGGCATTTGGACAAGTGAGCTAAACTACTTTCTAGGTTTCTTCATCTATAAAATTGAATAGAAAATTCTATATGTCTATTAAGACTGTTGTGATGTGTAAGTAAAATGCAATATCTCATACATGTAAGACATTACGATGCAAGTTTGTTTATTCTTGTTCTATGAATTAGGTATGTTCTAGATTGGGGAGAATACATGGAATTTAGAGGTGTCATGCCATGAATATGAAAACTAGACATATCATCTACTAAGCTACTATCTAAGTGTCAGTTACCATAACTTTAAAACTAGGGGAAAAAACCAGGTTGTATTTTCTGGGATATAAAGAATATACAATAAGACAATATAAATTATTTAACACATTCTGTGCATTTGCAATGCTTGAACCATTTTACCTGCATTGCGCCTTAAAGATGTTTCTCTTCAATTTTTGCTTTTCAAAATTAATTTAGATTCAGGTATCTAAATAACAATTTTTACAATTTTATTTAAAATAAAAGTACAATATTGCTACAAAATATACTAAGAGATACAATCTTGAGAGAGATGTCTGCTGAAAACCTGATCTAATAATTTGGTTTAACCAGTCCACGAGTTACCAGAAAGAGCTACACAATGGCAAGTATACAATGTCCTGTCACAAGGAGTTAGATCAAAACAAATTCCATCCCAAAAGGAAGACAAAGCTTTCCCAGAGGGATTGCATATTAAAATATTACTAGTCATTTTTTAAAGCCTTTATTATATTTAGTCCTTTCCAACCAGGAGGATGGTGGCACAATGTACATGCGGTGTTAACTTGATTTGTCAGGACAAGAGGATTTTTTGGCATGACAGAGGGAGCATCAAGCAGCAAAAGATCACAGACTGCAGAACTGTAATGACCTTAATTTAAACCAGAATGTACCACTGCCCAATGATATGATTCTGGGTGATATTCTTAAATTGTGTTATTTTGTTTCTTCATTTGTAAAGTTGGACATATGACTCCAAATTCACAAATGAAAAACATTTAAATACACATATAGAGAGAAGCATATATATATATATATATATACATATACCATAGTGTGTGTGTATATATATATATGTATATATATATATATACTGTAGTATATATATAGTATATATAAGTATAAATATATATTTTTTATATAGTAGTATATTTAGTAATGTGCCTTATATATATATATAAGATATATATATATCTTCTACAAGGACCTACTATATATATATAGATGGATAGATAGATACGTGTATATATATATACACACACGTATCTATCTATCTATCTATCTATCTATATCTATCTATATGTATATAATTTATCTCAGAAGGAACATTTAACTTGGTTAATATTCTTACATAATATGAGGTACTAAGGATAGGAGTTGGGATTGTTTGTGTATAAATTGAGCTGATTTCTGTAGATGGTATTACCAACTGCCACTGCTATGTTTCTGTAATTTTAAGAGCATGTCCCCTTGTAAGGTACAAGGGTGTTTTAATCAGAAGCAGGGCTAAATAGGAGATATAAAATGTGGAGTTAAACTTAAAAGGAAGACTTAATCTATTTATCAGCTGCCCAGTGTTTTCTCCTGGGTGCTAAGGGGTGCTATCAGTGAGGCACGCGGGAAGTGGGGTTCCCTGGTTTCTTCCTATTGATTGTCTTGCTTCCTGTTGGTAAAACCCAGCACAAGGTAGAGACATAGTGTATCCTTGTGGCTCTTCCTGGCCGCAGAATGGTAACTGTCATTTGCAGAGTTATGTGTTTAGACATGTTGAAGAAGTTATGGTCTTTTCTAGGTGCAGATTTCGTCTCATGGCAGCATTGTCCCTTGGCAATTTGGCCTGTGACCAAAATCTAGCAAAATCATCTACTATATTCCCTCCATATTTATGCTATATTCTTTATTTCCTAGCCATACAAAATGCATGCTTGAATTCAGAAATCTTTTAAAAATCTTGTTAAATGTTTATGTATTTTTGAGAGAGAGAGGGAGAAAGAAGGAGGGGGGGGGGGAAGGGAGAGAGAGAGCACAAGAGAGCACACTTGTGGGAGGGGCAGAGAGAGCGGGAGACAGAATCCTAAGCAGGCTCCAGGCTCTGAGCTGTCAGCACAGAGCCCCAAGCGGAGCTCGAACTCCTGAATGCTGAGATCATGACCTGAGCCAAAGTTGGATGCTTAACTGACTGAGTCACCCAGGTGCCCCCAGAAATCTTTTCACACAGCCATGCGTGTGCACACACAAATACACACATAGTCATTTGTGTCAACTTGGAGAACCCATTCAGTCTCCGTGACCACTAGATAATTTCTCTCACCCCATTAATCCCTCCTCTTTCAGGACGTGCTATCTTTTCCTCCTGGGCCTTTGAACACCATGAAACCACTGCCCCACGGGCTTTACCCATAACAATGTGCTTTCCCATACTTTGACATTCAACTTTTTTTTTTTTTCAGGGAGATTGTTTTTAAAGCCTTCAGGCTAGGTTAGATTCTTTTTTGTTTATTTGTAGAGCTTGATGTCCTTCGTTCTTTACAATAATCCTCACTGCTGCTCTCTTCCTGGAGTTATATTTCAGGTAAGATGAACATTAAGTGAAAGAGGACACATGCTTCCTTTACGACTCTCTCCACAGTACACAGCACAGTTTTTGCCACAGTGTAAGGATACCTTGTACACATCTGCTGAAGTGAATAGGAAACTCCTTGCTCCTACAAATCTTTTCCTATCTGCCCTTGAGAAAACATCATTATGAATAGTAAAAAGTAATTCTTGCTGAGTATTTCTTATATCCTAGACACTAAGCTATCTGGTTTTTTTTTCTGCATTACTTCACTTAGTATTCACAATATTTCAATGAGTTAACTTCCCAGTCTGTTATGTGACAACATCTATTACTTTCTGAGACCTTAAGAAAATAAGTATCTCAGTTTCGCAAAATTAGTAAAATATGGAGCTGTTATTTGAACCCAGGTAAAGTGACAACAACCCAGGTAAAGAGACTGTCACTTTAAGCTAGTACTACAGCCCTATCTGACATTTTCACGACAACCTCATGAGAGATGCTTAGACCCACCCAGGTAAAAAAATCCCAGAAGATTCCAGAGCTTCATAAATGAAATGAGATAATAAATATTTGTGGTTGTAACCTACTGAGTTTAGGCATGATTTATTATACAGCAATAGGTAACTTACACAATTACAAAACCAAACTTTGCACTTTTTTTGTATTTCATTTTTAAAATTCCACTATAGTTAACATTAAGTGTTATATTATACTGCAAGTGTACAATATAGTGATTCAATAGCTCCATATGTTACTTACTGCTCATCAGATGAGTGTATTCTTACCAAATTTTGGCTTTTGATCATCCATAAAAAAATCCAACCTTAATTATTTTTCATTTCTCCAATTTTCCTTTCTTACTGCCTTATTTAATTCCATCCTTCCTTTATTCCTTTCTTCCTTGTAGAAAAAGGACATGGTTCTCAAATTCTTCAAAATTCTAGAATCTTCTGTTTCTTCCCTGAACCATGTGGGATTTTAAAATAAGATGGCACCTTGATATGCTGATGTCGTGAAAATGGAGTGGATAGACCCATGATGATGTTGGCTGACAAAGAAAAGCTCACTAGGAACAAAAGATAAACTGCTTTCTTGAGCTTACGTTATTTCCAGTGCAAGAAAGAGTACACAGTAAGGGACAGAGGAGGATTTGTTCAGATCTAGGAAACTATAACAAAATGGGTTATTAATAAAGGCATCTATTACATATAACATATATAATCTATAAATAAATATATAAATATATACATATATAAATGTGTGTGTATGTCTGTGTGTGTGTGTGTGTGTGTGTGTGTGTATATGCATATATATACAACTTGTACTTCACAATCTGTATAAGGTGTCACAGTGTCCAAAGAAACAATTTGGGAGGAGGCTTTCTTTTTTTCTATTTTTAAGTTTGTTTATTGATGTAGCATTTTGCAGGGACAATGAATAGAGAGCAAAAAAGGTACACTGATGTGTACTTCTTCTCTTTTCTGTTCAACGTCTATCATGTGATTTATTTTAAAAGGGAGAACAATAAGGTTAATGAAGAATAAACTCTTTAATTAAGATCACATATCTCATTTCCATACTAATAAATGATGCCAAGATATATTCCATGATTTTCTTATGTATCTCCACAAAAACTGTCATTGTGAAAACCCAAACAGATCTTATGTTATACTGCATTTAAGGTCACACCTTGTTTAAGAGCTTAGGCTTCATTATGAGGAAAATCTGTGTTAAATCCTGCTTTGTGAAAATGAAAAAAGCTGCGTTACCTCTCTGAGTCTCAGTTTTTCCCAAAATGTTGGAGAATGACCTATTATTTTTTTCACTTTACATTTATTAAAAAAATAAGTTAGATAATGTTCTGGAAAGTGTTAAATACTCTATTGATATCTAAAAAGCAGAAAATATATATCAGCTTTCCATTGCCAAGGAATGCAAAAGGAATTATTTGATTTTGGAACTTTTACCAGGTTACTTCACTTATTCATTCATTCTCACTGACTCATTATTACATGCGATGTTATTAATCATCAGTCTTCCCTAATAGATATAATAAACTCATAGAAGGCATGGTCTTTTTCTTAACCATCTTTGAATTCAGCACATCTTGTATAGTACTTGGTGCCCAACTGTGATGATAAATAATCTGATAGATGTTTGGGAAGATTTCTGTGAGCACTCAAGAATAGAACCCATTGATTGTAACTGGTGGCTTGGCTTGAATGGAGGAAAGGGAAGAATATCAGAGAAGCATTCCAAAGACAATGACATTCTAGCTGAGTCTAAAGTAGACAGGATTGGAGGCTCAGCTGTGAGCTAGTGGCTTTTTCTCTCTTACTGAGCATTACATATTTCTTAGGAATCGACAACATGGCACAGAGTGAAAGGAGCTAAAGTGTGAACACAGAGTGTTCACTTTAACTAAATTTGTGTGCATGGCCAAAAATAAACTTATGTGAAGGATACTGCAATAGAGGAAGGATTGTAAGTTATCTCATGTACCTAGAATATCATTAACTACAGATCTGTTCATTAATCTCATTGATATCATCAGAAGAGGCATGCAAACTGAACCAAGCTGTGGCAAGAGAGTTCACCTTAAATGTTTCTTCACACTATTTTGGGCCACACAATTAAGCTGAAAACCAAAGAAAAGGTCTAATTACCAAACTACCTTTGTTCTATAATTGGAAATATATGTTGCTACTAGTACTCAACACATGAGATTGCATTATCATTTGAAAATCAAACTACTAAGGTCAAAGTCATTAGTACTTACAAAAAATAAATTGCTACCCAAAGTGCTGTCCAATGTTAACATCCATTCCTGATTGTGAAAATATCCTCAAGCCATTCCGGCGAACACAAACAAAAAATATGTCTCGTGTGTGTTTTACTAATAACAGCATTTGGTGTCAGGAAGATGTAGGTACTTGCTTGGGGCAACTGAGATAGTAATCTGAGATCAAATCTGTCTGATTTCTCCATATAGAGAGGTAGGAGCTACAGAGAGATGTTCTTTTCCAGTCATGTTCTTTTAATTCCTCCCATGATTTCCCCTCCCTTCCTTTAACTACTTCTGTGTCCTTATCATTAAGAGGAGGACAAAGAAAGGAGGAAAAAATCTCACAGCATAGGTGTTATGTCCCTCTCCTTTCTCCATTGAAGCTGATGAGATAGGACAAGCAATTAGTCCAGAGGCCCTTCCATGGCATGAAACACAAAAGCCTGGCTACCCAGCATGTCAATCAGCAGGATTAACCCTTGAGCACCCTTGCTATTTTTATGGTGACAGCCACAAGTGAAAAAAACTCTTCCCCATCAAAACCCTCACCATACAAGAAAACCTATTTTATTTAATGGTTAAAGTCTTCAAAAGATAAACAATTTATACCCAAGAAGATACAGCACAATTGGATGGTTAAAACAATCATTGGAAAGATAAAAGTCTGCAAATAAAAATTGTGAAGTCACTGGAATATGAGCACATAAGAAGACATGAAAGAGTGTGGTTTTTATCCAATTAATGTTACAAATATAAGCCAAATAAGCAGTGTTTCTCAAAGTATAGTTCAAGGACATTTGACTTCAGTATCACTTAGAGTGCTCTGTAAAAAAAACTCAGATTCCAGCACCACCATAAAAATACTCTGCTTCAGAAAGTACGAACTATCTTCTGAAAATACCTATTTTCAAGTTGCTAGGATGATTACCAACAACACACAAGTATAAGAACCACAACTATAGATAGAAAGTCATATGGGGAAGTCAAAATCAGAGAGCAAGGTGCTCTAGCAAAGTAGGAACTTGGCCAAATGTTATACTTTGCCGTCCATTAATTTGGGTGAAATCTGAACTGAGTGAACATACAATTCTTTGGTGGCCGGTACAACATATTCTCTTTTGACCTTGCACATAAAAATCTGAAGCCGGGCTGGTATTTGACCATGCCACAGGCCACAGCTGGGTGTCTGCTGTGATGCTCCAGTAAATGCATCTGAGTGATGCTCCAGTAAAACTCCACAGAAAATATTTGATAAAACTTCATTAAAGCAGAGCTGAGATTAGTGGCTTGTCTGTACACAAAGATGCAGAAGTGAAGTTATTCAAGCTTTTGGCTAAATTCTAAAGGTCAAAAACCACTTCTCTGTTTAAGTGAATGCAATTCTCTTCAGATGTCTGTCCTTCATCTTCTTGCACATAATGCTCATGTTCCACATTATCATTTCACTCAGACATCATCCTTCCTACTTAAGAATTTGGAAACAACACCCCTGTGAACATGTGCCAGATGTAGTTTTTATCCCTCTCCTATGATTAATTTTGTTGTTGTTTTTTATGCGACTTGACACAAAAGTTTGGGTGTCTAGAATATAATATTTTCTTTGTAATGTGTAGGGAAACAAGAAAACCCCAAGCTCTCTTTTGAGCCCTAGAAAAAGCACAGCCCAGAATAATACATTCATTGTTTTACAAAGGAAAAGTATTTGATGGTGTCTGAGGAATACAGAGAGCTGAAATGAAAATAAGCCTGCAAAGGAAATGGAATGAAAAATAGGTTTGTTTGGTCACCCAGAAGCAAAACCTATCACACACATCCACACAAACTCACCTGAAAGCAGGCAGCCACTTCATACCGATTCCTGACACCAAAATGAAATAAAGATGGAACTTCATGGGAATAAGACAAAGAGAAGGAGTGGAAATGAAGCTGCCAAGGAAAACAGAACTGATTTTGCAAAGGTCAGTGCAATATACGATTAGCTTGGACTAAGCCCATACTCCAGTGTAATTTGCAATATATTTCAACACTTCAGAACAAGTATTTCTAGCTACTTTTAATACCAGCTCTGAGCCATGACTATCTAAATAGACAGTGGGCATTAAAGTTCACAGGGCTTGATATTGCCTGTAAAAATGGAGCCCAGCAGAATTTGATTTTATTACCCTCCCCCTTTTATTAGGCCCATAGCCAATGGCGATTAAAGTGTTGTGCCGTATCTGTCAGCATGCATGGATGCATGGGGATTATTTGTAACAGAATTTAAGTCTAGGAGCCAAGTTCCTCAGCCATAAGTCTAGAATACTAATTCTTCCTTTTTCATCGCCTCTATCAGACCTATTGCACTTAGAGTATCATCAGAAAAACTGGGACAAAAATTTAGATCTTTAACCTAAAACAATAGGGTTTATGAACAATTCAGGGTTCAAACCTCCAGAAGCAGGGCCAGGGGAATGCTTGGACATTTTCTGTGTTATCTGGTCCTTCAGAATCCATTTTCTTCTCCCTAGACTACTACAGTCTCCCTTTGGCACAACCACAACTTTGAATCCAAAGTTGGTGGGAGGAATTTTCAATGTCCTACTTCAAAATCTCTGGATGTCATGCTCCCCCCTGAAATTATATATGTGCATCCAGGGTGGAGTAGTTGATACCCACCCAGCACATTAGATAGTATCTTATTAGGACCCTGAATCTTGAGCAAGAGTCAAACGGGAGTTTAAAGGCGTATTCATTTCATTGACTATAGAAGCTTGGACCAGGATGTCCTCCTAACTTTGAACGTGTTGCTGCTACCCATATCCTTCAGCTCTGTTTTTCTTCTTCATCTGTATCTCAGCTTAAAGCTAATATTTTTGCTCCTGAATTATGGTTCTCATACTCATCCCTGTTCCTTTTAGGTACGCCTGACCAAGACCATTGCCGAAACAGCCTCGAGACACATTCGTTTTTTATTTAATACCTCACTTGCCTATTTACTTCTCTTGCCATCAGTTCTGATTCTCTAGACATGGTGAGTATGTTCCCAACTTAATCCACATGCTGCTTCCACTGATCTGAGTCCCCATCAGCTGGGATTCCATTTGGCAACAAGTAAGAAAACAAAGCCCTACTCTAATGGCCTAAACAAGTAAGGTATTTATTCATTGCCAGCAACAACAAATCCTAGGTCAAAAATCTCCAGGTTATATGGTGATTCAATGATGTCAACAAGAGCTAAATTACTTCTCTTTTGTTGCATATCCTTAGAATGTCTTCCGCTGCAGCGTTTATTGGTTAACTAATATCCCTTTAGTCATCCTGCTCAATTTAAAGGTGGGAAGAAGGGGGAAAAATAGCTCCCAGTTACATTGGAATGAAAAGGAATTTTAACCAGGGAACATCGCTGTCTTGAAAAAAAAAAAAAAAGTTTAAGTAAATTAGAAGATGGTGACAGTGGGTCTGTCCTCTACAGTTTCTGACTGGTAATTCTACCACATCCTATTCTATTTATGCAGTGATAGTCTTAAGAAATCCTTTCTTGGGGCGCCTGGGTGGCGCAGTCGGTTAAGCGTCCGACTTCAGCCAGGTCATGATCTCGCGGTCCGTGAGTTCGAGCCCCACGTCAGGCTCTGGGCTGATGGCTCAGAGCCTGGAGCCTGTTTCCGATTCTGTGTCTCCCTCTCTCTCTGCCCCTCCCCCGTTCATGCTCTGTTTCTCTCTATCCCAAAAATAAATAAACATTGAAAAAAAAATTAAAAAAAAAAAGAAATCCTTTCTTGGCATAGCTCTGACACTCCCAAATTCTGTCCCCCTACATTTCCTTTCAGGACCTCTTGTGATTTTCATTCTTGCATTGACTATTCAGTGGCCACAAAAATTAGGTCAGGAATTAAGCCAACTAGGGGCACCTGGGTGGTTCAGTTGGTTAAACATTTCATTCTTGGTTTCGGCCCAGGTCATGATCTAATAGTTTGTGAGTTCAAGCTCTACTCTGTGCTGTGTGTGGAGCCTGCTTGGGATTCTCTGTCTCCCCCTCTCTCTGTCCCTTCCCTGCTAATGCGCTCTTTCACTCAAAAATAAATAAATAAACACTTTTTAAAAAGGAATTATACTGACTAGAAACAGGATAGCCTCCCACTGGTGGCACATACATACTACTCCAATAGCCTGCTAATATTTCTTTAGTAAGTTCAGGTCTTAGTCAACTCAGGCGGCCATAACAAAATATCATAAACTACATAACTCATACCCAACAGAAATTTAATTCCCAGAGTTCTGAAGGCTGGGAAGTCCAAGGTCAAAGTGCCAGCATATTTGGTGTCTGTTGAGGGCCCACTTTTGGTTCATAGATGGCCTTATTCTCCATATGACTTCACATGACAGAAAGGGCAAGGGAGTTCTCTGGGGTGTCTTTTTGCATTCAAGAAGATTCTACCCTTATTACTTAATCACATCCTAAAGATCTCACCTCCAATTACCATCACATTAGAGATTAGGTTTCAACATATGAATTTTGAAGGAAAACCAATATTCAGTTTATAGCGGTTAGTGACTATTCAATTGCCATACATTATTTGTGGTCCAGGCAGCTTCCTATAGTGTTAATTTTAGCACATGGTCTTCCAGAGTTGACTAATGTGAGTTTGAATTCAAGGCAAACCCATGTGAAGTCAGGTAAATATACTGAATCTCTCTGATGTGCCATTTCTGTATCTGTAAAATGGAACAAATAGTCCCTCCCATCAAGGACTGTTGTGAATTATAAATACACCATGACCTGTGAAGTATCTATCACGATGCTTAACACAGACTGGGTTCTAAACACACTCCTCTTAAGAAAAAGTGAACAACTCCCTCAGAAGTCATACAGCAAGTCACATATGCAAAAACTTTCATCCACTCAAATTTGTTTCACCTGGATACGTCCTACTCAGGCTCAAAGATTTAAATCTTCCACCACATTCCACAGAAAGCATTCCTTGGCTTCCTGTGGAGCTATTTGCACCTGCACTTAAAAATAACTGTGTTTTTGTCTCCAAACAAGGCGTTGAGCCTTCCACAGGCCCATTATTTACCCAAAGCATTTTACATAATGTCTGCTACATTGTGGCTGTTCCATGAATGGCTGTTTGATGGAACATAAATATCCTATTCACAAATATTCTACTAACAATAATACATGAAGCCTCTACTTATTCATGTATAAACAAATACAAATAAAATAAAAGTCCCATAGTACTGTTGTGAGGGCTAATTTTTTTTAAATATTTACACAATTTGAAACACGGTTTCTGGAACTCAATTGTTATATTCTATTAAATTTAATTTTTAAGTCAATACATCACATTTATTAAACTTATACATATACTCTATTCATCCTAACTACTTAATTGTTAAAATCTACTGCTGATACAGTAAACTCACTGACTAATGTAGATGTTTCTAAAATAGCATTAATGACATGGTCTCAGAAAGGATCAAGTACTTAAAATATGCCTTATATATAAGCCTGTAAAACTCTGCACCAAAGGCTTGGCCACAAAAAGGTCCATCCATCCATTCTTTCAAAAGTTCACAAGGTCTAAAATCCATAAATACAGGAAGGTGAACTCTTTTGAACTCCAGTTCCATTTTAAGGAATTTAGAAATTTGAAACATAACAACTCAAAAATACATATGAACAAACGTGCAAGATATGTCCAATTACACCTTTGCTTCATGTCTCCACATTAATACTTCAGAGTAAAAAGAAAACTGCAACTTATTGCTTTCTCAGATCTCCTTCCAAACACAAGTATTTAATTTAATTAAGGTTATTTACACCATTTCTTTTATCTTTCAAACTTTTTGAAAATATTATCTCTCTGGCTTGGATAATTATAAAATCAAATCAGGTCAGGTGATTTATTTAGACAATTCTGCTTATTTTCCACTTTAAAATATTTATATCGTCTAATTCAATAATCTCATATCTAAGAACTGATCGTAAGAAAAATATTAGAGATGCATGCAAGATTTGTATTCAAAATTGTTCTTTGTAAATGCCTCATGGTTGTATCCATTTCTTCCATATAACAGTTCCATCTGTTTCCTCACAGTGCTAATAAGTGAAGAATAATTTAAATTTGTTTGTAAATATTATTTTAAGGGGTGCCTGGGTGGCTCACTCGGCTAAGCTTCTGACTTTGGCTCGGGTCACGATCTCGCCTTCCTGAGTTCGAGCCCTACATTGGGCTCTGTGCTGACAGCCCAGAGCCTGGAGCCTGTTTCAGATTCTGTGTCTGACACTCTACCTCTCCCCGACTTGCACTCTGTCTCTCACTCTCTAAAAAATAAACACTGAAAAATTTTTATTTTTTATTTATTTTTTTTCTTGGAGGTCCAAAGGCACTGTTTATTCAATGGGCCATTTATTTATTTAATTTCTCATTTTAAATTTATTTTTGATGAACATGATAAAACACGTTTTCGTTTTTGTTTTTCAATTGGTTTCCATACAACACTCAGTGCTCATCCCAACAGGTGCCTTCCTCAATACCTATCACCCACCTTCCCCTCCCTCCCACTACCCATCAACCCTCATATTCTTCTCAGTTTTTAAGAGTCTCTTATGGTTTGGCTTCCTCCCTAACTTTTTTTTTCTTCCCCTCCCCCATGGACTTCTGTTAAGTTTCTCAGGATCCACATAAGAGTCAAAACATATGGTATCTGTCTTTCTCTGTATGACTTATTTCACTTAGCATAACACTCTCAACACTAAAAGAAATTTTTTTAATTTTATTTTAACAATTTGGAAAAGCCTTTATGATATAATGAAGTAAAAAAAAAAGCAAGATGTAAATTTTATGTAGTGTCAATTATACTCTATATGCCATTATGAGTATGCAGGAAAAATATTAAAGGAACAGACACTATAATATTAACTGTGATTGTGATTTTTAAATATATGGTTATGGTTGGTATTAATTTTCATGCATTTTTTTTGTATTTTCTAGCAAGAGTTTATTTACCATAAGAAAAATAAACATTTTAATGACCCTGACTGGTTAGGTGTTTAATGAACATATTGAAATAAATTTATTTTTTTCTATGATGTCATCTTAGAGAAGGTAGAGTATGAAAAAGAGAAGCTTCTCTATTACAGACAGATGAAAGTCCAAGTGGTGGAATCTTGGGGTCCTATAGATTGAACATGATTTGACAAAACTGTCACCATTATTTTTCCCAGACTAGAATTCCAAAAAGCTCTGTTATCTCTTTGCCTTATCATAATCAGGTATAAGATAAATACTATTTTGTCTTGGTTGTTTTTGTCATATTAAAGATTGTTTACTAGAATGGGTAGATTGTGCACTTAACAGTGTCAGAAATTGCTGTTTTCTGAAGTCCATTGCTATTTTTAAATTAATATCATAGCGGCGTCTAACCTGCAGGAATCCTTAATTGCTCTTGAGTTTTTCACAACCTTCCTCTCATACAAGGTTTGAATTTCATTTTCATGCTGGAGTTTTGTGGTGCCGTCTCGGGTGGCCTTTTGCCATGGCCATTACTTACCACTTTTACTCATCTCTCTATTTCTGATTTTATTCCTCCTGGACTTGATTTCTTGCTGCTCTGACACCTGCTCCAGCCTGATAAACTGACAGCTCCAATTGTAAATCTTGCCCCAATGCTTTCCTTTCCCTGAGATGGAAAATAGCACGTTCCAGTGGGTTGTAACACTTTAGCAAACCTCAGGAATCCTGTCCTTTCCACTTTGGAACCCTACTGTTTAAAGAAAGACGTGCTACTCCACTTGTCTGGTAAACCTTGCCCCACATGACCCCCTCCTTCTTTTCAGTTGGTCACCTTTTACCCCTCCAACAAACAAGCTCAATTCAGGGGGCATCTCCTCAAGGGAGTTGCCTTGATACAGTCCTCCAGGAATATTCTCAGACCTGTGCAAAGACCAGCTTCTACGATCTGCTCTAAGTCCTTCTAGCTCTCTTGTTTCCCTTCCAACAGAGCACCCTGACTATAATCACTTGTAATTACTTGACTCACAGTGTTTCTCACAATTAACAATTTTTTTCTCCTTTTCTCCACTTGGTACACAGCAAATCCTCAGTATTTATTGAGTAAATGGCCAATGAATGAAATGAGCAGAGCAGGCAAAGCACAAAAGCACAAAAGCACAAGGGAAACTGATCCCCGTGATCTTTCTGATTTACTCGGAAACGGTACAGGACTCCAATCTGATAAAGCAAACTCTAATTCTGAATACTAAAACAGCAGCGATGCAAATGAAACTTCTAAAAGTGTGCCTGTGCGTGCACAGAGCTCCGTACACTTCCTGTACACAGCGACACCCTTGTTGGCAGAGGCACCTGAATTGGACTCTGACATTGCCCATGAATATTCTGATTATAAAATCCGGCTTTTAGGAACCAGATGTCCTTAGCAGATTTTACTCAATTTAAGTTTTTGATTTAGTTCTCCCTTGAAAGTTTCAGTGCTGAATTATCATGGATATTTCTAGCTGGGGGTATTCGAGGTCTATAATTTAGTTGGAGACTAGGGACACCATTTGGTATAGGGAGTATGTTCTTGATTCCATGTTTTAGAAAGCACTGCTACCCCTTTGTCCACCTCTCTTTCCCTCATGATCAAGACAAATATAAAAATGGTTCTGACAATGTTTTTTCTTCTTGCCATAATTTTTCCCCTGAAAAGTGACCAGGTTTTGCTTCAATAATGTACATGTGGCAGACTCATATTTTCACATGTTTTCTGTAGTAAACAGCCCCAGGATGTCTATAACTTGGACTCTATTTCCTTGGTTGTACTGGAGCTAAAATTTTCATTTGATATATGAACCATTTAAATAGAAATATTGTGGTTACACAATAAAACTAGCACAGGCTTATTAAATACAATTGGCAATACAGATAAAACTAAGTAAAACATATACACTCTTAGCCCTACCCTATAAATTTAACCATTATTAATATTTTAGTTATCTACTCTGTTTCCTTATTCTGTGCAGGTTTGTATCTTTGAGATGTTATACATAAAAGTGCGGATTTACTTTACTGAACACTGCCATATCGCTTGGGTTCAAATTCTAGCTTGGCTTCTTGGTGCCTGCATGACCTTAGTAAAATTTTCTTAAGTTGCATAACCCACCTCTGAGTAGGCTTCCTCTTCTATAACAGAGGGATCCTAATAACGGCTACCTCATAGATTTCTAAATAGTCCATGAGACAATACAAGCAAAACACTCAGTTGACTTTTCCTAGTGAAACTTAGGACAATGATAAGAATAATAATATAAAAATAATTTAGAATATCTTAATACTTATTGAGTGCCAGGCACTGCTCGAGATACATTTTTCCTCCTCAGGAGATGAGACATAACAGCATCATGTTATGGGAATGTTGCTGATTTTCAGGATAGTAGAGTCTGGCTTTGGTATTGCTACTTTGAGCTGTCTAACTCAGGTTAAATTCACGTCACTAAATTTGACATCACCTCCCAACTGCTTTTTAATAAGAGTGGAGAAAAGATGATTGCTAATGACCTTCTCTACTCTATGCCCCAACAGAGATGTCAACTCGTAATCATGAGAGTTACTATAAATTATGCCCCAAAGGGGACAGAAAGAAGACAGAGAAGAGAAAATGATGTTTCAGTGGGGTGTGAATCCGCGCTGGCTTGAGAGAGACATCCTGAAGAAACCCTGGTTTAATGTCTCTTGCTCGGTTAAGAGTTTTACCTCAGATCATCATTGTGCTTTAACTCATTATTTAGCACGAAGTATTTGTTTTAAATGTTTGTTTACTTCCCCAAACCCTCCCACTTCAGAATGATATGCTGTTGTTCTCATGTTAAAAATAGCCAATATTTTATGGTTTATTAAAATGAATCTGTGACAATTTGGAAGATCCACTTTCTGCAGAGGGGAGAAAAGTGTTGTGTTTAAACAGTGGAAGGAAAGAGTTAAGTTAGTGAAAAAAGAGAAAAAAACTTCTGGAAGTTAGAGTTTTAGGGGGAAGGAGAGGTATAGAATCAGCAGAAAAACAGGCAGCCGCTTTAGCGTATTTACATTTAGGTTCCCACAAAAGGGCAGGTGGCCAAGAACACAGAGGAAGGTACATCAGAATGGGGCTTAGGTTTTAATACAGGTGGTAATGGAACTGCTCAAGCCACTCGAAGACACACAACATAGAAGGCCCCATTTTGATGAGAAAAATAAACACAAAGGAAGTAAATAAAGCTCATCAGAGCAGGGCCAGTGCATGCTGGCTTTGGCCATTGTTAGAGATTTCAGAAAGATCTTGCGAAGTGCTTACACGTCCAGGGGCTGAGCTCCTGAGAAAGGTCGTTCGCACGAAATACAAAGGGGTTTGCCTGAGCTTTTGTGAATTATAAGTCTTTTGCTTCTTTTGATAACTCTTGTCAAGTTATTTTAAGAAATTCCAGGAACCTTCTATCAATCTGCTCTACTCACTGGTATCAGGTCTGGCAACAACTCCCAAGTGACTGGGGAAAAGGGCGTCTCCCACACCTGTTGACACCCACGCGACTTACCCTAAAGGCTCAGTGATCTAGGTTCCTGCGATTCGTGTCTGCTTCTGGTCCTTACTATTGCTGCCAAGATTAGGCCGTAAGATTGGGTATACTGGTTGACAATATAACAAAAAGAGAAAATGAACTGGTTTGGTAACCACGATCTCTCTTTTGTTTCTAATATATTCTTGAAAAAATATAAAACATACAGAAAGAGTAACAAATAAAAAGTGTACCCCTCAAAACATTTTCACAAAATATATACGGTCATGGAAACAGCTTGCTAGAACTACGAATTCTGCCATCCAAATGTCTATCCTCACAAAACTAGCCCCCAAAGGGAAACTAGTGTTGCAATAAAAAAATAGATTATCTGCTCCATGTTTTTTTTATTTAACGTAATATAAGTGAAACTACCCAATATCTGTGTGTGTGTGTGTGTGTGTGTGTGTGTGTGGTGTATGTGTTACTTTGTACTTAACATTGTGTGAGAATCACCCTTCTTGTCACGTAATGCTGAAATTCATTTATCCGAATTAAATTACATGGATATATCTCGATTGATTTATCTATCCTACTGCTAATGAATAGGTTATTGGCAGTTTGGGGATTTAATGAATCTTATTATACAGCATACCCCCCTTATCCACAGTTTTTCTTTCTGCACTTTCAGTTCTACAGTCTGAAAGTAGAAGATGCTCCTTCTGATGTAAAGTCAGAAGGTCAATGCTAGCTTAACAGGACATCACAATGCCTACTCATTCCCCTTGCTTCATCTCATCACACAAGCATTTTATCATTTCACATCATCACAAGAAGGGGGAGTACAGTAAGATATTCTGAGAGAGAGAGTGTGCATAGTCATGTAACTTTTATTACAGTATATTGCCAAAAGTGTTCCCTTTTATTACTAGTCATTGTTGTTAATCTCTTACAGTGCCTAATTTATAAGCTAAACTTTATCACAGACTGATGTATATAGAAAAAAAAAAAACATTATGTACAGGGTCTGGTACTCTCTGTGGCTTCAGGCACATGTTGGGGATCTGGAACTGTACCCCAGTAGATAAGGGGGATGACTCTATATGTCTTCTTCTGTAGAAAACGCTCACCTATTCCTTTTAGGGATCGTATATATGCTTCTCTGGTGGGAATACAACTAGGAATATAATTACAGGGTGACAGGGTCCACTTACAACCCACCTTATTACAAACCGCCAAGCAGTTTTCCCACAGGTATATATCCACTTATATTCTATCACCGCATGGGCATTTCAGGTGCTCCATGTTCTTGCCAAATTTAGGCATTGTCCTTTTATTATTATTGTTTTCATTTTTACCTACTTGAATGGTGGTAGAATTAAAGGAATTTCATTGAAATCACATAATGAAAAGCATTCTTCTCAGATGAGGGCATTATACACAGAATATATTCCAAAGCATCCACACCAACATTATTAGAATTAGTGAATTTAACAAGATTGGTAGGTAAAAGATCAAGGGATAACAAACAACCGTAGCATAACATATCAAGTTACAGAATCACTGTTGTAGAGCTGAAACCAACGTAATATTGTGTATCAACTGCCCTTCAATAAAGAAAAACCTGTAAAATTAAATTTAAAAATAGAATTTACTATGAAAATCAAAACATCAACTACTTCATCATATATCAAACGAAAGCGATTAAGATTCCTATGTAGAAAGAAGCTATTTTTGAGGGGAAAAAAACTTTAAATAAATTAAAGAGTGGATGGTGGCGATGATTGCACAACAGTGTGGATGCATTTGATGCCACTGAACTGTATCCTGAAAAATGGTTACAATGGTAAATTTTATGTTATGTATATTTTACCACAATTAAAACAAAAACAAAAACAAGTAACATGTTCTTTGTTAGTCTCAGCCTTATAAAAATCCAGGAGTCTCAACGTTACAATCTTCATCAAACCTCAACCAAATAGAAACAGATTTTTGTGATCAGTGATTCTACAATTATGCAGAAAGGCAAAGGCCAAAAACAGAACAAACTTGGAGGACTTACAATACTGACTAAGAAGAACATGTATAAAAGAATGGTGGCACGTATAGTAATCACGGTATTATAATTAGGTCAGTACCATTTGGATACAAAGATAGATAAGTAGGAAAGGTCAAGAGCTTGATATGTGGACACTTGGATTATGACAAAGGTGATATGAAAGGGCAGAATTTTGAACAAGTGATGCTAATCAATCAGATAACAATTTGGAAAAAAAAATATTAACTATGAACTAGGGTTTAAACCTTATGAAAAAAATAATTTCAGGTAGATTATAGATCTAAATGTTAAAATAAGAGCGCTTCTAAAAGCAAACATACACGTAAAAATCAGAGTTGGCAAAGATGTTTTAAATTTCTAGTTATAAAGGAGAAGGTGCAAAAGTTACACTGCTTTAAAATTAGGAATTTCTGTGTATTTAAAATCTTCTTAAGATACTGAAAAGAGGAGTGCCTGGGTGGTTTAGTTCATAATCTCACAGTTCATGAGTTCGAGCCCCACATCGGACTTTGTGCTGACAGCTCAGAGCCTGGAGCTTAATTCAGATTCTGTGTCTTCCTCTCTGTGTGCCCCTCCCTTGTTCACAGTCTGTCTCTCTCTCTTAAAAATAGACATTAAAAATTTTTTTAAAAATTATTGAAAAAAAATTGTTTTAAGATATTGAAAAGAGAAGCCAGAGAAAAAAAATGTTTGCAACACAAAGAAACATTAATAGATGAGTGCCCATAATATATAAATATCTTCCAGAAATGAATAAGTAGGACAGACAATCTAATATTAAAATGAGAAAAAGTCTTGACTACTGGGCATTTAACAATGACAGGGGCACCTGGGTGGCTGTCAGTTGAGTAACTGACTCCTGATTTCAGCTCAGGTCATGATCCCAGGGTCATGGGATTGACCCCCTATAGGGCCCAGCACTGAGTGTGGAGAATGCTTAAGACTCTTTCTCCCTCTGCTCCTCTCCCCCACTTGCATTCTGTCTAAAATTAAAAAAAAAATTGCACAAGGTTAAGAAAAAACAGTGAAGGACAAACTCTTGTGTATTTATAAGATTTGGTAATTTCAATGGCTATTTCAATGAAAAGAATTTTTAGCATCTTCAAATTTAATTATGGATTAATGTGTGCATCAAACAAAAGTAAATAAAATATTTAGAGCAAAACAAAAGCAATTCCAACTACATTTCTTCTCTGAGGGTTCCCTTATTTAGTAAGATACTGATTTTACTGTGACAAGGACATAAACATTATAATTTTATTATCTCTCTCACTAAACAAAAATTCTCTTTAATAGTGAATAATTGTAGCAAATTTATAATATCTGTAAAATAATGTCAGGTATATTTATTTCATTAAAATTAACTCCCAAAAATATTTTACTTTCACCTGTTAGATAATAACTTGAAAACTATATTGAAATTAACTTAATTGATTTTCTAAATGAAGCATGTGACCTCATTAATATAGGACCAGTATCATTTATTTACTTATTTTCAAGTTCACTAATAGTTTTCTGCCAGCACAAATCTGTGTTTGACACCCTGTAGTTAAGTTTCCTTCTTTTGTGTCATTGCATTTTTTCAACACGAGAATTTCAATTTGGTTCTTTGATTATGACTGTTGCTTTATTATGATCACTATTATTAATATATCTTTGTCGATGTTCTCTACTTGTTGAGACTTGGTCACTATACATTTCTTTAATTCTCTGAACATAGTTTAACTCTCTATTTTCTGTGTAAGAACCATACTTAATTTTTTACCAGGCCTCAAATATTTTTGTTGTTCAAAATGAACAATTTTAGGTAATATATCCTAGTAATTTTGAAATCAGGTCTCACCCACATAGAGTTTCATTTGCTGAGCTTTTGTTTTCTTGTTGTGATTATTATTATTTTTTTTTTACTCTCCTGGACTCCTGGAGATTCTTCATTCCCAGCATTATAAAGTCACTGAGTCCTCTGTTTCCTTTTTTTTTTTTTTTTTTTTTAGGTTCCTGTTTGTATTTCTAAGCCTAGCTTCCAAAAGGTTACCTAAGTCACCACAACTTAGTGTTTAGTCAATGCATAAGAATTTTTCTCTAAATACCTTGAGCCAGTAAGCCCCCTACCTTTTGCCAGGGGAACTCTGAAGGTGAGCGGTCACATTTCAGGAAATTTACAATTCAGCCCTAGCTTTCACTTTACTTCAAGATCAGCCAGAGGTGAACTACTACAGGCTCACCTCTTCTCCTCGCTCATTCTTGGGCATGTGAACAGTCCTGCACATGTGCACGGACTTCTAGATCCCCAGAAGTATGTGCAAGTTTTTCAAAGTCTCCTAGGTCATCCACTTTCCTGGGTCTTCCCTTCTGATTTTTCACCAAACTCTTATGGACCTCAACTGAAATCACAGCCTTAGGTAGCTGCAATGTTAATCATTGAGTCAATTTCTCATTTCTTGGCAACTCTCTGTAAATGGGGCTTTTCCACTTGAGCAGTGAGACTCATCTAAATATAAACTGTATTCTGGAATGGGGCTTTTTTAGGGCTCCAAAAGAAATCAGGCACTCTGTTGGATATGACACCATAGGCTTTTTGTTACCACCACTCCATCAAGCTGGATACCAGGGGGATGGGATTAGTCCCAAGTTAGAATACAATGGATGCTGCCATTCATATTGAGAGCCAGCAGTTTTTCTGGAATAAATACAGTAAATGCCTGTGATTCATTTCCAGAGTTCTCAAAGAGTAGATTTTGACAGTGTTGCTATTATCTCATTGCTTTCTTTTGGTAGCGGATACATCAAGGATCTAACTCCACCATTCTAGAAGTCCTGCTTGACCAGTAACATTTGTCTGTTTGCCAAAGTTCTCCAGGGGAGTTGACAAATGGAAACATTCAGCTATGGCTTCAGTGTTACAAAAAGACTTTTCTTAGGACTCCTCACCTGTTATATATGATGTGCTTTAAAGGGAGGTGCTAATTATGTACATCCAGAGAAAAATTTGAAAAAGGAAATAAGAAAAACTGATTTAGAAAAATAATCATTTGGGGAACCTGGGTGGCTCAGTCGGTTAAGCGTCTGACTTCGCTCAGGTCATGATCTTGCGGTCCGTGGGTTCGAGCCCCACGTCAGGCTCTGGGCTGACAGCTGGGAGCCTGCAGCCTGTTTTGGATTCTGTGTCTCCCTCTTTCTCTGACCCTCCCCTATTCATGCTTTCTCTCTCTCTCTGTCTCAAAAATAGATAAATGTTAAAAAAAAATTTTAATAAAAAACAAAAGAAAAATAATCATTTGATCTAAATAAAGAGTCATGACTCACATAGGAATATATCAACACACATTGGTGTATGCACTAAATTCTTAGTTTTGTGCTCAAACTTATGGAAATAACAGCTAATTTTTAAAGTAGGGGCTGAAGATTTTCAGTAGATTCTGGATTTCTAGTTTTCCTATTGTCAGTAATATCATTGTAGTTCCAATATCATAAAGTAAATGTTGACAAACTCCTTGCACATCTTAAAATTTCATCATCTCTCTTGTGAAATGGAAATTCAATAAGTGACATTTCACTAGAAATATATTCTATTTTCTAGGTCATTCGTTCGAAGACAATTCGTTAAAAAAAATTCTAAAACTGTGATTCATCGTTCATATAAACAAATATTTGTAGGTGATTTTAAATTTACAAACCTGCTGATAATCAACGACTTTGACTTCCCCCCAAAAAACAATTTCATATAGTTTGTGACAGATGGTGTCACTCACCCAGTATGCAAAGTATGTTCACTATTATACGCAAGCTTTAGAGCAGTTCATTTGTAGCCTTTAATCCCCAACACATTTTACACATGACGTTTTTGAAAGGAAGATGTTGATTTAAAGTGCAACTGGGAAAGTATAGGAAAAAAGGAAAAGGATTGTCACTGGTTGATTTTCAATTTAACTACATTGAGATAACTTTGTTTTTGAGACATGTATCTCATGCACTACTGAACAAGAACATGGCAGAAAATGGAAGCACAAAATACAGGTCTTTAAATCCATCCGAAGATACTTTAACTAATTATAAATAATATTACCTCTTTTAAAAACCTGGAGCAAATGTCAAACCACACAAGGTTACTGGTGCAAGCGGGAACTATCCTAGGATAACTAAGAGGTGTTCACTGTACAGACAAATATTTGAAAAGATGTCCAAGCTCATTAATCATCCAGGACATGCAAGTTAAAAACAACTATCTTCTGAAAAAAATGAAGTTCTATCTGGACAGATTATTGTTTTAATGACCTATCTGCTTATGACTTTGCTCCACTACTATCTCAACAACAGTGTGATTTTTTTTATACTATATTCATTGTTTTATTCTTTTTTTAAAAGATGTTAGTTTTTTTTTTTTTTTTTAATGGTTATTTATTTTTGAGAGAGACAGAGACAGAATGCGAGTGGGTTAGGGGCAGAGAGAGAGGGAGACACAGAATCCGAAGCAGGCTCTAGGCTCTGAGCTGTCCCAGAGCCCAATGCGGGGCTCGAACTCACGAGCTGTGAGATCATGAACTGAGCCGTAGTCGCATGCTCAACTGACTGAGCCACCCAGGCGCCCGCCCCTTCATTGGTTTATTCTTAAAGGATGGAACAGTGCCTGACACAGAGTAGGTCCTTATATTTATGAAGTGGTAAGAGTAAATAATTTCTTAATACAAACAAATTGAGCTGGAAGAATTGTTTAAAATCAGATAGTCCATTTATTCCTGTGGTTAAACCTAAGTCAAATATATTGTTTCCAATTGACATTCTGGAAATTCATCGAGACGGTAGTAAGTTAACCACTAACATACAATGAGTACCCAGCTGGACTATTTGGGAACCCTAGAACACCTAGTTCTCTCTTAAAATGTCCAAATGTAGTTGAGATAGTCAATTATCTAATTTGGCTTCATTAATGCTATATGGGCATAAAAATATAAATATAGGTTGTTTATTACATTGGGCCTAAAAAAAACCTAAAAACAAACAAAAAATAAGCAAGGTCAAGTATGAACTCATGGGAGAAATTCTATGACCTTCTATTGCCATTGACAAAGCAAGATGCCCACCACAGAGAGACATTTGGTCATTATTGACCAGTAAATTGATTAATTTAATCTAACCACTCAGTATTGAAGCCTCAGCTCTAGTATTTCTGACACAGTCTTTCTTCTCAAGAATTATAATCAAAGAGGAGTTTGAGAACCACGGCACAGAAATGCATCCAGCAACTTGAAAATGTCATGGAGTTAGTGAATATGCGGTTAATTATTATTTTTTAAATGTTTATTTTTATTTTGAGAGAGACAGAGAGTATAAGCTGGAGTAGGAGCAGACAGAGAGGCAGAGAAAGAATCCCAGGCAGGCTCGGCGATGTCAGCACAGAGCCTGACACGAGGCTTGATCACACAAACCATGAGATCGCGACCTGAACTGAAATCAAGTCAGACGTTCAAGTGACTGAGTCACCAAGGCGCCCCAATATGCAGTTAATTAAAATGATGTTTATCAGTGCTCATACTAAATATATCTTTCAGATTAAGTTTACAAGGTTAATCCCCTTCACAAAAATTTCAGCAGTTTCTATCGAAATTGCTCAGTGAAGAAAAGAAAGAATATATGTGCACTGGATATTTATAACAATCAATTTGGGTCTATACTATTTTTAGTTGATTTATAGCTGGTCAGAATTCTTTAATTATTGGCAGGCATTCTGCTAATACACTAGAATTCTTAAGGCTGTTACTCAAGTCATCTTATAGGGATTGTATTTTAAAAGCCTTACCTATATGGGTAACCTGGGATATGTCAATGATACACTCTGGATGACATTCTGTCACTATGGAGAAAGTAAATGATTCTTCAAGTAACTGCCAGAGATACTACCGAGTATTTTCTTGTTGTTTTCTACTTTTCCATCACATGCTGAAAATAAATTTTAAAAACTGAGTCTTTGCTCATTTAAATGTATCTCAAATGATTACTTATCCCATAAGAACATAAAAATTATGTTAAAAAAGTTGGAAAAGACAAAAAACAAATTCAGAAAGTCATATGAATAATATAACTACATCTGTGTTTTATCAATAAAACTTGATGAGGCAGAAATTATATTTTCTCCCAGAGGCACTGGAACTGGTGTACTCATAATACTATGATTGTATTCCTGGTGTCATGAACGAGGTTAAAAACTATATCTACGGCATTATTCCCAGCATCCAGAATACTAATGTACTAGCAGGGGGTTATCTCTTCTGGGCCGGAAGGATTGAATTTGGGAAAATGAGAAGAATGTGGGTAATTAATCTAATTCAGACACCTGGAAACTTTTTAAAATGAAATACTACCTATGTAAGTAACCCTTTTCTTTCCTCTTTAAATAGCTTAGTCTGCTGTGTCAGGTTGACAATGGAGGCTCAATCTGAGCTACAGACACACATCAGCTTATATCAAATTGGTTTTCAACGAAAATCTATGTAACGATGATTTGAAAAGCTAATTAAAATGCAGATTCCCTGGCAATATGCTTAAAAGTAATGACTCACAATCTCTGCCAAGTGGCCCAAATAGTTATAATTTTAACCAGCTTCCCTGGTGATTTTGCTAGCTAGTCACTAAGAATGTGCAATAGTCTACTTACTACCAATGGTTCTCAAACTTTACCATGCACCAGAATTACTCCAGGACTTGTTAGAATACAGGTTGCTGGTCCCACCCAGTTTCTAATTTGTCATATATGAAGTGCAATTTGGGAGAGAGCATGTCTAACAAATTCTCAGGTGAGACTAATGCTACTAACCAAAGAGCAATGGTTTGAGAACCTCTGCTCCACAAGAATGCTTTTCAAACTAAAGCGAACACAAGAATTCACCTGAGGATTCTGTTAAAACAAAGATTCTTAAGTCCTACCTCCAGAAATTTTGGTTCAGTAGGTCCGGAGTGGGGCCTGATAACATATTTCTAACAAGTTCCTAGATAATGACTTACAGTGCTCTGTTAAGAACTACAAATCTTCAACTCCATTAAAACACTTGGACTATGGAATTGAGTCAATTACTTCCCCCCTGATTTGTCTATAGATTTCCAGTTCATCAAATATAATGAAAAACGCTAAAAGAAAAAAAAATGCTTTCACTTCTATTAGCAGCAGTGCAGTTATGCACAAATTGTGTTCTAAAGGATGGTCGCGGGTTACCTACGTTCACTATTTCAGCACCCCACTCATCACACAACCAGATAAACTGAATCTCTTCCTATCCAACTAGCAATCCCAAAGCCTTGTTCTGATTGTGTGTCCACTGGTGGGAACAGTAAAGAAGAGAGAGATCAAGCACCCAACGGGGTAGCTGTCACCACAGATTAAGCCTCTGGGTGTGGTATGGGAGACTGGCCAGCAGGATGCATGGCATAAGTTAAAAAGTTTAAAAAAAAGAAAAGAAAATGAAACAAAATATACCCAAAAGAGTACTGCTGTCAGTAAGAAACAAATATCTGATTTTAAAAACTGTATAAGTCAAAGTGAATGAACACACAGAGTAATGTCTCATTTTGTTCAAAATAATATTTTCTCTTGCACTAAAAATGACTACAATCAATAATATATTAATAGAAAATTGGTATACATTTTTGAGGGGGAAAATTCACAAATTATGTACCTTTCAAGACCAGTCAAGGAAAGATAATCTAATTTTTTCCCAAATGTTTCTGGCTCAAAGTTTTCTGGTCAATGATCTATAATAACAAGCAAATAATTGAGAAAATGATGAATATATTGTTTCTGGAATTTCAGCAAATAAAAAAAAATCACAATAAGGAAAAAATAATGTTATTACAAATGACATATTATCTATTTGTAAATGTAATGTGCAACCTGGCCTATTAAATTTTTTTAACATTCTTCAGAACTGTCATGAGCCAAAATAATGGTTCACTTCTTTGGTGGTGCCATTTCTCAAAACACTGAATAGTATTCTGATCACTAATAAATAATAATAGCTGGATCTATTTTCTAAAAGTTTTCATCTTTTTAAAATAATTTTTTTTAAATCTTTATTTGTTTTTGAGGAACGGGGTGGGAACAGAAAGACAGAGTCAGACACAAAATCCAAAGCAGGCCCCAAGCTGTCAGCACAGAGCCTGACATGGGGCTCGAACCCACAAACTGTGAGATCATGACCTGAACTGCATTCCAACACTTAGCTGACTGAGTCACCCAGGTGCCCCCAAACTTTTAATCTTAAAGGGAATGTCCTATGACTACCATCCCCTCTCCACCCCCAAATACCCACGGGTGAGCATGAAAATGCAGCTCTGTTGTTATAATGAACATCAATGGGGGAAACAGATAGAAATATATTTATGCAAAGTGAAAGGGAACGAAACGTATTTTGCAACGGGCCTGGTTTCAGTCATAGACAAACAGAAGGCAGACAATTATTTACATGAGATACAATTCAAAATCTCATTTAACTGAGAGAACAATTTGCAAGAAATTCATTTTATAAATGAAAATACTGTAGGAGAAGGACAGTCTAATACCTGGCTCATCTGGAAGCTTATAGGAATTATGCCTGGTTCTTTATGTATATTATCCAATTTTGTTTTCAGGATGATAATCTAGAAAGTTGACCTCTGGGAAACTGAAGCAACTCTCACAATTTAGAAAAATACCCGCTTCAAGGTTTCTGGACTACAATCAAGGGGTTCAATTAGCCCTATGCTTCGCATATAAGATATAGAGGTAATTAAATATTAATATTTAAATAATTATTTAATATTTAAATAATTAAAATATATGTATATATATGAGATGTGTATATATACAAACATGATTTTATACACATATATATACACACATATATTTTAGATATGTATATGTATTTGGACAAGGTATATATATATATATGTACATATGTATGGTACTATTTACTATGTATGGGATAATATATTTATACTTATGTTCTTTCAATGAGAATAATTCAAAATAGAGGGGTGCCTGGGTGGCTCAGTTGGTTAAGCATCTGACGTCCACTTAGGTCACAATCTCCTGATGTGTGAGTTCAAGCCCCATATCGGGCTCCATGCTGACAGTATACAGCCTGCTTAGGATTCTTTCTCTCTTCCTCTCTCTGTGCCCCTCTGCCCCCTGCGTGTGCGCATACTTTCTGTCTCTCTCAAAAATAAATAAACTTAAAAAGAAAAAAGAACAATTCAAGATAGATACTGATGATTAAAGACATTTTAATTTATGGCTTTGGAATGGTATTACTGAAATGACACAGGTCTGGACTTACGCCCCTTTGAATAAAATATTGCATTTATATCAGCAATGATCCTTTGTCCATCTCTAAAGTATTATCAAAAGATATTTCCCTTGTCACAGGAGATATAAATTTGTATTTCTAAAATAAATGGGATACGTTTGAAAACCTGCTTTGCAAACTTTTGGACACACAATGTCAAGCTGGCAAGTATATCTACAGGGATGTAAGACATATACTATAACAATTATTACTGATAGCATTATCTTATTTCAAGTTAACTTAGAGATACTTACAAGAAATACTAGAATATTTCAATTTTATTGGCAGTTTTGTATATTAAAATGAAATGGTGTTAGTTTTTAGGGAACTGGTAGATTTAATGGAAACTTTTCCTGAAATGTATCATGAGTCTTCCAAGGGATGTATAAACTGGAAAAGAAAAAGAAATTATGAAACCTAGTGACCAAAGATGTGTTTTCAAAAGCCAAGAGTCAGAGATAAAATTTTAGGAGATTAGGATAATATTGATCAGTTGTTTTGAGATAATGTTCTCTTGCATCGATAGCAATAAAAGGTGAGTGAGGAGGAATGATTAGATACTCCATGACAGGAGAGTGTCTTGGGAAATAATGTATACAGATCCATTTTTAATTTTGGAGATTCTGTAATCCATTTTCATTTCAGCTCATAATATGTTGATAGTGGGTTGCAGGAAAAAATGCTATTAAGATGAGTTGTTTATACAATTTTCTGCAGTAAATGAATTGATCTTCCCATTTATTTGATTTGTGATGATGGCATTTGTCATGTTTCCTTAGGACTGCAATCCAAATTTTAAGAAATCTCTGCCATGAAGAGTGACAGGAAAAGTAATGAAAGCTTGTTTCCAGTGTACTTCTGGATGGATGCTATCAGTATCTCAGTTATTTTCCTAAAGGTTTTATTTAGTCATTCTTAAAAACAAAACAAAACAAAACAAAACAAAAAAAAACTAGGGGAAAAGAAATTTTTAGACAACTGTGGTATTAAGTAGTATTGGGGTAGATATCTAGTAGCACTCTTGACTTATTTTTCCCCAATGCTAAAACTTCTAGAAGGTATAATGTAGCTTATTCAAACAAAGAAGGAGCTTTCTTGGGGCACCTGGGTGGCTCAGTTAAGCGACAAACTCTTGATTTTGGCTCAGGTCATGATCACATCATTTGTGAGATGGAGCCCCAATTGGGCTCTGTGCTGACAATGTGGAACCTGCTTGGGATTCTCTCTCTCCCTCTCTCTCTGTCCCTGCCCCCAACTCTCCCTCTCTCAAAATAAATAAACATTAAAAAAAAAAGGCAGCAGCAGCTTGCTTCATAGTGAGGGCCTGGAGAATCTAAATAGCCTAAAGTAAAGTGTGGTGTTCAGTCATGGATGGCCTGGTGGGAAGGAAAGAAAATGCAGTCAAATGTCTTTGGAAAATGTATAACAAATACAAAGGAAAAATAATCTCTAATTCTAACTGTAGAATTGAAGCCTTGGAAGTTGAGTATGGAATAATTAGCCAAATAAAGCCTATATACCTTGACTGTGTGATTATTTTTGAAGGCAAAATAGTCAGGTAGTTTGAAACTGTGCCATCTATGTTCCTGACAGTGTTAAGTGATTTAATCTCTATGTTTCAGATTAATGATCTCTAAAATGAGAGAGCTACCCTGAAATATGTGTTTGCTATGATAATTAGCAATGATGATGATGATAAAGACATCAGCGGCCATTATCAATCTTTTTCTTAAAAGTAAAATGTACTACTAAAAAAAAAAAAAGGAAATAATAATCAACTAACATCATCCTGCGATGTCTGGTACCATCTTCTGGCAAATAAACCTTTTATGTTTTATTTTGTATCAATTTATTTTATATTTTATTTTATTTTTATATTTTACTTTATTTATTTTTTTTTATTTTAACCTCAGATAACTTTTTGGATCCCTCCCAGTCCCATTAGTCTCTAGTCATTGTTCAGGTGACTACTTCCTATTTCATGTGACAGAAAGTGCTGTGCTAGTGAATGTTGGACAACCTATCCTAGGTGAGTGGAAAAGGGACTTGCTATATAATTCCTGCCAATTTCTGTGGTGTAAATACTCCCAACATGACCAACTGAAAGCTACCATTAATTTCCTAATCACTTCATAAAAGACTTAAAAATTTAACAATTGACTTTATGTACCAGTTGAGCTGATTCCACACATCGTTATAGGGTCTTAAAATTTTTATCTCTGCTGGTCTTTTAGATTCCCCTTTCAGAAAGCACTACCCTTTCCACAGCAGTATCTATGTCATGGTTCTTTCTGCATATTCAGCTTTGCTCCCTGATAAACCTATTTACTTCTCTTCACTAACTTTTTAATAACTCGCGAATAACAGGTCGGTTATCTGAAAAATATCATAAAACTAAAAGATTCTTGAAACAAACCATCTATTCCATTTTACTTCCTGCTCCCTCCTTATGTGACTCTGGGGAAGCAAAACAGACAAAGTCCTTGACTTCAGTGACTGTCAGAAAAAAGAATGAATAAAAATGTGTAGAGGAAATGTAAACATTCAGATGGATATGTGCTCTGGAAGAGATCTAGGCGGTCAAGGAAGTCAGCAAGACCACAGACAGCTGCCAAGAAAGTGAGGCAGGGGCTGAGATCTGAAAAAAGCATGGGAAGGAACCAGGAAAAAAGGAGAGGATTGAGCATTTCAGGCACAGGGAATGATGTAGGCAAACAGCAGAGGTATGTCAAGATCAGCTTTCAGGTGGCAAAGACCATGGGATTTTAAATGTTGTGACAGAGTACCACTAGGCATATTAAAAAAATAAATCTACAATAGGAAGCCTTTTACTACGGCCACACTGTAGAATGTAACCCAACTTGAGCATGTGAGTCATTGCTCAGCTGCACAGTTAGTGAGAGAACTTGAACTAGATTTCATTTTTTTCTGATTTTTATTTAGTATAATTTTTATAAGCAAGGTAATACCACTAAAATACCAAATGTGAATCAACCCCCCAAAATATGAAAGCAATTATTTTAAAAGAGCAAATGGCCATAACATTTTTTTTCTACTAAAATTTTTAAATGAAAAGTACTTGAGAAAAATAAACTCAATGAAATATCTAGAGTTTCACAACATATATTGATGTGACTGTGCTTACATCTGCCTTACAACTGGCTTCAGCTTTTTCCAAGAAAGTAATAGCTAAAGGAAGGCATTCCTTTCATCCCTTCCTGACAGCACTTAATTTATGTCATACTGTTTTATTTATTAGCTAACATAACAAAAATCTGTTTTACCCTCATATGGCTATTGTGATTAATTATTAAAATGGGGAATGAAATCATGCAACTAAATACCGAACTATCCAAGGGAAGCCAGGTTTTCTCCAGGTTTTTATGGCTGTTTATATTTCCCTTGTTTGTCCCTACTCATACATACACAATCCATTTCCACAAACACACCCAGAGACACAAATATGTTTCCACACAGAATGATAGAAACTAACATTAATGGAGAGCCGATAAGTGATCAGAGCAGCCTTAAGCACTTGACAAGCGATGCCATGTCTATTCCTTTGAAATTCCATAAGGAATACAGAACCATTAACTCTTTTATAAATGAAAGAAACTCAAGGATGAAAGAAAGCAAAAAGAAGCATGTGAGAAATTAGGAAGGTAGAATACTAACATTCCAAATACAAGCGTCTGCAATAAATCCCAAAATGTTATAACAAGGACAGAGAGAGGAGGAAATCACTCTAAGCCTGTTTGAGAGGTAAAAACAAAACAAAACAAACATAGAGATTATAAAAAGTCTGAGTTAAAAAAAAACCCAAAAGAAAAACACAACTGCATGCATAAGTTTGCAAATAGAATTAACATTATGGAGGGATATTATTATTATTATTATTATTATTATTATTATTTCACTCTTTTGGTAGATGAGCAAGATAATGAAGTAGTCTGGCCAAAAACATGAGTCGTCCAAATACTCAAGAAAAGAGAAAGTTTTATTTTATTTTATTTTATTTATTTATTTATTTATTTATTTATTTATTTATTTATTTATTTTGTATTTATATATGAAATTTATTGTCAAATTGGTTTCCATACAACACCCAGTGCTCATCCCAAAAGGTGCCCTCCTCAATACCCATCACCCACCCTCTCCTCCCTCCCACCCCCCATCAACCCTTAGTTTGTTCTCAGTTCTCAACAGTCTCTTATGCTTTGGCTCTCTCCCACTCTAACCTCTTTTTTTTTTTTTTCCTTCCCCTCCCCCATGGGTTCCTGTTAAGTTTAAAGAGAAAGTTTTAGAATCAAATTTGTAAACTGAAGATCAAGCAAAAAATTGTAAACAGCGCTGGTTGTAAATAGATCCTAGTTTGACAGGTCTCAGTAGATATCTTCTCCTAGGACAAATTATAATCAAAAATTACATGCAGTTTTCCTTGCTTGGTTTTTCTTGTTTACATTAACTGCTGGGACTCTTTAGCATTTAAATACTATAAGGAGACCGGAGTCTTGCTGACTATACTAACATAGTGTATGCACAGCAACTTTTTAAAGAAGCATAATAGTTTTAGCAAAGGTGCCTTGGGCATATTTTGAAGATGCTATTAGAAGCATACTGCCTTCATAGTTATTGATTCTCATATGTATCTAATAAGGGTTGAACATTCATACATATTTGTTCATTGGCATTATGTCATAAATATCTTTGAATGTACACAGGGCCAAATTCAGCCATGAAAAATAAGTTAATTCCCCCAAAATGTGACTATTCCTGGGCCTGCAGGAATGACTATAAGATAATTAAACAAAATGCTTAGCAAATATTCGAGAATGTGTCATTACCTTCAGTTGGGTCTTTGACAATATCCAAACTTACTTCAATAGGGCTGTTGTCCAAAGTAATTTTTGAAAAAAAAATAAGAAATTGTATCATACAATTATGATGATAAATAAGCTAACTTATGTACTCCTTCAAAATCATTTATTTATTTTCCTTTGCACTGCTGTTGGTGTTGGTAGTTATCTCTTAACAGAAAAGAGGCTAGATTTAAGCATCTTTTGAAATCTAGTGTCATATAGAGGATAGAAAGTACATCTGACGTTAGTCAAACCAATATGTCAAAATTAGGCATTAATAACAGCTTGCAAGGGGAAAATAATCAAAAGCCAGATTTTAAAGTATGATGTTAATTATGAAAACAACACAATGACAAAGAACATGTGTCCAGTAGCAACTAGCAGTTGCTGGCATCCGCAATGAGTAACAAAAATGCGAAGTATTTTTTACTAGACAAAACTGGGCACACCATTCTCTCCAGGACTAATAAAACCATTTAGGGAAAAGCAGTTAAGCTGGCCACCAGGATTGTCCATCCTGGTATTGGAGAACCAAAGAAAGAAAATAAAATCAGAAACTTTGTTTTCTTAGAATCTAGCAGAACTTTTAGATAATATAGATGTGCAATATATAATGTTCTATAAATAAAGACAATAAGGCATATCTCCCGTGCTTACTAAGGATTATACTGACTGCAGTCACATATTTACTTCTTAGTAGTGAATTAGATTTTAGAAGACAATGAAAAAAATTATCATTAGAACTATGAAGGTCAACTCATTGAACATTCTATTATTTTCTTTCACCGTACATTACTTTCTGGCAAATTAGATTTCTTTACATGGCTTACAGATCAGTTGTGATATTCAATGACAATAGGAAAATAAATATTATTCAATATGAAAATAGAGGGTACTAGGCAAGACAGAAGGATGATGATGACAATGATGATGGTGATGATGGATAAGACAACAACTGGACTTCAAGTAGCTTCCCCAAGGTGAATGAGAAAAAAATATCTACTCAGTAATTAGAAGACACAGGATAAACACCAGCATATAGCTTCAAATGATTTTATAACAACTGAGGCATGATTAATTCATTCAGGCATGGATAATGTGTATACTTCCTAAAACAAATACCTGAGAACATCTTACTGGATGAATACGACCTATCAACGCAGGGCATGTAAGAATAGGTATTCTTGGAACAAATGAAGAAATAGCCTGATCAGGTTTGGGGACATATGAAAATATAGGCTATGATGATGGTGAAAAACACAGTTAATTAACTCATGACATACGAGTTTCTTTGTGGGAGAAATGGGGATATTTGTGCCATAGCACAGAATGAATATCCCTTCTTTCAATAATAAAAGAGCACCTATATGCAATGGGTGGTAATATGGCCACATGAGACTATTTCCATTTTGAGACACACTAGCTGATTGGCATGACTGATGAGATGGAATAGGAAGTCATCAACTACGACTTCCACAAACTCTCTTTAAAGGGAATTCAACTGGCAGGCTTCTTTTGCCCTTCCCTCCTCCTTCCTGCTTTAAACATTAATTGGATGACTGGTGTTCCAGCAACCATATTTCAGTACGAGAAACCAAGGTCACATCTTAAGAATAAGAGAGTTTAAGACTTGTCCCAGTGACACAAGCAACAGACAATATCAGGTTTGGACAACCTACCCCTGTGTTTTTAGCTATGTGTAAGAAAAATAAATTCGTGTATTGTTAATCCAATATTTTAAAAGTTTCAAGTTTCAAATGTTACATTGAAGGTATATATTGGGACTGACAAACTGTATTCATAAAGTGGAAAGTTTAATTTCTGATACCTATTAGGCACTTAATATTTGTAGCTATTATTTCTAAGAGCAATAAAAACAGATGACTCCAAGTAGCAATAAAAACAGTTGAATTCAAAAGGATTCCGTATTTTTGAGTATTCTGATGATCTGATCAAGAAATTTCTCAAAAGCGGTGTCCAAGTCTATGATACATTGACAGTATCATCAGAAAACTTGGGGAACTTCATGTAGATGCTTACACTCAAAATTCTGTGGAAGAAGTGGCACTAGTTAATATTCACAGCCATGTCTATGGAAACCTATGGGAAATTTGTTTGGGGATGACTCTACAATTTTCATATGCAATAACTTTTAAAAGAACTTTACGTTGAGATGCAAGTACTTAAGGTGTCATCAGCTTTGAGATTTCTAGGCATCTTTCTTGATATAGGACCAAAAAGCACAAAATCTGTTGAATATGAAAGTAGTTAAGCATCTGCCAAAACCTCCCACACATTCAAACCTGGTCCCATGGCCTGAGCCGGGGTTTCATTCTGACCAATAAGCCCATCCTGTTCATCTTTTCTTTGTTTCCCGCCCCCCCCACCCCAGACTTTGCCAACTCAGAGCACCTGAGCTCTGTGCCTGTAACACAAAGGTCTTCCAAATGAATTGCTAAAATTATTAAAAAATCTGTGTGAACATTTGTTGGGATTTGTTACAAGCTACCTATTCAAAAGGGAGACAAAGTGGAGCCCATATTGAGAGAAATGGAACAGATGGTTAAAAACAAGCAATGTGACATTCCTGGACAATTACAATGTTTATGTGAATAGAAGAGAGGAGGTAAGACACTTTTTCTCTCCCCCCAACCGAACATTACATGAGAGTTTTCAGATAACTTTTTACGTCTATTAGCTAGTTTTATCCCAACATTACCATATAAGAAGTCAACCCAAATGTCATTTGCAAACATTATTTTTTAACAAATGAGAACACCAAGGCTCTAAGTGGTTACATAACTTGTGTAAATTACTATAGGTAGTAAGTGCTTTATTTTCTCCCTAGAATTTATTGCTACCAAGGAATTAATTTTCAAATACGTATTTATCTTTTTAGTAAAATAGAAGTACAATAAAGTCAGGTTTTTGCTGCTTGATTTGCCTCTATACCAGCTGTGACTAAAACAGCAATTGTCTCTCTGTGGATTATAAACACATAATGTACGTGTGTGTTTGCGTGTGTGTACACATACAGTGTCAGAGGAAAGAACTGAACCTAGGTCTGTCTGATTTTTAAGCCTACTTTATTCACAACGCCATGAATTAGGAATTGTTCTTGTCCTCATGATGCTATCATTGCAAGAATTAGAATACCTGAATCCTGTCATGAAATTCAGTTCTCTTTCACATAAAAAGGAAGACATGCAACTAACAAGAGCAGAATAAGAATCAAAGTTCCACTTTATCCAGAGATGTCTGACTGGCTAACATTCTAATTTAGATCCCGATTGAATGGGGTGAGTGGAGACCCTGATGAGAAACAACGCCTAATTAGAACTGTTTTTTTCTCTCCTCAATCTAAATAATTGAGAGCGATATGCTTGGATGTAAATGGAGCACAATAAGGAACAGGAGGACGAGAAGGAGGAGAGCCTGGCTTACCTCAAGAATAAGCCTGAGCTCAAATATAATCTCTCATTTAGACGGTGGAAAAGACAGTTTGGCCACTGTCCTCTGTTGGATCCAGGACCTTAAATGATTGTTTACCAAATGGATGGAAAAAACAGAGGATGTGCATGAAAGAATTAAGGAAGAGTCTGAGTTGTTTGTTTTTTTTTCTCCCTTTTGAGACAATAATTCCACTCATGATTAACTGTGGCCAAATTCTAATATGTTCTGTCCAGTCTTATCACCAATATGTTTCTTAGAGGATAAGGATAGAAGGGGAAGTTCATAAAGGACTCAATGGGCCTATCTATCTTGTGCAAAGAAGAGGATATTTTGGTCATCTCTTCCTATGATCTTCCCTTATTAATCCTGAACCAAAAACCTATAGGCGAGGGATTTCCTCTGGCTTACTGCTCTTACATGGAGAAAGGATAAAAGGAGGGGCTGGTTCTGGAGACCAAAATAAAAGATATCAGCACATAAAATTTGCATCAAACCCTATTCTGCCTGTATGTCTATATGCAACACTGTGTTTTGGTATGCCACATACAAATTTCACAGGGTCTCTCCCTTCTGGAAACTCAAAATCAAATAGTGGTATTAAAAAAGAAATCATTGGCCATATGAGATGAAATTATTGAATTGAGCAAGTAATTAGAGCCCGCATTCGATCTGATAGTTTAGGCAGTATGACTGCCTTTTTCTACAATAAAAGTGATGTACACTCAGTATGCCCTGATGATTGCCTGTGGTCGTCATTTTGGTTTGTGGAATGGAAAGTCTTGTTAAGTGCTGGCAAGAACCTTGGAGGTTTTCATAAAAGGTATAGTTGATAAAGCATTAACAAGCACAATTTTACCAAGCTATCATTTTTATATGTACAAAATATGAGGATAAGGAAGATTGAATTGAATTATTATGGTCACACACCTCAGTTAATGGCCAAGATGGTCTATAACATAGGTGAACTGAATCCCAGATTTTTCTTTTTTTTATTTCATATGTTCACGGTATCAAGCTACTTCCAATTCAATGTGTTTGATTTATTGTGTTTCATCCCTCTGGTAGCACATGCACACTGTTTTACTTCCATGACTTTCTCCAATTAATTGCAATCAAAATGTATGTGCTTAAAAGGTAGTGAAAGAGACCAATAATTACAATTTACTCTTGTAAGAATCGTGGCTGAATGCCCCTCTGGGCTACGCCTAGGCCAATGTATGATTCGAACATCTCTCCAAAGTGGCAGGATACTTATAATTCATAAGTAACTTATGCCCCTTTTCATTGTTTCTGATATAAAAATCTCCCTTTTCTCTCTTTATTCTCTTTCAGACACTATGTTGTCTCTTCACTCTTAAGTTAACATATAAAAAGCAAATAAGGCAGGAAAGAGACGGAAAAAAATAAGTTTCTAGGTTTTTGTATTTCAAAGCTATAGTCCTCAAGAAATCCATAAACACCAGGGCATGGAAAAAAAGTGGAAGAAAATAAATAAATGGACACAGAGAAAATGAGCAACTCTCCTTTCCCTACACCCCACCCCAGCCCTTGTCTGGATTGTAGAAAACGCTATTTTTCAGTGATGGCAGGATGGAAAAAAAGATCACAGCAGAGTCCTCAAGAAGTCCCGCATGGAGATGCAAAGTAAAGGGCTATTTCCCGCTCCCAGAGCAGAGTCTTTTGATGACAGTAAGGCATCAGAAAGGGAAAGCATGCATGGCCAAGGTAGGCAAATTGGAACAGTTACCCAGGTGGAAATGCTCCTGTTCCAGCAGGGCACAGAATCAATATAGTATTCTAGTGCCTCCACGTGGTCAATTGATGTAGTAAATAAAGCATTCAAAACTGAAAGACGGGAATGAAAGATCCTGGCATGTCTCAATGACGATCTATGTGCGCAAATCGGAGAATAAGAGCCATCTGCCTTCCCAACCCTAAATTTAAGTTATGTCCAGCCCGTCAGAAATGAAACTGAGACATCCAGCTTCTGGCCAAAATTCTTTTTAAAAAGCCTCAAATAGACCGAGATTAAGTTTCTGCCACCATGGTGTTAAAATGAAGATTTACAATGGAAATAATCTTGATTTGATTCGTAAAGAAACACAAAGAAAAATGTGAGTTTGTGAACTGGGATCCATACCTGCCACAGAGGTTAGCAATCTTCTCTCACGATCCAACTCTTTCTGACAAATGGTGTCAATTCTCTGGATGAACTCTGCAATAAAAAAGTTACAGTCAATCATCTACCTCAAAATACTTGCTGTATGCCCTAGAAATAAATTGTTTTACTATCAGATTGGCACTGATGATGATGTTGATGTGTGGATATACACTTGCATATTATGGCCTGTTACAAAAGAGTATATAGAATTTGTAGTCTGATAATCTTTTAAAGTAAAAAAAAAAAAACACGTAAAAATAATTGTGTAGTTCCTTGTGTCTTGTCTGTTAAATGTTCACATCAGTGTTATTCCATCTTTGGATGAACTGCATAGACCTGCTTTTATTGAGCACATGAAGTTCTCTAAGATTCTCAGGTTCCCACCTGACCCCAGAAGGCTCACATCTCTCTTCTTGAAGAAGAGAGAATTCTAGCAATCAGAATATTCCCTGTATCAGTAAACAGTATGTGTTCAGTCTTGTGTTTAGCATAGAGGCTGAAAAATATGAACTCCAAGTAGAAAATGCAGAAAAAGAGGATAGGAAGTCATCACTGGATTTCTTGGTAGAGCCAAGATGTTGGAGATGCAAAATATGTTTTTTGACTCCCCTTTCTAAGCAATATTAACAACTTTCCATAATGTCAGGTGCTCCGTATAATTCTTTTGGGAATGCACTGTATTTTGCAATTCCATTTGTATTTGTATGGTTTATTTTTTTAAGGTCTTATCCACTAATTAAATGGTAAACTCTACAAAAAACAGTGACTACACTTATTTTCTGTGCCTGATGATCCCAGAAATTATGGTAGTACATGACACATAGTAAATGCTAAATAATTTGAATAGAATTTGATTTGTTTTCTAAATTACAATTGTCTCACTCATTCAATCAGCCATTTGGCAAATGACTGATTAAGGATCATGATATATACTGGGTAGAGATGTACGATATCCGATATTGTTAATGTGGGGAGAAAGCCAGAAATCCTTCAATGTCCATAGCTAGAAATAATATTTTATTTCTGCAAAATAATATAGAATATATTATAGAGTACAATAGAATAGAGAATAAGTCTATAATATTATAGAATATAGTATTAATACTGATACTATGGAATTCATAAATATTGACTGATAGTACTTTTGTTTACATGTGACTTATCTCTCCCACTAGAAACCTTCATTTTTGGCATTACAGACTAAAAAAAAGTCACATGATCCACTGAATTTTATAGTCTGTGACAGTGCTAGATATTCTTACTTAACTTGATTTGGAAACTTAGGATATTATTCCATAGCACTGACTGTTATTTTCTTAATTAATAAAACAAGGATGCTGAGAGCAGCAACACTGCACTGATTACACAGCATAACATGTACAAATCCGAGATCTGTGCATAATAGGTATGCAGTAAATACTTGCTTGAGTCTTCTCTTGTTTACATTTTTCAAGAGCTTTCCTTGGAATTTCACTTTTTGTATGGCAAAATAAATTCTCCAAGGAATGTACCTTCTACAGATAACAACTAGAATTCTAGACAAAATACAAAGAGAGAGGGGCAGGAGAGAAAAAAGATACAGGGAGGGAGAGAGGGAAAGAGAGACAGACAGAGATAGAGACCTACAGACAGACAAGAACCATCTCTAGTCATTGCAGAGTGAACAAGTTATGTATTTTGGAGTAAGCCAAAACTTGAAATAAGAGTCCAACATAAGGAATTTACTCTGTCATTGCAGGTATGGGTTAAGGGTAGGCCACTATCCCAGTGCAGGGCATAACAGCTGAATCTCTGTTTGAGAATGTATTATGTTTTGGACTAAGGGGGGAATCCCAGAAATGAGAGGGATACATATAAAATAGGATTCCAAATTCTGTGTATAACTCTGCCCAAACCTCCCTTTGTCTAGTGAATAATTTTCTGATAATTTGAAAAGGTCAACCAAATTAAAATATCCTCACATGTATCAAAATTGATGAAACTATCCCTATAGATTCTTCAAACATTGAGATAATTTTTAAGGAAATATTTTGTACAAATTCACATCAACAATCTTGACAACTTAGATGACATGGACAAATTCCTTTAGAAAGTTAATGTACAAAACTGATACAAGATAAAAAAGAAAATCTGAATAGTCCTAGCTGTATTGAAGAAAATTGAATTTGCTATAAAAAAAAATGTTACCAAGAAAATGTGGGCCCCAGATGCTTCTATTAGTGAATTCCACCAAGCATTCAAGGAATAAATAACCTGAGTCTTAACATATAAACTTTCAGAATACAGAAGAGAAGGAAATTCCAAACTAATTTGATGAAGCTCACATAAAACTAGTATCAAAAACTTGATAAAAACATTTTATAAGAGCAAATTACAGACTATTTTCTCCAAGAACACATGGGAAACATCTTTAAGAAAATAACTGCAAATTAAATCCAACAATATATTATGATAGCATATCATGATCAAATAGAGTTGTCCCGGAAAAGCAAAGTTGGAAAAGTATTTCAAAATCAATTAAAATAATTCACCATATTAACAAAAGAAGAACCAGAGAATTATGACAACAGATGCAGAAAAATTATTTGATAGGGTCAAATCCCCCAAAACCCATTGAAAATACAAACTTTCAGAAAATCAGGGACAGAAAGAATTTAGTCTTTGGATAAAGGAACGTGTACAAAAAACTTAGAGCTAACATCAGAGTTGGCACTGAATACTTCTAATAATATTGGAAATAAGGCAAAGATGTCTACAAGGATGTGTGTAACAGAATGTGTGTGTGTGTGTGTGTGTGTGTGTGTGTGTGTGTGTGTGTGTGTGTGCGCATCTGTGCACACAATGTGTTTTCAACAAAGTTGCCAGGGTAATTCATCAGAGAAAAAGTTTTTTCAACAAACTCTGGATGGAAGATTTGGATATCCATATGGAACAAAAAATAATACATCTGGCCTTTACCTCATACCATATATACAAAAAAACTAAAAAGAGATCATGTCTCTACATATAAAAGTTAAACTCATAAATCTTCTAGAAGGAAACATTGAAGAAAATTTCATGAACAAAGAATAGGCATTTTTTTTGGACAGTATACACTTTTAAAAAGTGCAATTTGGAACTAAACAAAAAATTTTTTTGATGTTACCTCTTCAACACTATTCATAAAACATTTAAAAAATTTTTTTTAAATGTTTATTTTTGAGACAGAAAGAGAGACAGAGCATGAACAGCAGAGGGGAAGAGAGACAGGAGACACAGAATCCAAAGCAGCCTCCAGGCTCTGAACTGTCAGCACAGAGCCAGACATGGGGCTCGAACCCATGAACCATGAGATTATGACCTGAGCTAAAGTCGGACACTTAACTGACTAATCCACCTAGGCGCCCCTCATAAAACATTTCTGATAAAGGAGTCTTATCCAGAATGGACCAAAAACCCCATTTTGAAAATGGGGAAATGATGTAAATAGGGGTTCAAGATACTCTACCCCAACATATGCCACCTTGGCATACTAAATACTTTAAGCTAAAGTAATTTGGGAAATATTACGTGCAAGAAGAAATTTCTTGACATTCCTCTGAAACAGGTCATAAAACCCTCATGTGAGACAGGCCTTCCCTAAACCCAGAGAAAAGGAACATCCTTATCTCCAAGACACCTAAAGTAGAGCAATCAGAACAAGGCATGCTCTTTCCCCCAGTTTACTACTTAGCTCATGTCCTTTTCACCCAATGGCATCTTCTATCACTCCACTTTTCAGCAAGTTTAGCATTAGAACACTCAGGTCTAACTGCTTTCTTGAGTCTTTGTTTCCTTATGAAGGTTCTGTCTCATATAATGCTGACATTAAATACATTTGCATGCATTTCTTTATGTCCTGTGTCACGAGGACCCCAGCCAAAAACTGAGAAGAGTAAAGGAAAAACACAGGTTCCTTCCAGACAACCCACAAGTAAAGAAAAATGATCGGACCATAAGGGCAAAAGAACTATGTTCAACACTATTAGGGATCTGGGAAATACAAACTAAAACCACTGTGGTATGCCACTACATACCGAATGAAAGGGCTCAAATTAAATGAGCTGATGTTACCCAGTGTTAGCAAGAACACTGACAAGAGCTCTCACATGTGTTGGCAGAAAGATGAAATGCTAATACCACTTTTTGTGGGGGGGAGGATTTTAAATGTCTATTTGTTTTGAGAGACACAGAAAGAGACTGCAAGCAAGTATGGGAGGGGCAGAGAGAATCCCAAGCAGGCCCCATGCTATTAGCACAGATCCCAGCGTGGGGCTCCATCCCACGAACTGTGAGGTCATGACCGAGCCAAAATCAAGACGTGGTCACTTAACCAGCTGAACCATTCAGGCTTTCTGGCAATACCACTTTTTAAAACTCTTTGGCAGCTTCTTTAAAAAGTTAAGCATGCAGTCACAACATGACTCTCACAATGTATATTTAGCAAAGATAAAAGAGGATGTATATTCATACAAATTCTTATACATGGCGACTGCAACAGCTTTATCTTTAATAACCAAAACCCTAAATGCTGCAAATGCCATTCTAGTTTAGAGACAATGAATACAATGTGTCATTATTACTGTTGTTATAACTACCTAAGTCTTCATTGCAAATGGTCTAAAAATGTTTAGTGCTCTCTACTTATGCTACTTTATTTATTTATTTATTTTAATGTGTTTTTTTTTTTTTTGTTCGTTTATTTTTGAGACAGAGAGAGACTGAGCATGAGCAGGGGAGGGACAGAGAGGGGGGGGGAGACACAGAATCTGAAGTGGGCTCCAGGCTCTGAGCTGTCAGCACAGAGCCAGACACGGGGCTTGAACTCACAAAGTGTGAGATCACGACCTGAGCTGAAGTCGGACACTCAACCGACTGAGCCACCCAGGCGCCCCTACTTATGCTACTTTAAAATTTATGTTTCCATGCATTATCTTAAACTTTTAATGTTTAATTATCTTAAACATTTTTACATTTTTTAAAGTGTTTATTTATTTCAGAGACAGAGAACTTGAGCAGGGGAGGGGCAGAGAGAGAGAAGAGATAGAGTCCCAAGCAGGCTCCATGCTCTAAGCACGGAGCCCAACACAAGGTTCCAACTCATGTATGGTGAGAACATGATCTGAGCCGAAATTAAGATTGGTTGCTTAACTAACTGAGCTACCCGGGCACTCCAAAATTTTTACAGTTTAAAAATTTTTCATGTTTTAACATTTCTCTCCTCTTTTTTTACTGTGAGTTCCTTAAGGTAGACATTAAGACTTTTTCTTTCTTTTTTCAATTTATCTATACCCTAAAACAGTATATATTAGTGAAAGAATACATGTTCCTGTATTCACACACATGCAAACACACAATCAAATACTCGCATTAAAATAAAGTCCCCCTCATTCTCTTGAATCTTGAATGCAGGTAGGGAATTTTAAAAAGACACATGATAAGAATGATCATCACTGTCTTCTGCAGTGCTTTGACATTTAGGTGGCGCTAATATAATTGTAAAAAATAACAAGACCATTATTGAATCATTATTGGTTTCTTCGTTTTATGTTCATTGGTTGAAATTTGCACTATGTGCATGTTCCATGTTTAGTTAGAGACTTAGGTACACAACATCTTATTCCCAGAAGTAAAACTGAAGCACCTAGAGAAGTTAGAATAATTATTGGATATTTTAAAAGTGCATGTGTATAAGCACTAATGTTCCCCTGATTATCTGATTACATGATGTAGCCTTGGTTCTTTTCTATTTCTTTAATTCCACATGGGCTAAGGAGTATTTCTGTGATAACAGTTTAAGATAGAGCATAGCATAGAGAATTCCATGCACTGCAAAAGGTATTTTTGTCCTTATTTATTATTAACAGTAATGATAAAAATAACTACAATTTGTTGATCACCAAACCTATAACCACCATTGTGGTAAAAGACCTATATTATGTCATATAACAAGATATGAATATATAATAAGATATATGTTTTCTTAAATCTTAAGATTTAAAATCTTTTTTATTTTAAGTGACTTGTTCTGAAATTCAAAGCCAAGATTCTAATTCCAGAATATCTTACAAATAATCTATTTTCTTCCTTTATTCAGTTCTTCATCTCTCTCCCTCCTTCTCTCTCTCCCTCCCTCCCCCCACCCCCTCCTACCCCCTGATGTGCTCACCTAAGCTATTCTTCCATGCTGGAGAGATCAAAGAGATTGTATTGTGGACTTAATAAAGCCTCTGTAAGATTAACTGAGTTTTCTGTGGGTTGTCAAAAGGAAATAGTCTAAGTTGAGGAAAATGAGGAACAGAACACAGAAATAAACGTGCATCTAGGGCAGATAGGAAGAGAGAACAATCCAATTTGCCTGAGTATAAAATTGATTAGTGTTTATGAGAGGAGGTGTGGCATTTTGAAACTAACCCGTCATTAACTTTGGCCTAGAGGCTGGATGTGCAGAAAGTTTTGCTTATACCCCCACTCCTGCTCCTCTTCAAGTAAGAATGAGGAAGAACAGTGGAATATTCATTTCATCATGACATTCTTGTGAGAATAACAGGCCAGTAAGAGAATTTATTGAATTTATAATAGAATTTATAATAGATTCTCCATATTTCCCGCCAAGTAAGTTCAAACATCATGGGTTTTAGCCCCCTTTACTTAAACTCAGGGCATGGCTCTCCAGGAAGATGAGTGCGAAAGGAAGGTGAACAAAAAGTGTATTGGAGCAGTGACAGAAGTATGTTTAAGAGAGTGAGAACTATTTTCATTAACTAGTATGTCTGTACAGGATGTTCAGAGAATGGTATATAGACTATGCATATACAGATTCATAGAGTAGTGAAGATGTCCAGAGATCTTGCTGAAGGCTGCAGACATAAACCTTGGGTGCTTTTTTTTTTTTAAGGAAAACAAAACAAACACACCTATAATTCATGTGGATATTTGTCTTCAATCAATTGACAATCAATTCAATCAACGGGACCTGAAGTTTCATATTTGTTTTCTTTAAACATGAATTTGTGAGCAGCCTCATCCATGTGGAATCTAAAAATTATCGGTTACATAAATATCTTTGCAATCTTTTAATTCCTTCTTCCATCCTTCCTTCCTCCCTCCCTCCCTCTTTGCTTTTTAGGAATATAATCCTGACAGTGACTCTAGAGATGATAGCAGAAAAATGAGATGGTAAACAACTCAAGGGTAGATAAAAACAATTCATATTTAAAGTTTCAAGAATTTTGCTCCATTTGTCTGTACATGTGTGTGTGTGTGCACGTGTGCATTGTGGATAATATACTGAAATGTAGCATGTCTCAGTTTCCTCCATTATTCTAGAAGGATGAATTCTCGCCATCCTCCTGCCACTGTGCACTACCTCGATCCTCGTAAAAATTTTGAGATAAGTACCATTATTTCCTCCATCTAACATTAGAAGATATTGAACTGTAGTGGCAAATTCAGAATGTTAAATAAGGTCACTGTCTTAAATTGCCTATTCCAATCAGAAAGTCAGAATAATGTAATGATGAGAGGAGTTGCCTTCAATATCACACCAACTTTGACATTACCAAGACTTTAGTTTACTGAGTCAATTTTTTTTTTGCAACATGTCATACTGATTATTTCCTACCCATCAAATGTTGTATCTAAGGAAAATACACTATGATTTGTCAGCCACTGTCATAAATGGCAATATAAAATGTTGATCGTCTTCCAAGTACTTTCCAGTTTCCAAGAGCTGATCTAACTTAAGCAGTTGGAGAAAAAATTAAACAAAGCAATTTGGTGGACATGTCGTTATTTTGTTGACCCTGTTCAGACACAAATGATTGCTTTCCATTCAACTAATTGTGCACTTGCAAAGCTGTCTCTGTAGACATGGTAGGCAGAAAGCTTTTCAGTGTGAAAACAAAGCTACTAGCTGTCTTCCTCTGGTTATCAAAGTTTTTTAACACTAGCCATTTCAAAAGAAATCAGAACCGGTGACTAGGAAAATGAGGGTTGGGAAGCCAGTGGCAAAAACCATCTCACCTTAAATGAGAAAATATGTGACAAATACATCACTTAGAATTATGAATTAGAATGCCTTTGGCAAGTGTGGAAGTGAATCGGCAAAGCAGTATTTCCGACACTGAGTCCATAGTCCTTATTTCAACTTAGGGGTATTAAATGTGAGCAAAGGAGATGACGATGAAAATTGGTTGAGGACAAACAATGCATCAGATGGTACAATGAGCTAAAAATTATTGATAACAGATCCTGCTTATTTATAACTTTTCTAACGCCATTTTCAAAACATTGCTATGCAAAAAGTGCCTATATCATATCCACTTTATAGAAAGGAAAACTAAAGTATATAGAAAATCATTAATTTACCCAAGACATACACTAACTAGGTCTTTGGAAAAACACAAGAATCAAAACACAAGAATCTCACACCACATCACAATGTCTTTCTGGTAAGGGATGTCAGAGTCCTTCTCTTATTTAATATTTACAATAATCTTATGAACTATCTGTGATTAATATTACCTAGAAGGAAGCAACATTTCAGAGGGACTAGTTTCCCAAGTGACATCACTAATAACAAGTCAGAAAAAGATACTGACCCGGGAGGTAATTTTTTTCTGCTAAGACTGATCATTCTGAATCACTATTTTTAGTGTTGTCAGGGAATAATTATTCCTCTCTGAAATTCGTGTTCTGAACACCTAATCCTAGTCATTCATGAAGGGGTGCTAAGTAAGATGTTTACGCTGGTAGGAAGTTTAATTGTCACAGTTTCCAAACACCCTGAGAATTTCAAAGCCTTCCCAAAAGAACTTTCTAATACATTTGCATTCTCTTTCAAAGAAACCTCTCATGTGATTAGTGCTTTATCCTCAGATGACAAGTTGCAAATGAGGCATTTTCCTTTAAAATGTTTTCAACTTGGCGAAATCATTTATCTAAGCAGGGGACTCTCCTCACTGACCCCAACACCTGGGAACCAGAAAACTTTGATCACCAAGCAATACTTCCTTGCATTTCAAAGAAATACCAGAGAGGAATTTAGCATGGCAAGGTTTGTACTTGCAGCAGAGAGGAAGAATATTATTCTAAAGCTTTAGTATCTAGGTAGAGTGAGTAATCACAGGTGCTTTAATGCCTCTGGCATTTACATCGCCTGAACTTACATGCTGATTCAGAATTAAAAATTGTATCCCTGTTATTTATTGAATCTTAACCTTTATGAAAATGTTTGATAGTAAAGCAATGGGCATTGATGATGGAACTGGAGTATTTGTGCCACATGGCTAATTGAATATCACATTTGTAATTAATTTCTGACCTACAGAACCCTTTTCATGGTGATGGTTTTAAATATGCACACCACCTCTAAACATCAAGCAGAGAAATTTCACTTTGGAGAAGCTGAGCTTTGTAAGCATACAAAAACAAAAAGGTCAGTTTTTATTATAAGATTTAAGGGTTTTCTTGGCTTTTTGGAATATTTGTAATTCCAGTAAGTATCACTAAGTTATTGCTGAAGTCTGTCTGGAAACTGGCACGAGTGTAGCTCTTGAGGTTGTGAGCGTGAGCAAGACAGACTCCGTTCCTGGCATCATGGACTCCTCCCACCCCCATACAATTGGTTCTAGTGTTTTTCCTCTTGAAGAAATTGGATACATTGATACTCACGTCAACCATTTTTTACCCTAAAAATAAGCACAGGAGGAAGTGATTCTTATTCCTGCATACTAAGTTTGTATTACCTCCATTTACTGATACACCTTTAGAAATATTTCTAGTCATCTTTTTCTCTGGCTGATTTCCCACTCAGTGCAATTTCTTGGAAAGAAACTTGATCCAGAAGACCCGGGGACTGAGTTCAAAAATCATAGCTGTTTTGTGGCCTGAATGTGGCCTAACCTCTTGTTTTCAGGTACCATGACAAGTGTGATAAAGGCAGTTTGGCATCTGCAGACCAGTAAAGAAAACATTATTCGTGATACTTGCTGCAGACTGCAAGAAAGACTTTATTCAAGGGGCCATCGCACTAGGTAGCAGTAAGGACTGCCACAATGGAGTCTTACCGTGGGGAGACAGTTTGGGGTCAACTCTGAACACAGAAGGGGCAAGTGGTAATTTATAGCCAAGGAACAAGACTGAGGGTCCACAGACACAAAACTACTTAGAGAAAATCCCAAGGGGTAAAAAGGGATTCTTGCTAATCTAACCTAACAGGATTCTTGCTGAAGGCAGGCCGGGATGATCAGACATCACTCGAGAGTAGCCGAAAATCATTTCAGCCTAAAGCAGGGCTTTGATTTAAAAAAAAAAAAAAAAAAAAATGGCCAAGAAAGATTTCTAACTTTTCAAGGTATCTCCACTTCAGGGATGTACAGACTTTCGTTAAGAAAGAAAAAAAGAGGGGCGCCTGGGTGGCGCAGTCGGTTAAGCGTCCGACTTCAGCCAGGTCACGATCTCACGGTCCGTGAGTTCGAGCCCCGCGTCAGGCTCTGAGCTGATGTCTCGGAGCCTGGAGCCTGTTTCCGATTCTGTGTCTCCCTCTCTCTCTGTCCCTCCCCCGTTCATGCTCTGTCTCTCTCTGTCCCAAAAATAAATAAAAACGTTGAAAAAAAATTTAAAAAAAAAAGAAAGAAAAAAAGAAAAAAAGAGATTTCCACCATGCAGTGTCCTGTCAACTAGCCAATTATATAGGACTTTAATTTGAATTTTTTATTTGTGTATCCTCCAAATTACTAAAAGTGATAGCTGAATACTAACCCTATCTCTCAGAGGTAGGAGAGAATGAGAATATGAGAGAAGAAAAAAAAGTAAGAAAAAATAAAAGTAAACAAAAGAAATATTTCTCAGAATTAAAAGGGAAATAGCTATTATTAAAATCCAAAACCTAAGGTCTTGGAGACTCCTAAACCAGGTATGATTTAAGATGGCAGAACCAATAAACAAAAATCAAGTATAAGTACTCCACATTTTTCTGTGTGTAAATCTGTATTGTCAAATGGAAAACGTGTATACAGTTGTCCCATTAATAAGGCGGGGCTTAGGGATGCCAACCTCCTGCACAGCCAAAAATCCATGTATAACTTTTGACTCTCCAAGAAACTTATCAATAAAGAGCATACTGTTGGCCAGAAGCCTTATTGATAATATAGCCTTATATTATCAATACATATTGATAATACGTATTATAACAACATTATATAACATTCTATAACAACAACAGAGTTGTATGTTATACGTATTATACTGTACTCTCACAATAGCATAAGCTAGAAAAAATAACTGTTATTAAAAAAGCCATAAAGACTAGAAACTACATTTACAGTGCTGTACTATATTTATCAAAATTTTGCATATACATGGACTCGGTAAGCTCAACCTATGTTGTTCAAGGGTCAACAGTGCATGGAGCCCACAGATACATACCCAGTGGGGCATACAGCTTGGATGATAAAGCTTTTCTGGGAGGTTTCATTTTCTTTTATCATAATTTCATATATGAGCACATTGAAAATATAGGCAAATAGACATGAACTGCTTTCCTACTAATGTGACATTTTATAAACACACGCTGAGTGCAGAATGGTGAAGAAAGGTCTACTTTTACCAGAAACAAAGAGATTACAGAGCTGAAATCTAGGCCTGGGTGAAAAACGTGTTCAAAAGTTCTCCCCCAGCATTCATGCAAGTTAGCATCACATAAATGCTGACTGCATCTCCAAGTGCTGTCGATTTTACCTTAAAAATAGATTTGAATTCATTTACCACGGGGCACAGAGGAAAGAAGAATGAATCAGGAAGATCTCAAAGTGAAGATACTCAGACCCCAGAGACAGAAGACATACAGGAGGTAAAATGTAATTTTGAGGGGGAAAAAGATCATAAGATAAGATTGGATTTTTCGGTATAATTTTTCTGAAAATGCAATTTGTAACAAGTTATATTGTCTGTAAAAGAATCCCTACTGCACTTCTAATGTGCTTTTTTAGTATCTGAAACATAAAAGCACATCAGAATACATCATGTGCAAACCATGGCATTAAACAGATTAGAAAAACTAAATGTCATACAGTAACATGGTCGGCTCTTGTGCAGTTAATTTAGTAGAAAGGCAGACAATCGCTGCAGGAAACACTTTCTCTAGTTATGCTCCCTGCAGCTAAAATACCTTGTATACCTTTTTTTGAAGGAACAATAACTTTGCTGAAGTGATAAATTTAAAGCTTATGCGGTTTTAGGATGGCACCTCAGCTAAATTATTCCTGAAGTGGGTTGTATATTGAGAGACACAGATGTTACAATGAACAAGCAGCGTCCCCAGCTTCCTCTATCTCCCAGAGTCCTCTGGCCCTAGTAAGCTCTTTGTTAGGCTCACGGAGTGTCGTCTAGTCCAATGAAATTAATACCTTGGATATAACTGCCTTCTTCTCATTGACCTCCGTGTCTGCTGAGGATATCTCTTTAAGGTTACTGGTTTTTACACAGTTTGATGGTTAATGCACCACAAAAATGGGGCGCTTTTCTACCTTCTTTTTATTTTTTTTTAATTTTTTTTTCAACATTTATTTGTTTTGGGACAGAGAGAGACAGAGCATGAATGGGGGAGGGGCAGAGAGAGAGGGAGACACAGAATCGGAAACAGGCTCCAGGCTCTGAGCCATCAGCCCAGAGCCCGACGCTGGGCTCGAACTCACGGACCGCGAGATCGTGACCTGGCTGAAGTCGGACGCTTAACCGACTGCGCCACACAGGCGCCCCTCTACCTTCTTTTTTAAAAAAATTACACATTGAGACTTGACATTATCTGGCCACCAGGTCAGGAAAGTTAAATTGAGCATCATGTATTCTCCAGTGGTCTTAATGCAAAGTCCATCACTCCTGTTAATTAGAGCTTTCAGTGAGTTCTGACTGAAATCACCTTTGTTGCTTTCTTTGGCTCTCACCTAATTCTAATTAATCCCCTTGGATCATTACCCCAGCTCCAGCCTCCCATTGCTACTGAACCACATGATTCATCTCATTAGGAAAACTGATAAGTGGGCTACTAGTATCTGCTAGGTAAGATGTACAATTGTAAGCTCACCACTAAGCAGTTTGCTAATGATAAAGGATGGCCTTCCTTATGGCAAGCATTATAGAGTACCATTGCCTAATGCCCTTTAACTTGGGTAATTAAGCACATCAACGGTAGAGATAATTTTTTCACAGTGGGGGTTAAGGACAAACTGGAACAAAAAAAAAATATACCTTGCCCTGGCCAAGCAGACATCTCTATAAAGCTTAAATAGACTTAATGAAAGTGCTTTACCTATTGGTGACTAAGCAGTTAAGTACTCTCCTGGCCTCCTGAATTCAGAACAAAAACCATTTACAGAAATGTTTAAACTTGAGCGATGATATGTGGAGGGCAGAACAATGACCCCTTCCCAACGATGTCCACACCCTAATCTCTGGGACATGTGAATACATTACCTTATGTTGCAAAAGGGACTGTGGATGCCATTAAGCTTTTGGACCTTGAGATCAGGAGATTATCTTGGAATGTCTGGATAAGCCAAAAGCAATTGCAAGAATCTTAAAGGTTGTTGTCAGGGAGAGCCATGATATCAGAAGAATAGTCAAAGACATGCTAACTGGCTGGTTTTGAAAATGGAGAAAAGGGGCCAAGAGACAAGAAAGGCATCGAACTCTAGAAGGTAGAAAAAGTAAGAACACAGCTTCTTTCCAAAAACCTCTAGGAGGAATATAGTGAGGCTAGCACCTTAATTTCAGCTCAGTGCAATCCCATGTTGGGTTTGTGATGTAAAGAGCTAGAAGATTAAAATTCTGTGTTATCTTACACATGAAATTTGTAGTAATTTGTTACAGCAACAATAGAAAATGGATGCAAATAGGAATTTAGGGGAAAAAAAGCTCCTTTAGTGAAAGAACCATGAGGGGCTTGTTCAAGGTTGTATTCATAGTACGTGTCAGTGTCTGTTGCTTAAAAGCAGCTCAAGGATTACTTTTTAATCAATAAATATTAATTGACAACCTACTAGGTGGCGGTGACTTCACATAGCTACTGTAATAAGAGCATTGCTCACTGATGAGAATATTGAAGTTCATTCAGGTAAAGTATTAGTTTAGGCCACACAACTATGACATAAATTAAAAATTCAAATCACAGCTTGTCTCTCAGGCTAAGGCCTATGGTCATAAAAATATCCCTGATTTCTTTAATTGTCACTTAACCTCCTAAACAGATCTTTTAAAAGTTTGGTTTTAGTTAGTTGTGCATCCTCCAAATTCTTGCAAGTGATAATAGCTAAAGTCCTCCTCCCTCTTAGAAGTAGAAAAGGTTACAAATGATATGAAAAAAATATATATATTTGGCATTCTTCGAAGGGTAAACTAGATAAAACTAAGATGTTTGTTGAAATAATGAGGAGAGCACCTGGATATCTCAATTGGTTAAGTGTGTGACATTTGATTTCAGCTGCAATCATGATTCCAGGGTCATGGGATCAAGCTCTGTGTTGGTCTCCACACTGAACATGATGCCTGCTTAGGATTCTCTCCTTCTAACCCTCCTCCCTTTCTCTCTCTCTCTTGCTCGAATGAAATGAAATGAAATGACATGAAATGAAATAAAATAAGAACTAACATCTACATGTCACCTTCTATTTGCCAGCCATGGCTCTAACAACTTTTCTTACTTTAACACACTTATTCTTCAAAATAACTCTAAAAGGTATATTCTATGGTTGCCTCACTTTGGATAAACAGCAAAAGGTAATAATAATAATAACAACAACAACAACAATAATGAGTTACTTGACACTATGTTTATGAATGCCGCAAGTGGTATATAAACTCATGAAATATGACACACAGGTCACATAATTCACTATTTTAAATAGCCTCTACCACAATGGGTTCTGACATATGTCCTCTTGCCAGGATCCTTAGCCTTCTTTACAAAAGATTTCTGCCAATCTGTTGAAAACTGTGCATCAGCTCCCACAAGACATAAAGAAGCATATTGTGGACATGTAAATTTTTATGGAGTGTATTTTCAGAATCAAAGACATAAGATTATGGAAACATACATGGTAAAAAATAAATTGAGGATCTTAGATGCAGAATCACAATCAAATTTCCTTTTTTTTTTTAATGATCTTATCATTTTTTTTAAATGTTTATTTTGAGAGAGAGACAGCGCGCGCGCGCCCACGTGAGTGGGGGAGGGGCAGAAACAAGAAGAGCGAGAATCTCAAGCCCAGCCAGGAGCTCAATCTCATGACCCTGGTATCATAACCCGAGCCAAAATAAAGAGTTGAACGCTTAATTGACTCAGCCACCCAGGCATCCCTCAAATTACTTTTCTAGTTGAATTTTGATTTGATATAGAGAAACTGATGACCTATCACATAGTAAGTGAAATGTCTTCTTCATTTTGTTCCTCTCTTTCACTTCTTAACTTTTGCCACAAACTCAAACTAATGATTTTCCTCTCCATTTAAATTTCAAATGTTGAAAGGATTTCTGTATATCTGAAAATGTTACTGGCAAAACAACAACAGCAAAAAGCTGTAAAATGTACACTAATTTGAGAACAGGTTCAATTCAGTAGCAAATACTGGACAGGACTGATTATTGCTACTGTCATGTTAAGGAATTTTGAAACACTAAGAGTTTCTGAGAACCCGTGATCCATCAGACAAGGTCTGCGGATACTTGGATAGAAAGAGATATTGTGACAAAGACATAGGTTTAAGCAGCATTTGACCTACATTATGGTAATATATTTAAACATGAACGGCATTGTGTAGTTCCTAGCAGGGGTCTCACCATTCGTCTACATGTTTCATCTAACAACCACCTACAAAAAGCCTTCTTTCCTTCCATGAGTGAAGGAGGGCTCTGTCTTCAGATGGATCCAATTAGATTATGAAAAATGGAAATCTAAATTTGCATGGCAAGTGACTTCAAATATAACATTGCACATAAAATGATGAACTGTGTCTGGCTCTGTCTCTCTCTTTCCCTACCTCCTCTCATTTTATGTAAACAATAACATAGTAGAGTATATAAATGTAACTCTTCAACTCTGATTTCCAATCATAGTTGATGAAACAGAGACCTTGGTGAGAGTGCTACTCCTTCCTATAAAGGAAGAAAGCATTTATTCACAATGGTCATCTGCTTCTTTAGAAGTGTGAAGCAGAGATAAAATTAACTGCATATCCTTAATAAGGAATTGAAGAAGAGATAACCCTAGATATCTTGGCAGAGAGGCACTTATGAATCTATAAAGAAGGAATACATGTGGTTTAAGAATGCAAAACAAATAATAGAACTTTAACATTACTAAAGGAAGATCATTACTTATCACAGTATGAATATAGTGTATTCATACTCAGTGCTCAGCCATTAGTATTTGTCAGAGGTCACTATGGGCTGAACACAGGAATGCAGTACAAAACACATTTTTTTTGGTCAGCATATTTATTATTGAAGAATCTGTATTATCACAGTCGACATTACTGACTATGAATATTTCACTTGTTAATAAAAACAAGAAAAGAAATAGAAAGTAACTCTTCATAGACCAGGACGGTAGGGGCTATCTTTATCCAAGAAACAGTGTATCCCAAATCCACAATTTGAAGATTCAATTTTGGTAGCAATTTATATTAAAAATTCCAAAACACAATGAAAAAGGTTAGGCGTGTTATCTACAGAAGAAACCATGAGGAGCTTCTGAAGGCCATGGACAACTCACCAGTTCTCAGTGCCCTGCTTTGGTTACTTATGAACAGGCAAGCTTTATACATTCACAAGGGAAATCTGCTTTCACTATGTTCTCAGCATTTAGACAGAAAAAAAAAAAAAAAAAACTCGACAGAAATAGATTTTTTTTTCTCATACAGGGATTTGACCGATATCCTTGAGTTTTCTTCTCCGAAAACCTGATAGGCAACAGCCACAGACATTTTCTGGAATCAAAGCTCAAGTTTAAGGTAGGGAGGGCACCTCTCCGTGGAATGTTACTAATATATGCAGAAGTGAGAGAGGGATTAATACTGACTAAAATGAGGAATGAGCAATAACTATTATGTTTAAAACTTAATGTGCAAAATACAAAGATATATATGTATATCTATCTTCTCTCCGGCTAAGCTAAGAAGTTTGGGACCAGTTTCATCTCCTCTTCTCTCTCTCTCTCTCTTTTTTTTTTTTTTTAATATATTAACTCTTGCCAGTTTAATTTTGCTTTGTTTTGTTTTGTTACATGTTTGTCTCCCTTTAGAATGGTATAATGAGTGTGGGGGAGATTCTTGCTGAGCCTCTTGGTGGATGATGTGCTTAGAAATCTGTTTATGGGACTGTCTGATAGGACCATAGGGAGTTCTTGATGGAATATACAGGGAGGAAGTAAAAGCTTATCTAAGCTTACCCTGGGAGATTACAAGAAATTCAGAAACGCCAAACTTCTTCTGGCTCAAAGAAAGCTGATCATGTTTGTTCAAATAAGGATTTGATTTTATGTTGCATGTGCACATACATGAGAAGTATGATAACTGATGATAAATACCTTATGGAAGGTAGTCTAAGTTTATTTAAAGAGAAGTGTGTCTTAGAGGAAAGAGCATCTTTCTTAAAAATATGGCAATGGTTGATAGCATCTTTCCTCGGTGTTTAAGTGCAGCTTCCTGTTAGGTTTGGGACAAAACGAAAAGTAACATTCAATAATGCTAATTAACATCATAAAAACATAAAGAGGTAGTATAGATCTCATTGGTAATGGTAAATATACGGTCATAGTCAGATTATGCAATTTGGGAATAGTGGTGCATAATTCACTTACAACTCCAGTCCAAAGGTTTTTAAAAAAAAAAGGAATAAAATTAGCCATAACTACAACAATCTGTTATTAGTTACACAATATAAAAAGCATATAAATTGTAACAGCAATAAACTAAAATCTGAGGGGGAGGATAAGTAAAAGTGTCAAGTTTACAAAATTCTATTGAAGTTAAATTTTCTCAGTTTAAAGTAGGGTGCTGTAAGTTTTCTATGAGCCTCATGGTAAGCACAGGGAAAACCCTTACAATAATTACACAAAGAACATGATAAAGAAGTCAAAGCACACTGATACCAAAAGACATCAAACCACACACAAAAAAGGTAGCGGGATAAGAAACAAGGAAAAATAGATCTACATAACAACCAGAAAAAAATAACAAGGTGGCAATGGTAAGTCCCTATGTATCAATATTTAAAGGTAAATAGATTACACTCTCCAGTTTAAAAAAAAAAAAAATAGGATGGCTGAATGGATTAAAAGAACAATATGTAAGAGTATGCTCCCTACAAGAGACTCCTTTTAGCCTTAAAGACACACATAAACAGGGGTGCCTGGGTGACTCAGTTGATTAAGCATCTGACTTTGGCTCAGGTCATGATCTCATGGTTCGTGGGTTCAAGCCCAGCGTCAGGCTCTGTGCTGACAGCTCAGAGCCTGGAGCCTGCTTTGGATTCTGTGTCTCCCTCTCTGTCTGCCCCTCTCCTGCTTGTATTCTGTCTGTCTACCTCAACAATAAATAAACGTTTAATTTTTTTTTTTTTTAAGAAATAGGGTCATTGCAGATTAGTTAAGATGTGGTCATACTGGAGTAAAGTGGGGTCTTAATACAATATTATCAGTGTCCTTATAAGATGATGGCATGAAGACTGAGAAAGAAAATTTGATGTCAAGGCAGATGGGAGGATTGGAATTACATACCCACAAGGTAAAAGAATTCCAAAGGCTTTTGGTGACACCAGAAGTTAAGAGAAAGGTGTGGGACAAAGTCTTTTCTAGAGCCTGGCCCTATTGACTGTGGCCACGATGACAACTTGATTTTGAAACTCTAGACTCCAGAAATGTGAGACACTAAATTTCTATTGTTTTCAGGCACCTAGTTTCTTGTACTTTGTTATAGTACCTCCAGGAAATTAGTACGTGCAAGAAGACAGCTGCTGGAATATGTTCCCAGGCAAACACACCTCTAATCTCTCAATTTCATCTTATTCTTCTTCATCACACCTTTTTTATCATCTCAAAAATTCCTTTTTGTCCACTTAGTATGTGTAACCCTCAGTATTAGATAGACAGTTATGCACCTAAGAATTTTTTATAGCACAGATTTAATTGCTGTGATATCTCACTATAAATCAACCTCTCAAGTCCTTAAAACACTTCTAATGCCAATCATGCAATGCTTTCCGCAAGGAAGAATGAGTTGCCTCCAACAAAAAAATGTCACCAAGCTCCAGCCACTGATATATTGAGATAGATATGATTGCCTCACTGCTATACATCATAAGACACACCTGAAAATAGATACACGTCACATTTCTTTTTCCCCCCCGTACTAGTTTGAGGTATTAGACATTGTATAATCTAGCTTATAGAATATATATAGCTTATAGCTCACAGACTGTAATCTAGTTTATAGCAAGCGTGACTCTTAAGGTACTTCACTTTATGGGGACACGAGTTTGTATGTTTGTTTTCCAATAGTGTTGCATGTTGATTTGTTATTTCTAATTCTCTGAGGCTGCTTGAAAAAGCAATGGAGGGTCTTCTGTCACAGTTCTGGAACAATCCTTCACTTGGCTTTCTTTTGCTACCATTTGGTGTCACTTAAAAATTTCCATAAGGTGATGCTTTATTGCTGTTTCACTGGAAAAGTCAGATAGATTTATATTCTAGACTGATTTATCATGGACTTCATGCCAGCACTGCCTAAAGGGAGTTATTCTTCCCTTTTGACAATGTGCCATGCCTACCAAATGGTCCCTGAGAACAGCTAGTCAGCAACAAAAGATTCAAGGGCCAGGTACTGTGCTGGGACCAACATCCAATATGAAGACAGGCATGAACCTCCCTTGATAGAGTTGAGTTTCATTGTCAAATCAGCAAAGAAGACAATAAATATGTCATTTCTAGCATGCAAAATTTTTCGACAGAGATATTTATAGGGAACACCCTAACCAAGCTTTGCTTGGTCAGAAAAGATTTGAGTAGATGATGTTTATGCTGAGCTTTCAAATAGGTAATATAATTTTCAATGGGGTAATATGATTCTCATAACTTATGCAATATATACTTATAGTTAAAAAACTTTTATTTTTCAGATGAAAAAGCACAAAAAGATATTATATAAATTTTCTGAGATAGTGACAGAACTGGGCTCCTAGGAGGCCAGTAATTCTAAAGACTGTGATATCACTTTCTATCACTCTCCTCCATTCCCTGCTACCTGGAAAGCCTTTTCTTCATTTTTTACTAAAGGCTCTTCTCAGTTGGCATAATTAGCAAAACCTTTTCTGATCATGAAGTCTTGCAGATGAGACAGCCTGATCCCCTGTCTGCAAAGCTCCTAGTTGCTGTTCACAGTTTGTATCCCTATTATATTATATATATATATATATATATATATATATATATATATATGTATATGTATATATGTATATGTATGTATAAATGTGTGTATATAATAATAAAGTCAGTTTGAGTCCTTTTTCATTCTCCTCACTTTATCCACCATGTGTCTCTTCCGCTATGGGGGGCGGGTGGGTGAAAAAAGAGAGAGAGAGAAGAATAACAACAAAAAGAGAAAAAGGGAAGAGGAGGACAAGGAGGAAGGGGAAGAGGGAAGGAGGAAGGAGAAGAGGGAAGGAGGAAGGAGAAGAGAGGAGGGAGGGAGGAAGGGAGGTCAACTTTACAAAAGACAGAAAATAATTCATGCTTGTATCACTCAAAGCTAAAAGTGCCCCGCACAGCAGAGTGAGTAGAGATGCTCTTCTGTACGTAACAGCTGATTTGAAAGTCACTTACAGGGTAGTTGACTGTACATGCAAAAATTTACTTCTCAGTTCTCAATTCTGTTCCATTGCCCTATATGCCCATTTTTATGCTACTGCCATACGTTTTTGAATGCTACAGCTTTGTGTAGTGTTGAAAATCAGGAAATGTAGGACGTCTGGATGGCTCAGTCGGTTGAGCATCCGCCTTTGGCTCAGATCATGATCTCATGGCATGAGTTTGAGACCGCGTCGGGCTCTGCGCTGACAGCTCAGAGCCTAGAGTCTGCTTTGGATTCTGTGTCTTCCACTCTTGCCCCCTCCCTCCCCCCCCCCCCCCTCACACTCTCTCTCTCTCTCTCTCTCTCTCTCTAAGGTAAATAAACATTAAAAAATATATATAAAATCAGGAAACGTGATGCCCACAGCTTTGTTCTTTCACAACTGTTTTGGCTATTCAGAGTCATTTGTGGTACCATACAAATTTTGTATTTTTTTTTCCATTTCTGTGAAGATGCCATTAGAATTTTGATAAGCATTGTAATGAATCTATGTCTTTGCATATTATGGACATTCAAACCATACCAATTCTCCCAATCTATGAATATAGGATGTCTTTCCATTTGTCTTCAAACTATTTCCTCAAAAGTCTTGTAGTTTTCAATGTAAAGATCTTTCAGCTCCTTGGTTAAATTTATTTCTAAGTATCTTAATCTATTTTTTTTTTTTTGCTTTTGTAAACGGGATTATTTTTTCTTTTTCAGATAGTTTGCTGTTAGTGTATAGAAATACAACACATTTTTGTATGTTCATTTTGTATCCTTTAACTTTACTAAATTTGTTTATTAGTTATTATAGTTTTTTGGTGGTGTCTTGAGGGCTGTCTACATATAAGATCATGTTATCTGCAAAAAGACACCATCTTCCTTTCCAATTTTGATGTTTTGTTGGACTTCTTTTTCATGACCAATTGCTCTGGTTAGGACATCCAGTAGTATGTTAAACATGAGTAGCGAGAACACTCTTGTCTTTTTCTGATCTTAGAAGAAATGGTTTCAAACTTTTGCCATCGAATATGTCATTAATTGGGGGTTTCTCATATATAGCCTTTATCAGGTTGAGATATATTCCTCATATGCCCAATTTGTTGTCATGAAAGGGGTTGAATTTTGTCAAATACTTTTTCAGCATTTTGTGAGAGGATCATATGATTTTTTTAAATGTTTATTTTTGAGAGAGAGAGCGTGTGAGCAGGGGAGGGTCAGAAAGAGAGGAAGACAGAGAATCTGAAGGAAGCTCCAGTCTCTGAGCTGTCAGCACAGAGTGTGATGGGGGGGGGGGGGGGGTCGGGGGCGGGGTGGGGCACAAATTCACAAACCACGAGATCATGACCTGAAGCAAAGTCAAATGTTCAACCGACTAAGCCACCCAGGCACCCCAAGAGGATCATATGATTTTTATCCTGTTTGGGGCCACTGTTTCCTTAGTGATGTCTCAATGTTAAAAGGGGGATACTGAAACCAGTTGAGCAGATGAAAAAAAAAAAACAACAATCAGAAATTTAGAGACTGGAAGAATAGGCTCTGTAAGAATGAAGTTAAGAAAAGATAAAACCATACCCCTCCATCCATATAACCCTTGCTAGAATTATCAGTTTACTCTTTTATTCTATGAAAAATGTGTATTTACCATTGAAATCCCTGTGAGATATGTTACCTATTGTACTTCAGAGATATGAAGAGATAAGTGGAGATTAGGTCTCTCATGACAAACAGCAATTTATTTTTATGAAGCTTTTTCTCATATGGAAAACCAGGATTTGACATCTTTCAAGCTTCCCCAACTACCATGACACCATGTTAAAAGGGAACAAATGACTTCCTTGGGTGCCTTGGATGATACAAAGCTTTTCTGATTTTATAAAGTGCTTTTATTGTATTGTGTTGAATAAAAATATTTAGCTAGAATATAGCCTAGAATAACAAGGACCTGCATGATCTATTTTCTTCCAACTCTTGCCCTTCCTCCGTATTCTAGGCTTGTTGTCTTCCATTTTAGCCTAGAAGAATATCAAACCTTGACCTTGTCATTCCATAGGCTTTTGTGCTGCTTTTTGCTCTTGGTTTGTCATGTGACCCTTTGTACTTTCTATCACGAACCCCACTAGTTTCAGTCACAGCATTACAGATATCTGTATTTTTATTTGTTTTGTTTCCTTTAACAACAGCATCCTTCTGTGAGGACAGAGGTGATATCCTGCCTTTGTGTCATGATCTAACACAGTACTGGGCATATTCTAAGCACTCAATACCTATATGTTTGGTAAATTATGACAATTACCTAAGTAATTTTATGTTGGGTTCTCACACCCATAGTTCCATGCCAGTTAAAAATCTATCTACAACTCTGACTTCCCCCAAACTTAACTACTAATAGCCTACTGTTCACCAGAATCCTTACCAATAACATAAAGAGTTAACACTTGTATGCTATATGAATCATCGCTGTATTCTTACAATAAATCTAGAAAAAATAAGTGCCATTAAGATAAAATAAATTTATAGTATTTGTGTGTGTGTGTGTGTGTGTGTGTGTGTGTGTGTGTATTAACCCATATAAGTGAATCTGTGTGCTTTAAACATATGTTGTTTAAGGGTCAACTGCATTTTCTCCCTAAGGTACATCATAACTTTCATGCCCTTAGAACACTAAACAGTGATTCAGCACTATACTTGGGAGTCATTTTAAACAGTGAAATCATAGACAAAAAGTGAAAAATGCAAAAAAGAAAAATACGGCATTAAACCATAAAAAAGACACTTGTTTACAATACAGAAGCTGAAACAAGAAGGCCAGTCTTCTCCTTGTTTAACCTTAGCTGGAAATAAATGTGTAAGACAACTCTAATTTTTTACTGCTTTGTGCATATCTGTCAATGACGACGAAAATATGAGTCATGAGCAGACAAACTTGCATGAGTCATGAGCAAGCAAACTTGCAAATATGGAATGTGCAAATAAATAATGAGGAGAGCTGTAGTTTATCTGAGATTACATGCTATTAAAGAGTGCTATATGGGCTTGGTTCTGAAATCCAGCAGCCTGCGGTAAACATGTTCAACATATCTATTAAAATTAAACTGGCAAAGACCTAATTGCCACGTCATTTTTTACTCCCCCTGTAGATCCTGTTGGTATGTGTATGCGTGTTCACATATTACACGTCAACAATGGAGTATGTGACCAATATTTTTTTTTACTCCATCATCCAGACAGAAGTAATTGGAGAAATTCTTTCTAGTTTCTTTGTAGGCATATTTTATTTACTTAATTTACATAGTTATAATTGTATATTGGGATCCAATTTTCTACCTTATATGTAGGATAATATTATAAAGTATTCAGAAATACTAGAAGTTAAAATTGAGAAAACAACACAATGTGTACCATTTAAACACCTTTTACAAATTGAAAGTTTATGAGAAGATATAGATCGTGGTAAAAAAAGTTGTATATATATTATAGATACATATACACACATACACACATGCCTTAAAAATGATATTGTATGAATTGTTTTGTTTTTTGAAATTTTGCTTGCAATATATCCTGAAATTATTTCCATGTCGAAAGAAATATGTACCTATACTCTCATTTTAGTTTCTGATATCTTATTCCATTTTATAAACATTCAACTAATATTGCTCATTCTTTATTTTTGGACTTTCAATGTGATGCCTGTTCTTCATATTAGGATGAATATCATTATTAATACATTTTTTAGTATTTATAGCTGCCTTTTCTTTGAGTGGAGTTAAATAGTTATTTATAGATGTTTAGAATTATGATGCATATTGCTTTATTACCCTATTTAAGTGTTTTAACAAATTTCATCTTCATTATAGCAGTATGAAAATACAGATGAAACAGACATTATGGTGAGCTAAATCAGACTATCATTTTAAGTTTTGAATTTATCCAGTTAAAAATGAAGGGGAACAACTTTTATTTGATCTTTTAATTTTATTCTTTTGTGAAATGCGTGTTTATGTCCTTTGACATGTGAAGGGCTTGTTTTTTTGTTTTTTGTTTTTTTCCTAATTTTCCAAATAGTTGTTATTCTTCAACTGTTTTAAGTCAGTTTTTTTTTTTTTTTTGGTATATTTCACTCAGTGAACTGCATTCTATTTATACAGTTCTATGAACTCTGACAAATCCATACAGCTCTGATCTGTAAATTCTACCATAATCCAGATATAGAATAGTTCCATCATTAAAAAAAAAAAATCCTCATGCCCCTTTGTGATCGACACTTCTTCCCATCCCTAAGCCCTACAAACACAGATTTATTTGCTGTCCGTATAGTTTCACCCTTACACAAAGGTCATATACATGGGGTCATCCATTAGATTTTGTCTTTAGAGTTTACCTTTTTTTGTTTCCCTTGACATAATGCAGTTGAAGTTCATCTATGCTACTGTGTGCATCAGTACTTTCTTTATCGATTGGCTGATTGATTGCTCAGTAGTATTCCATTAAATGAGGTTCTACAGATTTTATTTTTATACTTTCACCAGTTGACAGACACTTGGGTTATTTCCAGCTTATGGTAATTATGAATAAAACTTGAGAAATATTCACATGCAGGTTTTAATGTGAACATATGTTTTCATTTCACTTGGCTAAACAACTAGGGATGGGATTGCTCAGTTATGTGGTAAGTGTATGCTTAACTGTGAAAGAAATTACCATTTTTTTTCCAAAGTGACTCTACAATTTTGAATTCCCACCAGCAATATAGAAGAGTTCAAGTTGTTCAGCATCCTTACCTGTACTTGGTATTTTCAGGTTTATTTTGTTGTAATTGTTTAAGCCATTCTAAGAGGTTAATTATCTATCATCACAATTTTAACTAGCATTTCCTTAATGACTAATAAGTCTTAGACTATTTTCACATGTTTAGTGCTGTTGTTAATGGCACCACTATTGTAATCTAAATTTCAATTGCTCATTGCAAATATACAAATACAGACACTGATTTTTACTTATTTCTTTTATATCCTGCCACCTTGCTAAACTCACTTAATAGTTCTAGTAGCTTTTCTACAGATTCCATTTGATTTTCTACATACAAGATTATTTTCTCCACGAGTATAGAGATTTTGCTTTATTTCTTCTTTTCCACACTTCAATGCCTTTTTTTCCCCTTTGCATCATTGTACTGGCCAGTGTATTCTATATTATGATGAGGGTGAGGAGATCAGACATTCTTACTTTCTTCCCAGTCTTCAAGAAAGTGCATAGAGTCTTTCATCATTAAATGTGATATTACCTATGGATTTTTTGTAGGTGCTCATTACTAGGTTGAGAACGTTTAATCTGTATGTTAGTGCAAATTTATTTACTTTATCACGAACAGATTTTGCCAAATTGTTTTTTCTGGGGGGCTATTCACAGGTAAATTTTAATTGATTTTCAAATATTGACCCAGATATATTTTTTATAAGTATGGACACAATTCTTTATTGCCATGTGTGCTATCAGGATGGCTCCTAGTCTGTCATTTTAATTTAATTTTGATTATGATAAATACACTTTTGGCTAGTAAAATCTATTGATCTTTTATGTGAAATAAAAAAGTGACTATCTTTGGTGACATAAAGACAATTAAGTTTTACTGGTATATAATCTCCTATTTACTGTATGTATCAAAATTTATTTAGTCTTCCTATATGCCCACAAATTGGACAACTTAGAATAAATAGATAAATTTCTACAACCATATAACCTACCAAAATTAAAGCAGGAAGAAATAGAAAAATCGAACTGATTACCAGCATTGAAATTGAATCAGTAACCAGAAAACTCCCAAATTTGGTGAATTCTACCAAACAGTTAAAGAGGAATTAATACCTAGTCCTTTTAAACTATTCCAAAAAATAGAAGAGGAAGGAAAACTTCTTAATTTATTCTATGAGTTCTGTAAAACCCTGATGCCAAAACCAGACAAAGACATCACACAAAAAATGGAGGGCTATAAACCAGTATGTCTGATGGATACAGATGCAAAAATCCTTAACAAAATACTGGCAAACTGAATCCAACAATGCATTAGGAAATCATACACCGTGATCAAGTGGGATTTATTCCCAGGATGCAAGGATAGTTCAATATTTGTAAAACCATCAACATGATATGTCATATCAATAAGAGAAAGGATAAAAACCATATGATCATTTCAAGGGATGCATAAAAAGCATTTGAAAAAGTACAACATCATTCATGATAAAAAAAAAAAACCCTCAGCAAAGTAGATATAGAGGGAATATACCTCAACATAATAAAGGTGCTATATGAAAAATTCACAGCCACTATCATACTCAATGGTGAAAAACTGAGATTTTCCCCTAAGGTCTGGAGCGAGACAAGGATGTCAACTGTCACCATTTTAATCCAAAATGATACTATAAGTCCTAGACACAACAATTAGACAACACAAAGAAATAAAATGCATAAATGCATCCAAATTGGTAAGGAAAAAGTAAAATCCTCACAATTTGCAAATGACATTATGCTGTATATAGAAAACCTTGAAGACTCCACTGAAAAACTACCAGAACTAACAAATGAATTCAGTAAAGTTTCAGGAGACAAGATCAATCTAAGGAAATCTATTTTGTTTCTATAAACCAATAATGAAGATACAGAAAGAGAAACTAAGAAAAAAATATCATTTGCAATTGCACCCAAAATTGTAAAATACCCAGGAATAAACCTAACCAAAAACTTGAAAAATCTGTATTCTGAAAACTAGAAAATACTGATAAGAGAAATTAAAGATGACACAAAGAAATGGAAAGACATTCCATGCTCATAGGTTTGAAGAACAAATGTTAAAATGCATACACTACCAAAAGCAATTCACAGATTTAGTTCAATCCTTATGAAAACACCAACAGCACTTTTCACATAGCTAGAACTAACAATCCTAAAATTTGTATGGGACCACAAAACAAACAAACAAAACAAACAAAACAAAACAAACAAACAAAACCCCACAACAACAACAACCCAGAATAGCCAAAGCAATCGTGAAAAAGAAATGCAAAGCTAGAGGCATCCCAGTTCCAGACTTCAAGTTATACTACAAAGCAGTACTCATCAAAACAGTATGGTACTGGCATAAAAATAGACACACAGATCAATGGAACAGAATAGAAAACCCAGAGATAAACCCATGATTATAGAGTCAATTAATCTTCAACAAAAAAAGAATGAATAAACAATGGGGGAAAAATCAGTCTTTCCAACAAATGATGCTGAGAAAACCAACAGCCACATGCAAAAGAATGAAAGAGGACCACTTTCTTTCATCATACAAAAATAAATTCAAAATGGATTAAAGACCTAAATGTGAGGCAGGGAATCATCACAATCCTAGAGGAGAACACAGGCAGCAACCTCTTTGACCTCAGCCACCAGTAACTTCTTACTAGACATGCCTCCAGAGGCAAGGGAAACAAAAGCAAAAATGAACTACTGGGACCTCATCAAGACCTGAATGTGAGATGAGAAACCATAATAATACTGAAGAGAGCACAGGCAGTAATTTCTCTGACATGGGCCACAGCAACATTATCCTAGATAGGTCTCTAGAGACAAGGAAAATAAAAGCAAAAATAAACTACTGGGACTATATCAAAATGAAAAGCTTCTGAACATCAAAGCAAACAATCAACAAAACCAAAAGGCAACTGATGGAATGGGAGAAAATATTTGCAAATGACATAGCTTACAAAGGGTTAGTATCCAAAATATATAAAGAACTTATACAACACAACATCCCGCTGAAAAACAGTCCAATTAAAAATGGGCCAAGACAGGAACAGACATTTTTCCAGACGACATCCAGATGGCTAACAGACACATGAAAATATGCTCAACATCATTCATCATCAGGGAAATGCAAATTGAAACTACCATGAGATACCACCTCACACCTGTCAGAATTGTTACAAACAACACAAGAAACAAGTGTTGACCAAGATGTGGGGAAAGAGGAATCTTCATGCACTGTTGGTGTGAATGCAAACTGGTACAACCACTGTGGAACACAGTATGGAGATTCCTCAAAAACTTAAAAACAGAACGACCCTATGATGAATTGCACTATTGGATATTTACCCAAAAAATTCAAAAACACCATTTCCAAGGGATACATGCATGCCTATGTTATAGCAACATTATTTACAATAGGCAAACCAGGCAAGCAGCCCAAATTTCCACTGATCAATGAATATTTAAAGAAGATGTATGCATATAAAATGGAATATTATTCAGCCATAAAAAATGAAATCTTGCCATCTGTAACAAAATAGAGCTAGAGAGTATAAAGCTAAGCAAAGTCAGTTATTCAGAGAAAGACCAATACCATATGATCTCACTCATATGTAAAATCTAGTAAATCAAACAAACAAGCAAGGAAAAAAAGAGAGAGAAACATAAACCAAGAAACAGACTCTTAACTATAGAGAACTGATAGTTACCAGAGAGGAGGTAGGTTGGGGGATGGGTGAAATTTGTGGAGGAGATTAAAGACTGCCCTTATCATGATGAGCACTGAATAAATTCTAGGGCTGTTGAATGACTACATCATACATCTGCAGCTAATACAACACTATATGTTGACTATACTGGAATTAAAATAATAAACATAAAAAATAAATGAGGGGAAAAGGAGTTGTGGAGAAATATAGGAATTCCCAAATCTAGGAAACCCCAAAAGGCATAAGAAACACTGGAATTATCTTGAGATTCATTTTAGGACCTGGTGGGAGGAAGAATTCTGAATTTAAAAAATATTTATTTACTCTTCATTAATTTTATGCTATTTATGTTATTATAATGTTTGGTATTATATACAAAACTGAAGTGTACATCTTTGTGCACATGTCCCCCAAATGCATGCATTCTTCACAGGTGAGACATATATGAGAATTGGTATCAATTCATTAAAACACATCACATTTTTAAATGTTTTATATATATTATAGAGATGTTATCCCAAAGAGTGATCCTAACTTACACTTGCACCAGCAAAATACAAGAGTTCCTGTACACTGTCATGAAAAATACAAATAATTTAACAGGATCCGATGTAATTTGTATCAGGAAGCCCTAAAAATATAGTACACATAACTCATAACACAATTTTTTTTGTCGTAGTAACTAGTTTTCGTTAGCTTCTACTTTATGGTGGAAAGCCAAATCACTTTTCTCTGTAGCTATTAAATTCCATTTCTTTCCACATGAAAAACTAGCAGATTGAGTTCTGTGAACTCTAGCTCTCATCGCCTTTATAATGTATTTATTTACTGGGGTGCCTGGGTGGCTCAGTCAATTAAGCGTCCGACTTCGGCTCAGGTCATGATCTCATGGTCCATGAGTTTGAGCCCCGCGTCAAGCTCTGTGCTGACAGCTCAGAGCCTGGAGCCTGCTTCGGATTCTGTTTCCCTCTCTCTCTGACCCTTCCCCGCTCCTGCTCTGTCTCTGTCTCAAAAATAAATACACGTTAAAAATAATTAATGTATTTATTTACCCACTGCATTATTACACTCTCTCCTTCCATAAATGGTTAGCTGTTTTATTATTTTGAAATAGAAAATGAGAGATTCCAAATTTGTTACCAACATGTAGAGTGGAGGAACACTTTTTCTTAAACTTACCTGGATCTCATAGACAGTAAAACCTTGGATTGTAACTTTGTCTGCAACTGTTCTACAAGATAAGCAAAAATTTCCAATAAATTTTAACTTGATAAACAAGTCATGTCTTGCAATACAAGTAGCCCGTGACCCTGAACGTCTCATGATCACAAGTGAGCCAATAGTTCTCGAAATTCGCTTTGATATACAAGTGCTTTAGATTGCATGCATGTTTCCAGAAAAAATTATGCTCACAAACCAAGGTTTTACTGTATATATGTGCACACATAACTTAAAAATCACATATGTATATGTATTTATATATCATATAGGCTATATGATATGTTATATATGCAAGAGAATATTAGTTAATGTAAGTCATACAATAACTGACTAATACAATAGTCAGAAATGTATTCTTACAAGCCTGGTTCAATCTTGGGGAGGGAAGAGTAAAAATGCAGTTGTGAGATGTCATCTCTAGTTATTATCCGGAAGAAGCATGAAAAAGCAAGAGACGGGTAAGAAGGCATTTACCAAAGCAGATAAAGAGAGGCTGGCATCCCGAGGAATAAATTCCCTCGGTGTCTCTTGTCATCAATCCTATTTTTAAAACGAACTACAATAAAATGAAATGGCTGTTTCTAGGAGGTGGGGGGTCTTGCATTTAGTGGGATAAACATCATACTTTTAAAGAGTGAACTCCGTGAATGCCATGCTTGTCTTCCTAAGCAGTCGTGAATTGACTTGTATCAGAGCCCGTTTCTCTTGCACCAGATCGCAAAGCCTTCAAGGACTGGAAATAATTTTTTACATTTTTTTAAAACCTTGTCCTTATGGCTAACATCTTGTCCAGGGAAGGGGATGCATATGTTACAAACACACATGACGTCTCCTCCACCACTCAAGTTGAGGAACTTCGAAGCTGACTTTTTCTGTCTGATTATTCCAGAGCACTTTTTCCTAATTTCACTATTCTCACTCTTTTCTTCCCACCCCAACAGATCTCTTTATTGACTCAACGCATATGTTTGATCACCAACTGTGTGCCAGGCACCGTTTTAGGTGCTGAGGTGACTCTAAACATAGTTCGTTAGATCACATCCCAAAACTTCCATTACTTCTCTTCTGCTGCATTACTGATACGATGTTTCAAATATTAAAGGGAGAAGCTAATCCTTATTTAGCCCTTTTCTGACAGGTAGGAGTAAAGGTGTTTTACATATGCTTAATGTTTACTTGACTTTTAAATAAAATGTATTTAAATTTAAAAGAAATTTGACATCACTAACTGCTATGGGCAGTTACATCTCCTCCCCCAATTTTTCATGCTGAAATCCTAACCCCCAGTACCTCAGAATGTGACCTCTTGTGATCATTAGGGAGAGCTCCAATCCAATTACTTTTGTCCTTAGAAGAAAAGGAAATGTAAACATAGACATGTACAGAGAGAAACAATACAAAGACACAGGGAAAAGACCGTTATCTACAAGCTGAGGAGAGAGGCCTAGAATAGATCCTTCCCTGTGGCTGTCAGAAGGTTCCCACCTGCTGACACCTTAATCCTGGGCTTTGAGCCTCCGGAACCATGAGGAAGTAAATTTCTGTTGTTTAAGCCACCAAGTCCACAGGACTCTGTTACAACAGCTCTAGAAAATAAATACACTACCATAATTGTGAAATCACTTCTACTTGCAATAGAGAAGACGGTTAATAAAAATAAATATAAATCTACTAAAACTGAAATTAGTACCTTGAAGGACTTAAAATATTCTCGCCTCTCAGACTTCTACAGTGCACACTGAGTAATAGGGCTTTGGAGCATCATCTATGAAAGTAAGTAAGTACACACAGCTGGAGACCTGCGTCGAGGCCACGATGCCTTTGCTCAAGCAGCTGTTTCTTCCTTTGACATTGCATTCATTCAACTCAGTGTACTTGGAACTGTGTCAGGGTCTGCATTCATCGTATGAGGGACTGAAATGCCAAGGCCTAGACAGCATTTATAACTGGCACAGTAAAAACTGGCACGACTCTCTCCAAGGACTTTGCCTACAGCCCCGTGGGCTGCTTGCATCCAAGAAGCACTGAGCTGACGTAGGTATGGAGTCCCTGCCCACACCCCTCACTTGTGTCTGCCTCCAGCCTGGGTCCCTGCCTGGACGTTCCCAAGTGACTTGTTGACAAACTGGGCCCCTGGATCCAATTTGGGAAATTGGCTTGAGGCAAGAACCATGGAACAGAAAGAAAATATGGGATGGTGAAAAATGATATTTAGAGAAACAAGGACAGCAGGTGGTAACACGGGAGGCACTGAGAGGAGAGAAAACTGAATAGCTCAAGTACAGAAGATGAACAGAAAAAAGCTATCTTGAAAAATGGGATTTGAATGAGAATAGCCAAAAGGGGAAAAAATAGACACATATTCTCTACCTTTATTTATTTTTTTTTTTATCCCACAACTTCTCTTTCATATGCTGATCTTTCTTGGCCTCTGCACCTTTGAAACTCCACTGATGCCCTTTCTCTCAACTTCTGTTAACCGGGCATGCCAGGTTCTTACTCTTTTTTCTCCCTTGCTCCTGCCTCACTCTTCATTCTGATGTTACGAACAAAAAGAGGAGTGGGTTCTAACGGCCCCATTCTAATGCCAGGAGGAATAACTATCATTTATGATACCCTTAAATAATATCTAAATATGTTCAAAGTATTGATTGCCTAAAGCCCATTTAGGATTTGCACAACTATACAAAAATGTGCTTCAGTTTGAATGAAGGTGGGTGAGGCTGGCTTCACTTCACAGGATGGCATATGCCACATCAGCATCTTAATGTCTTCAAGAATTCTTTATCAAAACGACCCACCTTCCCACACTCCCTACACTACTTTTGGCTGTCATTTCCTTGCAGTAATACTTAAGCATCACGAAATACGTTCCATCAAAGAACTCCAGTCCTGTCTGAAAAAAAATTTCATCACTTTAGGGAAACACAATGAAAACTGTTTATAAAACAAGCCTCTCCAATATTGCCATCTTGATTGCAAAATGCTATACCACTTCTTAAAAATGAGCATGGTCCAGAGCCAGAGGAGCTATTAGCATTGTATTCTCAGTATGATTTAATTATCCAACATCTCCCCACTAAAGCATAGTAAGAAGTTATTAGCATGTAAATTCTGTTGACAGTGTATTACTCTTACTATAGTATTGTGCTGAAGGAAGGACACTTCCAATTACTTGCAGAAACATAAGCAATAATATTTTAAAAATGTATTTATTTAAGTGTTGGTAGGAGAATATGTCTATAATAACCATGATAACCTTACTATAGCCATGGCAAAGTGTTGGTAACCACACAATGGCACATTCTAGAAGAAGTGCTTCTTTTTTGTTAATTAATTTCTTTTCTGAAAAAAATTGTTGTCACTGTCTTATTTATAGTTACCAAATAATAAACATCATCTTTGGGTTAGCCATTATGGTACCCACACCTGTCATTTAATCTCCACCATAGGCCTATGAGTATCATATTGAACACATAACATGTGCAGAATAAGGCAGAGAGGTGATGCGGTGGGTGCTCAGGGTAAAAGAGCTGGGATTCAAACCCATGCCTGCTGGCCCTAGTCCAGGCCCTTTCAGGAACAGAAAAACCTCTCTCTCCCTCTTTCTCTCCATCTTTCCTCTCACTTTTAAATCATTTTTGTTGTAATAAAGATGATGTAATGTAAAATTCACTATTTTAAAGTGTACAATTCAGTGGTTTTAACATATTGACTATATTTTGCAACTATCACCACTAATTCCAGAACATTTCCATCACCCCAAAAATAAAACTCAGTACCTATCATCCTTCAGTCTCAATCCTCTCTCTCATCTAATCTACTAATAACAAGTAGTCTACTTCCTGTACTTATGGATTTGATTATTCTGAACATTTCACGTAAGTGGAATCATAAAATATGTGTCTGTTTCCTTTACTTAACATAGCCATTTTCAAGGTTTATCCCTGTTGTAACATATAACATTGCTTCATTTCCTTTTATGGCTGAATAATAGTTCATTTATGGATATATTACCTTTTTGTTAATCCATTCATCAGCTGATGGAAATTTAGGCTGTTTTCTCTAACTCACTCTAGTTAATGTAGTCGTATTAGGGTGTCCCAAGAATACTGAAGGGTCTGAAATTTTTACCTTACTTAACAGCTAACAGTTTAGCCTATAATAGATTTATGGGTGGTGGCACAAGGTACGGGCCACCTGGATCAGAGACACAGGAGTTTATGACTCAGGACACAGCCATCAGCATGAGTGTCAAGTGCCTGCCAACATTTGGTAACTACCGACAAATAATCTTTGATGTTTTATTGGTTAGTTACCTTCATAATTAGCTTATGGCTCGCTCTTGAGAACAACTTAGAAGATCCCTCCGGTCCATTCTAGGTCAGCCATTCACTGAGTTTTTAAAATACACTATATAATTCCTATGACCTATGCTATCATTTTTACTCTGCTCAAATAAGGAAACGGAAGTTCTAAGAGTTTAGGTGACTGGTACAGACGTTCACAACCAGTACGGGGTAGCATCACAGTTCAACACCAGGTGTAAGTTGATTCCAAACTATTTATCTTTCTTCTAATATTCTACAATTCAAGGAAGATTGTGAATATGCTGAAACAGAGAATCAAATGGGGTCTCAGGTAGTGAGACTCATTGAAGCAGAGAGCAAAACAGTGGTGACCAGAAGCCAGGTGAAGAGGAAGTCAGGAGATGTTGGTCAAAGGGTACAGAGTTTCAGTTATGCAAGATGAGTTACCTCTGGGGAGATCTAACATACGGCATGGTAAGGATAGTTAACAATACTGTATTGTATACTTGAGATTTGCTAAAATGGTAGATCTTACATATTCTTACCAAAGGAAAAAGAAAAGGAAGAAAATTATAACCATGTGAGGTAAGGGGTACGTGTTAATTAGGTTGATTGTGCTGATCATTTCATAATGTGTACATTTACCAAAACTTTAAGTTGTATATATTAATGTATAACATTTCTGTTTGTCAATTATACTATAATAAAGTTAAAAAAACCAAGGAGTTACTGTTGTCCTAATGAAGCAGGCAGTTTCCTACAGGGAAATAAAAAATGTGTATCCCTGAGAGCATAGGGAGTGTTCACGAAATGTGTCTCCAGTTCAAGGTATTACACGTACTCTCTATGGCAGATACCATGGGTGGCTTAAAGGGTAATACTGAAAAATCACTTAAGACTGGGGTGATCCTAAGAATAAATTCATGTGGCTTTCAAATTTTTTTGTAACAGTGAATGCTGTAAATAACATATTACACTGAAGCTACATGAAGCGGATAATGTGCTCAGAACTACAGAGTGGACCCAGACCCACATTACTGGAATTACTTCACACTGGCTCCTGAAGTAGCTTCCAGGAATGCCCAAACTCTGTATGTCACAGTTAGAAAGCCACCCACGTAACCCAAAAGCATTTGTTACTGGTGAGGAAACAGAGTCTTGGAGAGCTGAAGCAGCTTGTGAGTATGTTAGTGACAGGAAAAGATGCTGCTCATAAATATTTCAATGCAAGTGCAGAATTCAAAGCAAGTGCAAAATGTAGAATTGAGGAAAATTTCTAGGTGAATGGATTTAAATTAATTTCAATTTAGAGAATCTGTCATGAAGAAAAAAAATAAAGTAATACTTTAATTTTACATGTCTGTGTCTTTTTGAAATTTATCCAGGTGGGGAATTATTGGACATCTTCAGACAACTGTTTGATTTATCATTTCCTATTTTTCAGAGAATATAGGAGATACAGAAATGTGTATAAGTGAATATATTTTGGAGTGAAAAAGGGTCCTGCTTCATATACCACCCCTAACATGTTGAACAATTTACTTAACTTTTTGAGACCTATATTTCTGTCTTTAAAGCAGAGGTAATAATAATACTCAGCTCCTTCAGTTACAATAATTATCCAGTAATGTAACACATGGAGTGCCTATATACGAAAATGGGAATCAGGAGACATGGATTCTAGCTATGAACCTGACACTTACTTGCTATGCTACCTTGGATAGGTCACTCAATTTCTCCAGCCCCCATTCGTAAACCCAGAAAAGAATCCAAGTCATTGTTTCCTCCAGGGCACAATCAGCACATAAGATCCTGTGACTTTTCATGACCTTCTACCAGGTTAAAAAAAAAAAAAAAAAAAAGAGAAAAGAAAAGAAAAGAAAAGGGAAAAAAAAGCATCCATTCTACTTTTAAGAGTGTCGTTTGGTCAGGTGCCTCAGTGGAAAATTTTCCGAGTATTAAAAAGAAATTAGCAACTTCTTGCAAATTCATGGAAAGATGAAGTCCCCTTATCTTCCAGTATGAAATATCCGACTCTTAAAATGATTAGTTCACATTGTATATTACTAACTGCATCAGTGTTTTCACTTTAACATATCAATAAGATTAACAGTCAATTCTGTATTTATAAAGACATATACTGAAAGATCTGAAAGAGACCTTTACTGACATTTTGTAGCTTCATTCTTTGATGGCAAAGATCAAGAATTTAATGAAGACAATGGGGAAATCTGAACAGAATATAAACCCATTTGGACCGAACTCACTCAGAGTTTGGTGACCATGACTGTTTCTTATGCTGAGTCTGGGAAGGGAGGGAAGAAAGAAAGAGGTAGAGATGGCATACTTAGACTTTACAGTCTAGACATCAATCTTAATGTCAAGTTCTTCTTCACTTATAGCAACAGTATTAACAGATGCATAATAGGCACCTGCAAATATACAGGGCATAATACCGCAAAGCAAATCTAGGAAGGTTCTAGGTCAGACACCAAAATCACAAAGGGATAAAAGAAATAATGAGAATTGAATTAAGATCAATCTATCAGTACTAATATTAAACTTGCACTTTTCTCAGATCATTTATTTGTTACTGCATCCTTTCTTTTTTACTAACATTTTTTTCCTGCAAGATTTTCTTATAAATATCAGGCCTTAAAAGGCTTAAATGTTGGATACTGACTCTTATCTATCAAAAAAAATCCAAGCTTTAGCATGTGGTTTCATATTTTACATTCTCACCAAGTACACTCAAGTCTGAGGGTGGGGCACAAACATTAGTATTAAAGTTCCCTAGGTGATTCCACTTTGCAGCAAAGTGCACCATTTGCACCATTCTATACACAGCCAGAAAGAACGTTAGTTGTAGCTAGAAGGAAGTTGAGAGTTGTCTTAACTGTGGCAGTTTGCTCAGCATAACAAAGAACAAAGTCAGAGAGTTGACCATTCAAGAGAAGGAAGAAACTAGAAGACTATCTGGGAGTGAAGGTTGGTTAAGACATATTTAAAGTGCCTAAGCTAGATTCTTTGCTCAGCCATCTAATAATCATGTCCTGTGGTCAAGTTATTTAATGAGTATAAGCTTCAATCCCCCATTTTTTAAAGAGAGGATAAATATAGCAATGAGATCACAAGTGTGTTTTGAAGATTATATGAAATAATTAATACATATTAGTTAACCTAAGTCATATAGTATGCTCGATGTGTATACATATAGTATGTATACATTAAAATGTACAATTGTCATTCTTCTCCTTATTATTAAGAAAGTGGAGGGACAGTTTACCACTTCGCCTCCTAATCTTGTTCCTGAGATCACATGAAAACTGAGTAAGCACGTAAAGCAGCAATGTTTAGTTACTGTTCTGAAGCTTTCTTTGACCTTGAATCACAAGGTGGCATGTTGGGAAAAAGCACGATGAAATAATGATTCAGGGGCAAATGAGTGTGCTTTCCCAGAAGTATGCTATCCTAGGCCCCATGTAACAATCCATTTTCTATCAAATTTTCTTCCTGTCATGCTTCTCAAATCATATCCTTTCAGAAAGAGAAGGTGTTTTTTTAAATCCAATTAGGTGGTCTATGTGGCTGCACCTACATGCCTGCCATTGCAGTAGTTGTCCCAGACTTCCAGGCCACGCAATCCTCATCTTTCCTGGGCTCAGAGACAGTAAATAACATGGTCAAGGATGGGCTCTAGTCACTGGCAGATAGGACATCTGAGCCCAGGAACAAATGACCCAAAATTCTACTCTTCCCAATGTAACACAAAGACAGGGTCAGAAGAAAGGACAGTTGGGCTACAAAAATAGAGAGGAGAGGGATGGTGGTAACATCCTCCTCCCGGCAGCTTTATACTTTTCTTATCATCTCCCTTGCACCGCGGTGCCCTCCTGCTCCCCTCCCTAGCTATTCCTCTGGTGTTGGCAATGCCATTCAATCTCTCTGTCAATGTCTCTCTCTTTTCTATAAGAGAAAAAGATAAGCACATTTTCAAAAAGGAGCACAGAGGGAGCTTATATATGTTAGTTGAATAATTATTAGAACTCTAGGCTCTATTTAAAGATTTGGATAAGAGCCCTACACATGGGACTGAAGATAGAAAAGTGGCTTGAAACTCTGTCTCCTGCACAGCCAGTATTTGCATAACCAACAGGACACTTTGTCAGCTTTGGATGAATTAGATTTTTCACAGAGAAGGTTAAGACAAGAACAAGGGATTATGGTATACTCTAATGAAACATTGGACCCAGTGATTCTGCGTCAATGTAGTTGAATAATTGCCTGCTTGTGGGGGTTTAGATGATTTGTCCAATTATATATGCTTTGGGAAAAAAAACTAGAGTGTATCGGTGATGATTGCTATACAGCAATGAGTGAGAAATCGTTCATTAAAGCTGCACATTTTGATAGCTTCTGGCTCTCTGAAGTTTCTGATTTGAAGCTCTAATCACTCCTGCTTATTCTCGACCATGAGTAAATTATTTGAGAAGTTTCAGACACATTTTACTCATCATGAAAATGTACACTTTCTTCCCAAATAAAAGGAAAATAAAATATTACTTTCAAATGGTAAAAATAAAAAGCTTTAAAATAAAACAACTTGTGCCTTAAATTAGTTCTTGGCTCCATCCATGCTAAATAGGGAAAACTTCACAACATGAGACCAAAGAGAAAGTATCAAATACTCGAGTTTATATTATGTTATGAATAATTAAAATACGGACAGCACATGTGTTCCACATGCAGGAATTCCATTAATATATTGGTATCATAAAAACAGAATCTGAATTGTCCAAAATTAGACAACACCGAGTAGTAACTTCTCTAGAAGTGTAAAAGTGTGTGTGAGTGTATGCGTGTGTGTGTATGCAAACACATCATCACCACTATGATAATTATCAATATAAGAACATCATCTAAGGACTTCAGGTGCTTGGGATAGAAGAATGAATGACACAGTGCCTAACTCTGAATACATCACTGTCTGGTCTTATTTGGTAATACATTTCCAATTGTTTTACTACAGTGAAGATATGCCATGATACAATTCAGAAAGGTTTGGTTTAGAGCAAACATATGAATACATCATCACTGATGGTTAGGATATGTAATATTTATGTTTATCTATTCAGATTAAATAGTGTAGTCTTAGTTAAAAGCTTCAAATAGTAAAAGTAATAAAAATAATTTTAGAAATAAAACTTCATTTCATCTTGAAAACATTTAAGGAATCAGATCGAGTATTTTATTATTGCTGTTCCCTCAACTGGGGCCTGGAAAGTGTAAGTGATTTACCCAAGGTCAAGGTGAGCTAGGAGCAACATCTTGTTACCAAACTGTCTATTCTGAAGTCTTAATATCATGTGATGATATGTACCAAGCACTCCTTGGTGCTTCAACATTTCTGCTGCAGAGAAAGGGTTAACATTTCTTAGTCAAATGTTCATTCAAAATGTATTTACTTCAAGACTTCTAGACACTATTCATCACCTACACTAAACAAACTAGACAAAACTCCCTCTCTTATTGGGTATCTATCCCAGTTACAAGAGACAAAGTGATATGAGTTAACTGCTTTCATAACCTGATAGTATTGAGCTTGTTTCCTACAATTATAAATGTTTCCTATCAATTATAAATTTGATCCTCACATACAACATATTTTGTGAGGCATCACATGACTATCCTTGAACTACAATTCACATGTCCCGGGTTTTCATTCTGGGATTACCACTTACTCTTTGGTTCGGGCCCTATTCCCCTTCCGATGAACATTGGTAACCTTACAAATAACATGTAAACAATGCCACCTGTCCAGAGCTATCTCACATTGCCTTTGAGGGATCCAGTGAATAGTAATTCCTCAAAGAACCTTTTGACAAGTAAAGCATTATATTATTTGCCTTACATCCTTCCATTTCCTTCTGTGTTTTTTAGCTAAGGAAGATGAGCTTTCTTCTTTTGCCCCTCTTTTTCTTCCTTCTTTTTTTCCCCCAAACTAGTCTAGTGCCATCCAAAAATACAGAGATTGAGGACAGCCTGATTACATCTATCCCATGTTAAATTTGCTTTTTTCTATGGACATATATCAATATCTGAAGTGTTATGGGAATCATAATGTTTGTTCCACATCCTCCAGATTGGTAATTTGGCCATTAAATTTGCTAACCATTATGCATTATGCATCAGAGTATCACGTTATACTTCAGCATCTGCTTTATGACAGAAAAATGAAGGAGGCAGGGCACAAAAGGTATGCTTCAAGAAAATGTTTCTATGTATTCATTTTTGTTAAGTTCATATTACTTAGGTTATCCTAATATTATAGTTGAAATTTTTGTATTAACCAGTTTTGTTGTTTTAGGTTTTCAAGATAAGAAGGTATTTTGATATACAACATCTCTAAAGGTTATACTAATCTTGGGTATTAACCTAATGGGCCTCACTGGCAAAGATCTGTAAAGCCTTTTTTTCCATTTGGTATCTTATAAATTTTTATCAATTATGTCTTATGTTAAGGGCTTTGGAATTCCATTTATTAAATATATCAGTGATAAACCTCTTTCTAGGTTACAACTTGATCTTACGGAGGACCAGCTGATCATATAGAATAAAAAAAGTCTCCAGAAATGAAGGAGGCAAGATTTCCCACTGGGCTCAGTCTACAGAATTTTGCATGAATCTCCACCATCTGCCCAAATTACAGGTCAGAGAAGTATATTTGATTTTGCACAGCTCTTCTTACAAACACATCCACTTACTGGCAGATAGACAAACACCCAGCTGATCTGAGCCTCAGATTCTTTCAGAACACAGTTGAGAGGGCGCAGCTATTCAATTCCCTGGGCTGGGCTGGAATTTGTCAAAATGAGAAAGATGACTGTAATTCCTACACACGGCGTCCCTGACAGGATGGTGACTTTGTGCTAGCCGTCCAAATATTCAGCTCTCTTTACACAATTTGCCTCCCAAGTGCAGCTTCACTTGCGAGGCAGACGGCCCTCTCCATGCCGCGAGTCTTCCTCGTTCCCATGCTGATAAGCCAGCATCAGAGTTCAGAACCCAAGGCGTTCTCAGGGCTGTATCATTTACGGCAGAACAACAGATCAATCTGCAGACAAAAGCAGCCCAGGAGACGAGGGCTGACCATCAAGATGGAGTATCTCTGCAGTAATAAGGCAGTGGACACAGCTACCTTCTCAGCAGGGAAACTGCAGAAGCAGCTGCTAATTGCTCTGTTCTGTAAGCATCCTTTCCTTCCTTAAAAAAAGATGTTGACAGAGCTTCACACAGATGTACATCCTGTCCCTTTGCCATAGGTTTTCCTTGCTGTCCCTCAGGAAGTTCCCAGCGCCTTTATTTCCACTTGGGAAAAGCTATTTTGAAAGTGTCCCCTCATCCTGACAGTGGAAACAATGAAATATTTTTTAATATTTGTCTTTTGTTAAATAACCAGAATGGAACTATATTTTAAAGACAAAGGTTTTATCAAATTGCCTGTCCCCTTTTTCCTGAGGGTCTTATGCATAAAATTATAGAACTCATGCTGAGAAATGGCCACTCTGGGGAGAAATAGCAACATGTTTCATTTTCTTGCACATTTGTTCACAAAGAGACTTTGATATCAATGAATGTTTTTCACTTATTGTCCTTCCAAAGCTTCTTCCCATAGTACTTCATAAAGCACTGACAAAAACCAAAAACTAAAACTAAAAACCAAAAAAAACCCAAAATAAACTATCTCCTTACAGTTTCCCCAGAGGCCAGTCTTTTTAAAATACATTTTTTACCAGATTGCTTCAAAACTATGGATAAGCCTCTTGAGAAAATAATGAAAGTCATCGTCTCCACTTAACCAAAATAAAGATCAAATTCTCAGAGAAGAATCGCACTCAGATGTGATTTAACCATGACAACCATTTCCAGTACGTAGAGATTTCTATGTTCAGTGCTAGGTGCTGGAATAATAAGACAAAGTATGTCATTGCTTTCAAGAACCTGGAACACTCAGGCAGCACTACAGGGTGACACATGCCTGACAGACCAGGATGGACAGATGTCATCAGCAATGTTCATCTGTTGGTTCCTATTCATCAAACATTTAAGTCAGACAAGTTAGGGTTGAATACAAACTAGGCAACTTAGTCGTCCTTGGTCTTGGAAACATACCTCTCCTTGTACTTCAGTGTTTCACCTTTCAAACAGAGATAACACTAGCAGCTATTTCATGTGGTCTTTGTTAGAATTAAATGAGTTAATACATGTAAAAGAAAACCTCAGCAGAGTGCTTACTGTATACTAAGCATTCATTAAGTATCTTGTACCTTACTGTCAGTAGCAATTACAAAAACATTTATAATAAAAGACATAACCCGGAGGGGCACCTGGGAGGCTCAGTTGGTTTGAGCGTCTGACTTCAGCTTGAGTCATGGCTGTGCAGTTTGAGTTCAAGCCCTGCATCAAGCTCTGTGCTGACAGTTCAAAGCCTGGAGACTGCTTTGGATTCTGCGTCTCTCTCTCTCTGCCCCTCCCCCCACATATGCACGTGTGCTGTCTCTCTCAAGTGAATAAACATTAAAAAAAAACTTTAAAGACATAAGCTAGTTGCTAGTAATACCTAGATACCCAGAAACAACTAATAGAAGTGACATGCAGATAATGAGTTTTTGCAGAGCAATGTTAAATTATATGATCTGCCAATGGGTCTAAATGGTTAACAGAGTATATATACAGACTCCCTGATCCAAACACCTAGCAATGATGGATGACATTTCAAATGAGGGAAAAATGATATAATTGCACTCCAAGTATATTTTTGTACCAGGCACTGAGTAAAAACAAATAAGAAAAATAAAACAAATTTTCTCTGTGTCTACAACCATGTAGTACTGGATAGTTTGGGCTCTACAGGGTAAAGGGAAAAAAAAACAGCTCCATTTTCTTTAAGTCATAATCTAAGACAGGAGTTTCCTGATTCCAGAGAGATGAGGCAAAAAGAAAGGAACCAGTATTTTCATGAAATTTATCAACACAGCCTCGGTATCAGTAACTGTGGGAAAGTGCAAAATAAAGACATTTGCAGGTATGGACACACCAAAAAGTTTTCTAACTGGAGAAATTCAAAAGGAAAAAAAAAACATGAAAGATATATTTCAACATGAATGGGAGTAAACTCAAGTGGAAAGCATGAGAGAGCCGGAAATAGTGAGCAAAGACATTTAATCAATTCTTAATTATAATAAATATATAATTGCTCATGATAAAAAAAAATGCCCAAATATCTTCCATGGAGCATAATATCAAACATTTAAGGAAGAAATGATATCAAGCAATGAAACTCCTTCCAAATACAGAAGTAGGAACACTACCCAGCTCATTTTATGATGCCCACATTACACTCACAAGCCAGGGTAAGTCCTTACAAGGAAAGCATATTACAAACCAATCTTCTTCATGAGCAGAGGTCTAAAATCCCTTTAAAACTGTAAAAACAATCTGTCATTATATTGAAAGTTTAACACATCATGATCAAGTGGGATTTTGTCCAGGAACATAGGTTAGTTTAACATTTACCATTTACTAAGGTAATTCACAATGTTAATGGAATATATGGGAAGACCGTATCATCTCAACATATAAAGAAAACATGTTGGCAAAACTTAGTGACCTTTTATTTTATATATATTATATATATATAATATATATTATATATATATATTTATATTTATATTTATATATATAAATTTATAACATGTATATAATTTATTAAATATCTCAGCAACATGGAATATAATGAAATTTCATTATTTACAATTGGCATCTACAAAATGCATACCTATTATAATCAATAGTAAAAAACTTAAATGTCTTCTGATCAAGATTGAGAACGTGGCATGAATATAACTCCAGTTCTATTCATCACTATATTGGTTTAATTAGCTGGAGCAACCAACAAGGCAGGAAACAAAAGGCATTTAGATTGGAAAAGAAGAAATAAATAATTTATTGGAAACAAATCATTTAATGGAAACAATATTGTGTCTTTACACATTAATAAGACCTAAAAAGATGTCACTAGAACTGATAATTTTTAATAAGGTCTCAGGATAAAAAGTCAACATAAAAAGAGTAAATAAAAATAAACAAGTAATTAAAAATAACAGTAACAGTAACAAAGAATTCAGAATAATCAGTCGAGAATATATTTAATAAATAAAGGCAAGATCTGTATACTGAAAATTGCAAACAGTGCTACAAACACTTGTCAACAGACAGAAATTAGTTCTTAACTAGAATTGTCCAGAGACAGCCCTCATTTCCTTAGCACATGGATATTTCCCTAGGACAACAGTTTCACCAGAATGTAGAAGAAAGAAGAACCAGAGAGAGATTGTGAGCAACACAAACCCAGAAGTAACATGCCATTACTTTTATCATTCTACTTGGTTGAAGAGAGTCATTGGGTGGAACCCACACTCAAGGGAATAGCTCATATAAGTCCATGGATATTATGAGGTGGGAATCATTGGGGGCTGCCCATTTTTGCAGCTGCCCACAAGAGCAGCTAAAAGGCAAATCATTTCAATGCAAGTTCCAAAATACTCAAAATGCTATATTCACTTATGATTTACAAAGAGAATTTTACTTTCTGAAAATCTGAAGTAGAAAGAAGAGTTTTTAATCCATTAAAGGCATATATACATGTAAGCCCATCTGCTACTTAATGGGGAAACTTTAAAAACATTCTAAGTAAAAAACACAGCAAGTCTGGCTTCCATCATTATTTCTATTCCACATTTATGAAATACGCTGGGCAATATAATAAGTAAAATAAATCATAGCTATATGAATTGGAAAGGAAATTAAAAATGCTTTTAGTTTTTAGAATGTATGATTGTCTACATATCTTCAGACATTTTGCTTTATACTAAAAATATAACATGCATGTAAAATACTGTCGTGGACATTAGTATTAACAAATTAGAAAATATAAAAGGAAAAAAGAAAATTTCCACTCATGATGCAACAGCATATAAGTAAAGCTTCTAGGAGAAATAAAAGATATTGAAGGAATAAAAAAAGAATTGAGTGAATGAAGAGACATACAATGCTCATGGATGAGAGGATTCAATTGTTAAGATGCCAGTTTTTTCAATTATCGTATAAATTCAATGTGATTTCAATAAAAATCACATTTTAATGGACTTGAGTTTACCATAAAATGTAAGTGGAAGACCAGAGTCAGTATGCAAGAAGACTACTGAAAAAGGACAATGTGAAATCATTCTTTCTAGCAAATACTATGACTAATTTAAAACTATGGTAATTAAGATAAATTAGTTGAAGAAGACAGGAATAGAGGTCAAAACATAGACTAACCGACCCTAGTATGGAAACCTTATGTTAAAGCAGAAGACATATTAAAAACTAGATCTGGGACATAAATAGTACCAAATATAAATGACTACGATACAGACTGTTTGTAACAGTGTTGAAATAATTTATTATTTATATAGGGAAAAATAAAGTTAGCTCTTACCTCACAGGTAATTCTAGGTATACTAAAGGTGTCATATCTAAAGTATAATTTTAGGGGTGCCTGGGTGGCTCAGTCAGTTAAGTGTCTGACTTCAACTTGGGTCATGATCTCACTTCTGAGTTCAAGCCCCTCAATGGGCTCTGGGCTGACAGCTCAGAGCCTGGAGCCTTCTTCGGATTCTGTGCCTCTCTCTCTGTCCCTGTCTTGCTCATGTTCTCCCTCTCTCTCTCAAAAATAAATAAACATTAAAAACAATTTATTTTAAAAAACTAAGATTTTATTGTATTGTTTTTTAATTTTTTTAACTGTTCTTTTTTTTTTTTTTTTGAGAGAGAGAGAGAGAGAGAGAAAGCATGAGTGTTTGAGGGTCAGAGGAAGAGGGAGACAACTTACAACTTGCAGGATGAAGAGTAGGAAAAAGGGAGGAAGGAAAGGAGAGGAGGGGAGGAGTAAGGGAAAAGTATGTTCAGCAAAAGGAGAATGAATTTTGGTGAGTGTATCAGAATCACCTATCGAGCACCTATAATAAAGAGCACAGAGACCCAGGTTTATTGAAGTAGGATAGGACTTGGGCCTTTGTAATGTTTCCAAGTTCTCCAGGTGATTCTGATACCCACGTATGAGAACCCTGCATTAGAGGTATATGTATCAGCAGAGATAAATTTCCATACCTAATGTTAGGCAGGAGTAGCAAGCTGCAGAGTGCCCTATCAAGTATGATGTAATTTATTTAAACTTTTAAATCCTCCAACACAAGATGTTACATTAAGGGATATATAAATATGTATTAAATATTAAAACATGCATGGGAATAATAAACATAAATTCATGTTTGTGATTACCTTGGTAGAGGGTAACAGAATCATAGAGTTTTTCTAAGGGAGCTTTAACTGTGTCTCAAATATCTGATTTTTCCAAAGCAATAAAAAAGCAGTCAACAAAGTGTAATATTAAGATTCAGTGGAGCTAGAAACTGAATATCTGTATATTTAAAATATTTCACAAAATAATTTTAATGATATGAAACTACAAATATATTATGATCCCTGTTTTGTGAAGGCATATTTAACAGTTCATATGATTATAGAAGAAATGGCATAGATATAGATTATCATTATCCACTGGTACATTTATTATTAAAACATCTCCTTAAGCAGGGTCGAATAATTATGTGTGATTCTCATTATCCCCTTTCATTTTTATATTTTATCAGAAATGTGATTAACAAAGTAAGTTACAAACATATGACTAGGCATTACATGCACAGTTTTCAGATTAGTTTAGGTGACCATAAATGACTTACTTTGCTACTTCCTGGTTTGTTGTATACAGTACAATGAACACAGATCATAGAATGTACTAGCAATTGTATTCATTCCTTAGAACTGAAGTATTTTATCACTAAGAGATTCTATGAATGCACACTGTCTTCAAATATGAAGGATTATAAAAATTCTGACCTTTGATAATTTGCCTTTGATTAGTATTCTTCTAAGCTGTGGGAACAGGAAAATTGAACAGTATATATTGACTTCCATCATTAGTTATACAGCACAGTGACCACTGTTCAAGCAAAGGGCTTAATTTGAAAGTAAGTGAAACAGATAGAATGTGTCCTAATACTACCTCATCTGTCCAGGCTGTAGTGAAGTTGCCTAATGGATGTCACCACTCGTAGAAAAGATGACAGGAATGGTTGTAATTTAGCCTTTGCAAAGACCGTTGGAATCATCTGGCTAGAGTGTGGTGTGCACACCTTATAAAATCAAAACAAAAACAAAAGTCCTCATGAATTATCCAGTAAGGTCATTTTAGATGAGTTTTCGTAGGCTCATGTAAAAGATTGCTTTCTTTCAACTGTCAGTTTGATTTGAATTGAAGTTTCAATAATCGTCAGGGAGCTGTATAATCTGTTGCAATTTATACTGCTTTTAAGCCTTAAAAAAAAAATCACTGTTGGTAAGCATAACAATCATATTATGGCAGCTCAATGAATAAAAACTGCAAATGTGATAGAATGGCAAAGGGATAGAGGAAGTCTAAGTTTTGTTGGGTTTGGCTCTAGGTTTGTTTGCTTGTTAATTTTGCAGATGTCAAGGTTTACTTATATAGGAGTAACTGCAGACTTCTTGGCCAGGTTAGGTTCTGGACTTTTTTGACAGGAAAACTACAACCTAGTTAGAAGCAGGGGTAGAAGAGAAAGACAAAATTTGGAAAAATGAAGAAATAAAAATACTTAAAAATAACTGTACTCTACGTCTTTATCTCACCCCTCATCCACTTTTTAAATGGATCCCTGAAAGGTACGGGCAGCAGAAAAGATTTCCGATCTAGTCACAGAAAAATATTTCCAGTCAAATAACTTAAGAGGACTTCTGGAAAATTTGTTTGGGTAATACTGTTAGGCAATGAAGCACAGAACAAGATTAGATCTTTGAGAATTTACTAAGAAATTCGCTGAGACTCTTATATGATCTTGAATGAACTCCATGAAAAAAAACCCCAGAAATATATGTCTGAATAATATTTCTAAGATATTAGCACCAACAAAATTGTATGTAAGTTTTCATTTAATCTTCCAATTAAGGAGAAAAAACGGGCCACTCATTCTTATTAAATTCAAAGCAAAACTACCTACAGTTTATGGTGTTTTTCCAAAAACACTTGCTGGGGTTAACTGGATCTGGGGGATGGAGTCTGAAGTTTTGTAGTTGAGTTGTGGTTGGGGGTTATACATAAGAGAAGAGATGGAGTTAAAAAGACTGGAGTGTCCTGAAAGCCACACATGGATTAAGAACAGTTTGGAAATAAAGGAAGATGTCCTGGTTGATTTTTGCAAATGTCTTTACAGTTACATCTATATCCACACACAGTTCATAATTGGTGAAATGTTTACTCAATCTTTTCTACATGCCAGATGATTATAGCACTCTTGATACTTCTACTAACATAAAACATCTCAAAGAGTTTATACTTGGAAACCTTGGAAGATTTCTTGCTCTCTCTTCTGCTTTCCCATTGTTAATTTGGGAGACAGACAATCTAGATAATTTATTCATTAGTATAGTAAGAAAGGAAAAAAAACTAAAGATTAATTTGTTTGATTAAAGAACTCACTCTTGTATGAATAGGCATCTATCTTCTCTTTCAATATTGTTGATTTTTTTCTAAGTTAAAAATGACACCTAAATTAATATTTATATTTCTTTATTTATCAGGGGAAAAGAAGTTTTTCAAAAACTGCAAATTACGTGTTTTGAAATCTCTTGGCCAAAGTCTCAGTTAGAAGGAGTTATAAAAAAACCTCACAGGAACTCTGGATTTGGTAGGAGTGTAGGTGTGGAGTTCCAGTCAAACATCCCTTGGAAATCTTCTGAAAATGCATCAGAAAAGGAGTCCCTCTTCCTTCACGATCTGTCTTAATTGTGTTATCTAATAAACCTAAATGTGTGTACTGAGAGTTGTGAATGCCTTTTATTGTTGACAGAAGAATCAGTTGTTTCTACTGAAAATTTTTAGGCTGAATTCCTTCACCTTTTGGTCAGTTTGAGTCACAGCTTCCTTTACTAGTGGTATTAGATTTATATAGCCCTTTTGAAATGCACATGTCATCTTCAAGTGTTTTGACACTAGTTAATAACATAGGGATACAGATCTAGGCTGAAGAAGGCTATGACACTAAATGGAGTTTTCATTGATGTTGAAACTATACCTAAGTCAATAGTTAACTACTTGGAGTGAAGAGCTGACTCCCTGATGGACTCCCAGAATTAATCAATTAATCTATAAGGAGCATGAAAACACTGGTTCTCAACACTGGCTGCATATTACAATCACCTGGGGAGCATTTTAAACTTCTGATATTGAACTTCACCACACATCATATAAATCAGCATGTTTGGGAGTGGACTCTATGCATCAGTGTATATCCAGGGTTTCTAATATGCCATATGTTTTGAGAACCATTGGTATAGAACAGTAGTTCTAAACAGATGTTCTATGTATATTCTCCATCAACATTCTCTACTGTACTGATGCCATCCTAATACACTAAATCACAATTCTATGGTCCAGAGTGATGTCACTAAGATGATAGAATAGGAACCCCCCCAGACACTCATACCCCATGGAGATACCAAATTTGAAAGATGGACCAATTATCTCTGTGGAAATTCCAGAGAACATTTAAGAGTTTGCAGTACTCATTGTCAGTACAAAGCCAAGAATTACTGTACTGAAATGGGTAAAACACTTCACTGTATTTACTTGCCATAGTCCTTCCTCAAAGCATTTACCATAGCATAATCACAAGAAAACTCCCAAGTCCTGGCCACTCCCTTAGAAGTGAAGGAGAAGAGTGGAATGTGCACATAAAATTTAGCACTCTGAAGGGCTTCAAAAGGGTCTGGTTTCTGTCTCTCCTGATTTGGAGCACTAATGGAAACTGACAAAGTTTGGATGCCTGGAGGCTACTGAAAATGAATGAGTACAGTTTATTAGAGAAGAATGAGAAAGACTACAATGTATAAAGATATTGGGAGGAGTAAAGGATTATGAACTCCTGAAAAATAAATGGCAGAACAGTTTGGCTGGGAAATTACACACACGAGCTGAAGGAAGATGTATCCCTAAAAAAGGGTTGAAAGGTCCCTAGAATCTCTAGACAGCATGACTGGTGAGGATTTTCCCTGATACAAAGCCAGTTACTAAAGACTGGGATATATGGCTAACTTTCAACTACCCATGCTTCAATAAATGATAAGGCATACAAAGAAATAAGGAAATACAACCCAATCAAAAGAACAAAACAAATCTCTAGGAATTGACCCTAAAGATTCAGAGCTCTATGAATTCCTTGAGAAAGAATTCAAAATTAATCTCCAAGATGCTCAATGAGCTAAAGGAGAACACAGATCACTACCAAAATGAAGAAAGCTGTGCATGAACAAAATTAGAATATTAACAAGAATATAGGAACTATAAAGAAAAATAAACAAAGATAAAATTTGGAGCTGCAGAATACAATAATTGAATTGAAAAACTCTCTGCAAGAGTTCAAATCAGACTTGATCAAGCAAACTAGCAAACTTGAAGAGTGGTCATTTGAAATTGAGGCAAATGGGGGTGCCTGGGTGGCGCAGTCGGTTAAGCGTCTGACTTCAGCCAGGTCACGATCTCACGGTCCGTGAGTTTGAGCCCCGCGTCAGGCTCTGGGCTGATGGCTCGGACCCTGGAGCCTGTTTGCGATTCTGTGTCTCCCCCTCTCTCTGCCCCTCCCCCATTCATGCTCTGTCTCTCTCTGTCCCAAAAATAAATAAAAAACGTTGAAAAAAAAATTTTGAAATTGAGGCAAATGAACAAAAAGAATTATGAACACAGATAGGTGAAGAGAGTCAAAGGGATTTATAAGATAACCAGTAGGCCAATATATGCATTACAGGAGTCTCAGGAACAAAGACAGGAGATTGCAGAGAACCCATTTGAAAAAAAAAATGGCCCAAATATCCCAAATTTGTGGAAGGAAGTGGATACAATTTCAAAAACCTCAATGAACTCCAACTAGGAAAAGCCCAAAGACACTCACACTGGGATACATTATAACCAAATAGCCAAAATTCACAGAGAGAATCCTGAAAGCAGAAGGAAAAAAAAAAAAAAAAGAGAGATTCATCACATGGAAAGAATTAAGAGGATAAGATTATCCATGAATTTCTTAGCAAAAACATTGGAGGCCATAAGGAGTGGGATGATATATTCAAAGAGCTATAAAATGAAAATAAAACCTTCCAACCCAGAATATTATATCTGACAAAGCTATCCTTCAAAAATGGTGAAGAAATTAAGACATTCTTACATAAACAGAAGGTAAGGGAGTCCATTACCAATAGAACACTGCTACAAGAAATGATGAAGGGAGTCCTTCAAGCTGAAACCAAAGTATGCTAAATTGCAACAATACTACAGAGCTATCAGACCTAACAGACATATGCAAAACATTATGCCCTACAACACGATATACAATCTTCTCAAGTGCATATGGGAAATAGGAGAAGATTGAAAACAAAGTTATTTTTTTCTTACTAAAGTGGAATAAAACTAGAAATCAATAGCCAAAGGAAAACTGGAAAATTCATAAATACGTGAGAGTTGAACAACACACTTTTAAACAGCCAATGGGTCAAAGAAGCACACACAAGGGAAATTAGAAAATATATTAAGACAGAAGAAAACAGAAACACAACCTACCAAAAATCACAGGAGGTAGTAAAACAGTACTAAGAGGGAAAATTATGCGAATAAACACTTATATTTTTTCAAAATTTAAGAAACAAAGTCTTCAAATAGTCAACCTAAATTTATGCAAGGAATTTGAAAAACTAAATCCAAAGTGAGAAAAGTAAAAAAAAATAATAGTAATAATGAAGATTAGAGCAGAAATAGAGAATAATACGGAACAATAGAAAAAAATCAACAAAACTAAGAATTGGTTTTGTGAAAAGATCGACAAAATTGATGAACCCTTAATTAGATTAAGAAAAAAAAAACAACTAAAATCAGAGATAAAAGAGAGACATTACAAATGATGCCACAAAAATCAAAAGGATAACGAGACAAAATAAATTGGATGCTAGGTGAAATGGACAAATTTCTAGGAACCTAAAATTTGCCAAGATTTAAATTTTTTTAAAAAGTTAAAAAATCTAAACAAACATATAATTTCTAAGGAGTTTGAAATAATAATCAAAAACTTCAACAACAACAACAAAAAAGCACAACTGGCTTCACTGGATAATTCTAACACACTTTTAAAAGAATAACACCATTGAGGGGAGAGGGAAGATGGCGGCGTAGGAGGACGCTGGGCTCACCGTGCGTCCTGCTGATCACTTAGATTCCACCTACACCTGCCTAAATAACCCAGAAAACCGCCAGAGGATTAGCAGAATGGAGTCGCCGGAGCCAAGCACAGACGAGAGGCCCACGGAAGAGGGTAGCAAGGGCGGCGAGGCGGTGCGCGCTCCACAGACTGGCGGGAGGGAGCCGGGGCGGAGGGGCGGCTCGCCAGCCAAGCAGAGCCCCCGAGTCTGTCTTGCAAAAAGCGGAGGGGCCTGACGGACTGTGTTCCGACAGCAAGCGCGACTTAGCGGCTAGGAGGTCTAAGATAACAGCTCTGCTCAGAAAGCGGGAAGGCTGGAGGACAAAGGGAAGGAGAGCTGCTGAGCCCCCTGACGACAGAGCTCAGTTTGGTGGGGAACAAAGGCGCTCGCCAGCGCCATCTCCCCCGCCCATCCCCCAGCCAAAATCCCAAAGAGAACCAGTTCCTGCCAGGAAACTTGCTCGCTCCGCGCAAACACCCAACTCTGCGCTTCTGCGGAGCCAAACCTCCGGCAGCGGATCTGACTCCCTCCTGCTGCCACAGGGCCCCTCCTGAAGTGGATCACCTAAGGAGAAGCAAGCTAAGCCTGCCCCTCCTGCCCCTGTGCACCTTGCCTACCCACCCCAGCTAAGACGCCAGATCCCCAGCATCACAAGCCTGGCAGTGTGCAAGTAGCCCAGACAGGCCACCCCACCCCACAGTGAATCCCGCCCCTAGGAGAGGGGAAGAGAAGGCACGCATCAGTCTGACTGTGGACACAGCAGTGGGCTGGGGGCAGACATCAGGTCTGACTGCGTCTCCGCCCACCAACTCCATTTATACACCACAGCACAGGGGAAGTGCCCTGCAGGTCCTCACCACGCCAGGGACTATCCAAAATGACCAAGCGGAAGAATTCCCCTCAGAAGAATCTCCAGGAAATAACAACAGCTAATGAGCTGATCAAAAAGGATTTAAATAATATAACAGAAAGTGAATTTAGAATAATAGTCATAAAATTAATCGCTGGGCTTGAAAACAGTATAGCTGACAGCAGAGAATCTCTTGCTACAGAGATCAAGGGACTAAGGAACAGTCACGAGGAGCTGAAAAATGCTTTAAACGAAATGCATAACAAAATGGAAACCACCACAGCTCGGATTGAAGAGGCAGAGGAGAGAATAGGTGAACTAGAAGATAAAGTTATGGAAAAAGAGGAAGCTGAGAAAAAGAGAGATAAAAAAATCCAGGAGTATGAGGGGAAAATTAGAGAACTAAGTGATACACTAAAAACAAATAATATACGCATCATTGGTATCCCAGAGGAGGAAGAGAGAGGGAAAGGTGCTGAAGGGGTACTTGAAGAAATAATAGCTGAGAACTTCCCTGAAGTGGTGAAGGAAAAAGGCATTGAAATCCAAGAGGCACAGAGAACTCCCTTCAGACGTCACTTGAATCGATCTTCTGCACAACATATCATAGTGAAACTGGCAAAATACAAGGATAAAGAGAAAATTCTGAAAGCAGCAAGGGGTAAACGTGCCCTCACATAGAAAGGGAGACCTATAAGACTGGTGACTGATCTCTCTTTTGAAACTTGGCAGGCCAGAAAGAATTGGCACGAGATTTTCAGTGTGCTAGACAGAAAAAATATGCAGCCGAGAATCCTTTATCCAGCAAGTCTGTCATTTAGAATAGAAGGAGAGATAAAGGCCTTCCCAAACAAACAAAAACTGAAGGAATTTGTCACCACTAAACCAGCCCTACAAGAGATCCTAAGGGGGACCCTGTGAGACAAAGTACCAGAGACATCACTACAAGCATAAAACATACAGACATCACAATGACGCTAAACCCATATCTTTCTATAATAACACTGAATGTAAATGGATTAAATGCGCCAACCAAAAGACAGAGGGTATCAGAATGGATAAAAAAACAAGACCCATCTATTTGCTGTCTACAAGAGACTCATTTTAGACCTGAGGACACCTTTAGATTGAGAGTGAGGGGATGGAGAACTATTTATCATGCTACTGGAAGCCAAAAGAAAGCTGGAGTAGCCATACTTATATCAGACAAACTAGACTTTAAATTAAAGGCTGTAACAAGAGATGAAGAAGGACATTATATAATAGTGACAGGGTCTATCCATCAGGAAGAGCTAACAATTATAAATGTCTATGCGCCGAATACCGGAGCGCCCAAATATATAAAACAATTACTCATAAACATAAGCAACCTTATTGAGAAGAATGTGGTAATTGCAGGGGACTTTAACACCCCACTTACAGAAATGGATAGATCATCTAGACACACGGTCAATAAAGAAACAAGGGCCCTGAATGAGACATTGGATCAGATGGACTTGACAGATATATTTAGAACTCTGCATCCCAAAGCAACAGAATATACTTTCTTCTCGAGTGCACATGGAATATTGTCCAAGATAGATCATATACTGGGTCACAAAACAGCCCTTCATAAGTTTACAAGAATTGAAATCATACCATGCATACTTTCAGACCACAATGCTATGAAGCTTGAAATCAACCACAGAAAAAAGTCTGGAAAACCTCCCAAAGCATGGAGGTTAAAGAACACCCTACTAACGAATGAGTGGGTCAACCAGGCAATTAGAGAAGAAATTAAAAAAATATATGGAAACAAACGAAAATGAAAATACAACAATCCAAACGCTTTGGGACACAGCGAAGGCAGTCCTGAGAGGAAAATACATTGCAATCCAGGCCTATCTCAAGAAACAAGAAAAATCCCAAATACAAAATCTAACAGCACACCTAAAGGAACTAGAAGCAGAACAGCAAAGGCAGCCTAAACCCAGCAGAAGAAGAGAAATAATAAAGATCAGAGCAGAAATAAACAATATAGAATCTAAAAAAACTGTAGAGCAGATCAACGAAACCAAGAGTTGGTTTTTTGAAAAAATAAACAAAATTGACAAACCTCTAGCCAGGCTTCTCAAAAAGAAAAGGGAGATGACCCAAATAGATAAAATCATGAATGAAAATGGAATGATTACATCCAATCCCTCAGAGATACAAACAATTATCAGGGAATACTATGAAAAATTATATGCCAACAAATTGGACAACCTGGAAGAAATGGACAAATTCCTGAACACCCACACTCTTCCAAAACTCAATCAGGAGGAAATAGAAAGCTTGAACAGACCCATCACCAGCGAAGAAATTGAATCGGTTATCAAAAATCTCCCAACAAATAAGAGTCCAGGACCAGATGGCTTCCCAGGGGAGTTCTACCAGACGTTTAAAGCAGAGATAATACCTATCCTTCTCAAGCTATTCCAAGAAATAGAAAGGGAAGGAAAACTTCCAGACTCATTCTATGAAGCCAGTATTACTTTGATTCCTAAACCAGACAGAGACCCAGTAAAAAAAGAGAACTACAGGCCAATATCCCTGATGAATATGGATACAAAAATTCTCAATAAGATACTAGCAAATCGAATTCAACGGCATATAAAAAGAATGATTCACCATGATCAAGTGGGATTCATTCCTGGGATGCAGGGCTGGTTCAACATTCGCAAATCAATCAACGTGATACATCACATTAACCAAAAAAAAGAGAAAAACCATATGATCCTGTCAATCGATGCAGAAAAGGCCTTTGACAAAATCCAGCACCCTTTCTTAATAAAAACCCTTGAGAAAGTCGGGATAGAAGGAACATACTTAAAGATCATAAAAGCCATTTATGAAAAGCCCACAGCTAACATCATCCTCAACGGGGAAAAACTGAGAGCTTTTTCCCTGAGATCAGGAACACGACAGGGATGCCCACTCTCACCGCTGTTGTTTAACATAGTGCTGGAAGTTCTAGCATCAGCAACCAGACAACAAAAGGAAATCAAAGGCATCCAAATTGGCAAAGATGAAGTCAAGCTTTCGCTTTTTGCAGATGACATGATATTATACATGGAAAATCCGATAGACTCCACCAAAAGTCTGCTAGAACTGATACATGAATTCAGCAAAGTTGCAGGATACAAAATCAATGTACAGAAATCAGTTGCATTCTTATACACTAACAATGAAGCAACAGAAAGACAAATAAAGAAACGGATCCCATTCACAATTGCACCAAGAAGCATAAAATACCTAGGGATAAATCTAACCAAAGATGTAAAGGATCTGTATGCTGAAAACTATAGAAAGCTTATGAAGGTAATTGAAGAAGATTTAAAGAAATGGAAAGACATTCCCTGCTCATGGATTGGAAGAATAAATATTGTCAAAATGTCAATACTACCCAAAGCTATCTACACATTCAATGCAATCCCAATCAAAATTGCACCAGCATTCTTCTCGAAACTAGAACAAGCAATCCTAAAATTCATATGGAACCACAAAAGGCCCCGAATAGCCAAAGTAATTTTGAAGAAGAAGGCCAAAGCAGGAGGCATCACAATCCCAGACTTTAGCCTCTACTACAAAGCTGTCATCAAGACAGCATGGTATTGGCACAAAAACAGACACATAGACCAATGGAATAGAATAGAAACCCCAGAACTAGACCCACAAACGTATGGCCAACTCATCTTTGACAAAGCAGGAAAGAACATCCAATGGAAAAAAGACAGTCTCTTTAACAAATGGTGCTGGGAGAACTGGACAGCAACATGCAGAAGGTTGAAACTAGACCACTTTCTCACACCATTCACAAAAATAAACTCAAAATGGATCAAGGACCTGAATGTGAGACAGGAAACCATCAAAACCTTAGAGGAGAAAGCAGGAAAAGACCTCTCTGACCTCAGCCGTAGCAATCTCTTACTCGACACATCCCCAAAGGCAAGGGAATTAAAAGCAAAAGTGAATTACTGGGACCTTATGAAGATAAAAAGCTTCTGCACAGCAAAGGAAACAACCAACAAAACTAAAAGGCAACCAACGGAATGGGAAAAGATATTTGCAAATGACATATCAGACAAAGGGCTAGTATCCAAAATCTATAAAGAGCTCACCAAACTCCACACCCGAAAAGCAAATAACCCAGTGAAGAAATGGGCAGAAAACATGAATAGACACTTCTCTAAAGAAGACATCCGGATGGCCAACAGGCACATGAAAAGATGTTCAGCGTCGCTCCTTATCAGGGAAATACAAATCAAAACCACACTCAGGTATCACCTCACGCCAGTCAGAGTGGCCAAAATGAACAAATCAGGAGACTATAGATGCTGGAGAGGATGTGGAGAAACGGGAACCCTCTTGCACTGTTGGTGGGAATGCAAATTGGTGCAGCCGCTCTGGAAAGCAGTGTGGAGGTTCCTCAGAAAATTAAAAATAGACCTACCCTATGACCCAGCAATAGCACTGCTAGGAATTTATCCAAGGGACACAGGAGTACTGATGCATAGGGGCACTTGTACCCCAATGTTCATAGCAGCACTCTCCACAATAGCCAAATTATGGAAAGAGCCTAAATGTCCATCAACTGGTGAATGGATAAAGAAATTGTGGTTTATATACACTATGGAATACTACGTGGCAATGAGAAAAAATGAAATATGGCCTTTTGTAGCAACGTGGATGGAACTGGAGAGTGTGATGCTAAGTGAAATAAGCCATACAGAGAAAGACAGATACCATATGGTTTCACTCTTATGTGGATCCTGAGAAACTTAACAGGAACCCATGGGGGAGGGGAAGAAAAAAAAAAAAAGAGGTTAGAATGGGAGAGAGCCAAAGCATAAGAGACTGTTTAGAACTGAGAACAAACTAAGGGTTGATGGGGGGTGGGAGGGAGGAGAGGGTGGGTGATGGATATTGAGGAGGGCACCTTTTGGGATGAACACTGGGTGTTGTATGGAAACCAATTTGACAATAAATTTCATATATAAATAAAAAAACGATAAAAAAAATAACACCATTAATTCTCAAATGCTTCTAAAATCTGAAGAGAAGGGTATACTTCCAAACTCATTTTATGAGACCAGCATTGCCCTAATACCGAAGCCAGACAAAAGAAAACTAGGGACCAATATCCCTGATGAATATTGATGCTTAAATCATCAACAAAATACTAGCAAGACAAGTTCAACAGCACATTAAAATACTTATACACCATGCCCAAATGGGATTTATTCCTGGGAAGCAAGGATGGTTCAATACGCAAAATCAATCAATGTAATATACCACATAAACTGAATAAAAAAGAAAAACTACTTGATCATTTCAATTGTTGTAGAAAAAGTATTTGAAAAATAATTGAACACCCTTTCATGGAAACAGAAACAAAAACACTTAACACGTTTGGAATAGAAGGGAACAACCACAACATAATAAAAGCCACAAAGGAAAAGCCCATAGCTAACATCATACTCAAATAGGGAGAGAATAAAAGCTTTTACTCTAAGATAAAGAACAAGAGTACCCACTCTCATCACCTTACTCAACATACTACTGGAAGTGCTAGCCAGAGACATTAGGAAAGTAAGAAAGGCTTCCAGATTTGGAAAGGAAGAAGTACAATTATTTCTGTTGACAATTGACATGATTTTTTATCTAAAAACCTGGTGTAAAGATAGATAGATAGATAGATAGATAGATAGATAGATAGATAGATGAAAGAAAGAAAGAAAGAAAGAAAGAAAGAAAGAAAGAAAGAAAGAAAGAAAGAGAAAGAAAGAAACGAAGAAAGAAACGAAGGAAGGAAGGAACGAACGAACGAACGAACGAACGAACAAAGAATCCAACCTGGTGGTTAGGCTTTGCAAATTACACTATTAACAAACTTTCCAGAGTGGGGGTTGGTCAAGATGGTGACACAGGAGGCCCCTGAACTTTCTTCCTTCCACAGACACTTTGAATGTATAGCTAAACATGGAGAAATTATCTCTGAAAGAAAACCAGAAATTAACTGAGTGACTCCTATACATGGGGCAAATGAGAAATACCTATCATGGAACTGGCAAGAAAGAATGAAACACTCTGACCATGTACCTTACCCCCAGCATTGCACCTTACAATCAGGAAGGGACTTTCCACTGCCAGCTACTCCTTGAGGAGTGAGGAGTTTGAATCTTATATTTAGTGCCCTAACTTTTACGACTATTAACCCAGGGATGGGACCCCAAAACACTTAGCTCTTAAGACCAATGAGTCTTGTATCAAGGAGAACCACAGACCACAACAAAGGAGTAGTTGTTAATAGGCACATGAGTACTCACCAAGAGAGAGAGCAGGCAAAATTGTCCATCTCCCAGTTTTTCCCTGACTAGTGTATACTACATACTTTAAAAACTGCTGCCTGTGGGTCAGGCTTCTAATTTAGCATGCATCTAGGTGTTGGCTACGATCCTTCCCAGAGTCTGGGAAAACAAGCAGACAATTCCCCTGCCATCTCCCATGGCCTGTTCCAAGTTACCAAAATCTCCCTATAAGGAGCTTGTATAAATGTCTGCATCCTGGCTCTTGGCAGCTGCCTGAGGGACAAGTCCCCAGAATACCTGGTTCTGATAGCTAGTAGGACTTCCATCTACAAGTTCTACAAGTCTATAGTCTACAAAGCAACAGTTCTTCATCAGCTATCCCCACAGGACTCAGAGCAGAGGAAGCAGGCAAGACCACTTGTGTTCCAGTTTTTCCCTGAAAGAGGTCTATATGCATACATTAAAATCAGTCGCCTGAAGGTCAAGCTTCTAATTTATCACAAATCTAGGGGCTCTCTATCATTTTCCAAGGAGATTAGGGAAGCTGTAAGACACCTGTCCAACTCTCCAGCTTGCTCCAAGTTGCCAGTGTCTCCCTGGAAAAAGCACCTCATAGTTGTGACTGCTGCTTGAGTGAGGGACAGGACCCTGGCTGTCTAGTTCTTATAGCGGATGGGGGCTTACACTAACACATCATTTAGGACTGTAGCAAACAAAGCAGCCACTTCTAATGGGTACAAGAACATCTCCTCGTAGCTATACACCCAGGTCCAGCACAGATAGTGTGGGCAAAACTCCCATCTCCCATTTTCTATGTGGAAGATGCTTAACTCAACGCTTTCCCAGTTGCTGCCTGAGGATCACTTCAAATCAGCCTGTATCTAGGCACTGAACAAGATCCTCCCCACCGGCACGCTGACAAGTTTTGGCATACCTGCAACTGCTGTGAGCCACTAAGAACAAAGAAGGTATCTTGAACAGCAACAAAGGTTGCAAAGACATCCAGGAGCTCAGGGTGTGCTGACTGACAAGGCTCATCTCCCATAGGAGACCATTCTGTCAAGAGCTGGAGCGGTGGCTGCTCCAACTAAAGCACAGAAACCACCACAGAAAATCAAAGAAAATGAAGAAACAGAGGAATGTATTTCAAACACAAGAACCCAAGATAAACCTCCAGAAACTGATCTTAATTGAACAGACATAAGTGGTTAACCTGAAAGAGAGTTAAAAATACTGGCAATAAATATGGGTGTGAAATTTCATGGGAGAGCCAGGAGCCAGGAAAAAGGTCACATGTTAGTTGTGATGGCTAAATGTATGTATCAACTTGACTGGACCATGAGTGCCAAGATATTTGGCTAAATACTGGTTAAACATTACTTCCAGGTGTAACTGTGAGGACGTTTCTGGATGAGATTAACACTGGAATAGGTAGATTTAGTGAAGGAGATTGTCCTCCCCAAGGTAGGTGAACATCATTTATTGAAAGGCTGAATAGAATGAAAGCCTCGATAAAAAATAATTTTTTCTCTTTGCCTGACTGTCTTTGAGCTGAGACATCAGTCTTCTTCTGCCTGTGGACTCAGATTCAAGCTTGGACTTGTAGTCAGACTGAACCCTATAATATGAGCTCCCCTAATTCTGAGTCCTAAATATTTAGATTAGAACTATATCCTTAGTTCTCCTAAATTTCCAGCTCGCTGACTATAGTTCTTGGATTTCTCCACCTCCATAAAAATTTCATGAGTCAATTCTTTTTTATTAAAAAAAATTATTTTTGAGAGAGAGGGAGAGTGAATGAGTGGGGAAGGGCAGGGAGAAAGAGAGGGAGACACAGAATCCAAAGCAGGCTCTGAGCTGTCAGTCCAGAGCCTGAAGCAAGGGCTTGAACCTATGGACCACGAGATCATGACCTGATCCAAAGTCGGACTCCTAACTGACTGAGCTACCCAGGCACCCCAACATGAACCAATTCTTTATAGTAAATATATTTGTAAACTAAAAATTGTATATACATAGTTTTTGTTCTTATTTTCTGTTTCTCTGGAGAATGCACACTAAAATATAGACAATTCTAAGGTGGATGTGGACCTAGGTCTAATATAATAGCCAAAATTAATTCAATTCAAGCAAGGGGGAAAAACAGCCAAACTTAAGCAAAAGTAATTTATCAGTGCTTGTAATTGAGGTGTCCAAAGTCAGGTCTTTCTTTGGGTATAGCTGAGTCCAGTAATTCAAATTTATCAAGTCTTCCCCACCTTTCTTTCCTCTCTTTTTCTCTCCTCCTCCTCCTTGTCTCTCAGATTGATTGGTATTTATCACCTATCTACCCAACTATCCAATTTAATCTAATCAAACAAGGATAAGAACACTGTCCTCAATAAAGGCAACAGAACAAAGGCAAGAACAGTGGTCCCTGAGAGTTCTGAGGCTACCTTTCAGTTTGTCATGCAAAAGAAGAGTCATCATTTCTCTGTCCAAATTTCCAGGTATCAAATTGCAGGAAAGGCTATCTGTCCTATTTTAGAGCACCTTAACACTGATCATTGTATTCAAGTAAATTAGGTCATGGATTAGGTGGGTTAAACTCTTGTTGAAAGGGGATAGGAGGCTTTACTGCTACCTCTACCAGAACCATTTTTAATAGGGAAGGACGTTTCTCCCAAAGCAAGTTTGCTGGAAAATAAATCATAACCACTCCTGCCTCTTCTGCCTTTGGTCCTGGGACCTAGTCCATTTTGTCTTATTAGGGGAATCTGTTTTCTCACCAGTGTTACAAAATGAAATGTGTTTGAAGGTCCAAGGAAACACAGAAAGGTATCTCTGTCCACAACAGAGGTGAAATGATGATCATTTGAAAAACTAAGCTGGGGGTAATGTATCAAACTTGTGATATATAAAGATTTGCCAACATCGTTCAAAACATTATGCATTTGGGGTGTGTGAAAATTACTCAGATTACACAGACATTTCTCTTCTTTGCTCTTGCCTTCACTGACATGGCCCTGAACAATCTTTTTTACTTTCTAATTGATAATCTGCACAACTTTTTTTCTGAAGACCCTCATGTCAACATTTAGGCAAGTGAAATGCCAGTGCCATTGCAAATGGGGGAATAAATGTGTAACTTGAACATTTTTATAATAATTACATTAGACAAAAACCACATTCCAGGGAGTTTTTAATGGTTGTAATAGAGGCCCAGAGACTCAGGGGAGCAGAAGGCTATAGGCCAAAGAATTTCAACCACCCGAGAAGAAAACTAATGGCCCATTAAAGCACACCCTGGAGTGCTTTATTGCTGTCATTGGAATTAGAATATATATCTTTGTTTTAAAATAGAATGCTGCTTTGATGACATTTTAACATGTTGCCTTCCTTTTCTCCACTATCAGTACCTTCAAAAGTCAAGCAGGAATTAAAATACAACCGAAGCAAATTAAAACTTTGATTTCAAAGAGAAACTAGAGGCATTATGACAACAAAGTTATTTTATAGGGCTATTATGCTATAACACAATTATTTTACAAAGGAATTTGGATAGAAGTATTTGGATTGTGGATATAAATAGGAGGTTAATGCAATCCTAAGAATGTGATGCCTAGAATAACTTTCCATGGCTTGACTTCAGTTTTTTAAATTAACATATTCAAGTATCTCTCAATTCCTTTTCATTAGGAAGGTTTTAGCATTTAAATTGATCCATAAAACTTGTATGTTGGTAACATAAGTGTGAAAATTGCAAAACTGGTAACATTTCTTAAAGGAAATTTTGTTTCGGTTCATGAGAAATCAATCCTTGCCCTGAATATACAACCCCTGGAAAACAGTGGTCTGTCCCTCTGCATCCCGTAGGTGTAGGATCCTGCTAAGTCAAATGAGTTTTAGCAATGCCCTTGCATGGTAGTTCAGATGCATTTTTCATGAAAGCCTAATAACAAGATCTCATCATCAACTCATATGTAATCAATGTTGAATGAAGGCCCAGAAAGCCCAGAGGATCATAAAAATGACTCCTGAAAAAGACCCTTTAAAAACAAGGCTAGGCAGGATATTGAGACATGGTAATTCTGGATTCTGAGTTTGTAGGTCATTATACGATTTTCTATTTAACTCTATGAAGAAAACACTGCATAGTCAGTGGCCAGTTGTATAAATACATTATCCCAGAGAAATGTCTCAAAATATATCCAAAAACAATAAATATAGCTAAGAATTAAACCCTTAATAATATGCATATTAATTAGCCGATCTTAATAGAAAGAATAATAGGTGAGGATTAAATGGGAATTTGTATATGAGAGGAGATGATTCTCACATTTAAGTATCAATGTGTTAACATTCACACCCTCCACTGATTCTTATTACACAATGTAGGGGTGCGCGCACACGTGTGTGTATATGTATATGTGTGTGTGCATCTTTAAATCATTAAATTAAAAGCAAGGTAAAATCTCTAATGCGAGGTCACTCTCATATGTGCACATAGACCCAAGTATGAATCATTGTCAAGATCTGCTTGCTTTCAGCTCAAACATATATACCCCTAAGAAAAGTGCCCCTATGAGCTATGTCTGTTGACCAACTATATTATCCAGACATCTATGTATGTATGTAATATAGTCTTGGTCAAATAATTTTCTATTATAATACTCAAGCAGAGAATTTCCCAGTCATAAATAATAGTCGGAAAAAGAGTGGGGGGGGGGGAAGGAAGATCACTCAACTGCTTAGTGGAAACAGTTGAACATTTTCCTACTATATACTCTTCAAAGCACCAAGCCCTAAATCAGGCTATGCTCCTGAATTATATATTTCCTGGAATATTTTGTTGAAAGAAATTCTTAATTTATTCATATATGGTCCTCCAGAAGACAAAAGAAATTCCGTTTGTGCTGTAAATCCCAGATATAGATGGAGTGGCTTAGAAGACTATGGAAAGGTGAAATTGATAGTACAAAAAAATTGGAAAAAAAATCCTGCAACTATAGTTAATATAAAAACATTAGTGATTGACAGCTTCAAGTAACCTTTCCTGATCTTTGAACAGTAGCAAATACCACTGTTTTCCTTAGGCAAAGGTTGGTCCTCTTAGAACACTTAGAAAGTTATATTTTTTAATTTACATGTAATTAATATATTTAAATTGTATGTATAATTTACATATGGTCAATAGTGAAAGAGTCAAATAAAGATGAATGGCCATTAAAAAAGAGAATTTTAGAGAAGCAGTGCATAACATTTTCAATCTCTATATTAATCACATTCAGATTTCCAATTAGACATATCTAACTGCACTGGAAGCTAATTTTGCTAAAAAAAATGAATTTTACTTCAACTCAAGAGAAAAAACAGAGAAAAAAGCCTTTTATTCATTTTATTAGATGCTTGTAAGTCTGAATATTTTTTTCTTTGACAATAATCTGAAGTTTATGCAAATAAATTAGTGAGCAAAGAAAAATTTGGTAAGCTTGTAATACAGATATATTACTAAAATAAACATGGTTTATGTAGCTCTCAGTTGATAATTAATCTTTTAGTAGGTATAAATAATGGAATTTTTTTGGTGTAAAAGTGGCGACTAAACCCATTTGTTATTTCTATTTATTTCAAATGACTTACAAGAATGCAATTAATTGTGGGCTCTCAAATGTAGTCCCTTATAATTGGCAATGTGACATTATTAACTGTCCTCAGATGCAGGAGAGACTGGTTGTTCTTTAATATCAATTTCCTAATTTTTAGGATATAAACAACAGCATAATAAGATATTTCCTTTGTTAATAAATTTTGATAATGCCCTTTTACTCTTCAAGGTAGAATCTGAGCAAAAACAGCAAAGTAGATAAGACCAGTTGTAGGATGAACATATGAAAACCTAAAATGATATTCCAGAATCCAGTTCCATGGTCATCAAGGCAAAGGCAGGAATGGAAACAGGTCTAAGATCAGGTGCCCTTAGATATGTGATTGGGGTTCATGTATAAAACACTTTGAAGAGTAATTCAGGACTGATGAATTGGGAACAGTATTGAATTTGGAAGCCAAGGACACTATTGCTATTTTAGGATCTATCATCCATGTACCACATAATGTAAAGTCTCCCTTTGTGACACAAGTTTGGCTCTCTTAGCAATATTTTCAAAGTTCCCATCATATAAGAAGTTGCCTTTAGAAATACGGATTTTTAAAAAAATTTCTGATGCTTATTAATTTTTGCCAGAGAGAGAGAGAGAGAGAGAGAGAGAAGAGAGAGAGCGTGAGAGGGGGAGGGGCAGAGAGTGGGAGACACAAGATCCAAAGCAGATTCCAGGCTCTGAGCTGTCAGCACAGAGCCCAATGTGGGGTTTCAACACATGAGTTGTGATATCATGATCTGAGCCAAAGTTGGACGCTCAACCGACTGAGCCACCCAGGCACTCCAAAAATATCAATTTTTCTATCTCTAGGAAGTTGCCTTCAAATATGCCAAGTTTAGACTTGAGAAAGGCAAAAACACACAACTTCTAAAAAGCTGGTACCCATAATTAGTCATCTGTGACTTTACAGGTCTTTGAAATACATTTCTTTTATCATATTCTTTTATTTTTCATATTTCAATGAGGTTGGTTGTATGTTCATCTTCCCTCTTTTCTAAATCCCTTTAATAAAGTATAAAGGGTAAGATCCCAGAACAGAGCTTGAGTCTGAAACCTCCCTCCACTCTTTATGACAACTATATGGTTATGAGCCAATTTCTTAACATGAGTCTTTCAGAATCTTCACATGAGAACTGGGATCATAATAGTACAAACCCCATAGGACATCTATGGTGTCAGAAAGTAAGAAAGTGCTCACAAACAAAACAATATCAAAACCACAATGATGGGGGTATGTCTAAGGACACAAGAGTCAAGTGAAAGAACTCCCAAAGGGCAAAGCTAGAACATTTTAAACAACAAAATAAAGTAGATTATATCCCCAAGTATAAAATAAATGTACATGAGTCCATACCGATATAAACTAATGCTCAAGTTTAACATCAATAGCATCATCCATAAGTCACATTGATAGTATGTACCCTTGACCTTATGTGATGAGAATAGTAATTTATCTCTTTTCCCCTCTAATAAACCATAACCCCAGTTTCATCATGAGAAAAAAATCAGACAAATCCCAGTAGAGGGACAATGTACAAAATACCTGACCAATATTCTTCAACTGTCAAGCTTATCATAAACAATAGAAGTATGAGAAACTGTCACAACCAAGAGAAGCCTAAGGACACATGACAACTAATAGAATATGGTGTCCTGGATGGAATCCTGAGAGAGAAAAAAAGACATTAGGGGAAAACAAAGGAAATTTGAAAAATATGAACCTTAGTTATACTGATGTAACAATATTGGTTCACTGTACCAAATTTAAAACACGTTAATATAAAATAATAATAATAGGGAAAACTGGGTGTCAGTTCTATGGAACTCTTTATACTATCTTTGCTATTTTTATGTAAATGTAATCAGTTCTAAAAATTAAATTTTGTTTAAAAAAAGTCTAGTGCCCTGAGGCACCTGAGTGGCTCAGTCAGTCAAGTGTCTGACTCTTGGTTTTGGCTCAGGTCATGATTTCATGGCTTTGTGGATTGGAACCCTGCATCAGGCTCTGTGCTGGCAGTATGGAGCCCGCTTGGGATTCTCTCTCTCAACCTCTCTCTCTGTCCTTCCCTCACTTGCGCTCTTTCAAAATAAATGAATAAACTTAAAAATAAAAATAAAAAACGTCCAGTGTCCCGTACTTACTGATCACTGTGTCTAATACAGTGCCTAATACTTCAATCACTATTCAGAAATCTGACTGAAGCATTCTGGGTTATGGTACAATCAATTTTCAATCAAAGTCATAATATTGTGGACACATAAGCATGTGGATCTTGGTTTTGTGGGATCTGAGGCTTATGCCTTTGGAGAATATGCTTTGAAGAGAAGAATGCAAAGTTAATACACATTTGAATATGAGTATGCACATAAGTTCAGGTCCAACTTAATGTCTTAATAAGGCCATACAAGTGAATGGTCCTGAAGTTTCAACTTCATTCATATACCTCTGCAGGTAAAACTGATCTAACAGAGATCTATACAAAAGCATGAGAGTAAAAAGATTATTATTAGAGAAAATGATTGGTGTCTATTTTTTGTTGGTCTCCCTCTAGTCACACATACGTATGGTTAGACACACCTAATTGTTTTCAGTATGAATTAATGTAGACAATGATTGACTGCCTACCTCCTGATATTTAGCACATATTCGCTGTCTTATCACCTGACTTGGCACAATCAGAATTTCTCCTTAAATCCATGAGACCATGGAATTCAAACACAGTAGAAGGATTGGTTTTTGATAAAATTTTGATGAAAATCTTCCATTCAAAGAAAGAAGGGGAGGCAATGACTACAGGTACAGGTGAAGACATTTTAGTTCCTACAGGATGCCAAAAAGAGGGAATTTCTGTTGGTTTCTATTTTCTCCTATCACGATTCAGGCCATTAGCTGAGAGTAAGGAAGACAAGACTGGTATAGGAGTTTTGAGGAGAGATGAGGGGGTATGAAGAAGTGATTTTGGAGAGGGAAGAAAAAAATAAGAAGGTTGGACTGCTGAGCAATACTATAGTCATTTGGCAGTTGTGATCACAAATCGAAAGTAAGATTACTTAGCACAATTTTGTGCTTTTCTGCAGCAGATCTCACCTGCTTAACGCAGTCACCAAGTTTCTCCTTGGCAGGGATATTTACCAGCTAAACATAGTAGAGGGAGAGGGGAACAAAGGGTCCTGAATCTATGTGAAGATGTGTATAGAATAACAGGTCTTATTGAACTATGTGCAAGTCCACAACACACCATCTTTTCTAAAGCTTTAGAAAAGTTACAAGTTTTCTTCCCCTAAAATATTTCTTTGGGAAAGTCATGAGTGAAGGTTTAATGTCGCAATCTTTTTGCTTCTTTTTCTATATTCCCAAGGAGATCTGTGTTTCCTTCTATCACTCTATCATTTAAAATAATAATTCATTGTTGGAGTGCTTGGGTGACTCAGTCAGTTAAGCGTCCGACTTCAGCTCGGATCGTGATCTCGTAGTTCTTGAGTTCGAGTCCCACACTGGGCTCTCTGCTGTCAGCACAGAGCCCACTTCGGATCCTTTGTCCCGCTCTCCCTCTGACCCTTCCCCAATCACACTCGTGCTCTCTCTCTCAAAAGTAAACACTAAATGAGGCTCTGTGCTGACAGCTCGGAGCCTGGAGCCTGCTTCAGACTCTGTGTCTCCTTCTCTCTGACCCGTCCCCTGCTCATGCTCTGTGTGTGTCTTTCTCTCTCTCAAAAACAAATAAACATTAAATTTTTTTTAAATAAACACTAAAAAAATCTTTAAAAAATTCGTTTTAAGTATCACATATATACTCTAATAATTATTTCATATTATAATTATTATTACTAAAATGAAATACCTATTATTCACTGTGTACATGTCTTTACTTTCTGTATTTATTTTTAATCTATTTACACCCACCCTCTTAATAATATAAAATCCATTTGCAAAAATACTTTGTCTTGTCCAACAAGACAGTGTTTGCCTCACAGGGTTGTCAGATTTCTTTGTAAATATTAATAAATTAATATATGAGTATGTGAATGAGTGTGTGTAGGGTATGAGTTTCTATCTTATTGTCAATTCCTGAGAGCACAGTATCTGTTATTTTATAGACTTACAATTAATCCTTGCTCAAAAACAAAATGAATTTATGAATCCTGTACTATATGTAAAGCTTGGTATTGAAGATATACATCTGTTTACTCATGGAGCTTTTCTTATGTGTACCCACAATGAATTTCTTTGCTAGTAGTAATCCATTCAAAGTAGTCATACAGGGTTGACTCTCCTGATATAGTAGACTATTGTAGCTTTTGAAAAGGCATTATAGAATTATTAAAAATTTTCCATGCTCTCAATTATAATACTTTGGCATATTAAGGGTTTAAACATGAATATCCACATACTAAATGTAATATTTCTCTTTAGGAAGCCTTATTCTTGGTTTGCTAAAAACCCCTAGTGAGGTCAATTATACCATTTCCTTTATTTTGACAGTAAAATTATTGAAACAAATACTCTTTCGGAATAGGAAAAGTATAATACAAATTTCAGTTATCATCTTAGTCATTAACTTGATCACGTAGGCATGTCTTACAAGCTGTGTTTAGAACAAGATAAGAATGGAAAACATTGTAGAGAGATTAGAAATATTTACAAACTAAATCTCTACTGAATGACCAACTTCTATCACATCTGGCAAGGCTGCATCAATAAAAGTTACTTTAGATTTGATATGTAATTTTTCATCAGTGTTTTTTTCTTGAGGGGTGGCAGTAATAGAGGATTGTATCTCGATAAGAATAATCTGTAGTGGGAATGATCTTCACATTACCTAGAATTGACCTCAAGGATAATTGTTTTAATTATGCCAGAAAGTACGTTTCTACTGTTCTCAATTATCCCAGAAAGTACATTTCTACTGTTGGCCATAACCACTCTTGCAGACATGAAAATGCCTTTACTGGTAAGCTCCAATATTGTGAGTATCTTACAGGGAGTACAGAAAACCTCTAAAAGCCTGATGAGAAACCTTGACAGTGAACATTTAATGGTGATGTGTGCTTAATAAGGAAATAAGAATTCTCCTGCAAATTGGACTCTGGTATCTTCAATCAATCCATGGAGACCACATTTGCATCTTCAGATCTGAGATGGCACATACTCTCCATACTGATGGACATTATCGGTGGAGAGATAAATAACTGCTGTGCAGATTCTATGAACTTGATAATCAACTAAAGAGTTAAGATTCTACTTTTCACGAAAATTTAGGGATTCATTTGTTATATTTATCAGATACATATTTTTGAGAAATTATATTATTCCCCCTCTTGTGTATTTCCTTTATATTTTCTATCCCTTTTTTTCTTCTTCTCAATCTCTATAGTCAATAGATCTGGCTTTGGACAGCTGCTCCATCAATTACCAAATTTGTGACCTTGAGGGAGTTAATCTTCTTGAAACTTAATGTCTTCTTTTTTAATACTGGACTTTGCAATTGAATTTGATAATTTATCAAAACCAACTAGTGCCCAAGACCTATTAGCTGCCTTTCCCATCTCTTCCCTACCCTGATGCCTCTTTTGTCCTTGCACATTTGACACAAGCACATGCATGTGTGTATGTGTGTGTGTGTCGGGGGGTGGGGGGGAGGAATATCTACACAAGGTAGCTTCTGTTTATTGAGGGCTAATGATAGTTCAGGCATCCTGCTAATGTTTTTACATGGATGATCTTACAGGATTATGATAAACAACTTTATGGCTGAACAATTTTAGTTTCAGATACATCATGAAAACTACCCCAGGTCAGGGATGGAGTCAGTCTCTGAGTTTTAACTGGGAATACTATACTTACCTGACCCTAATACTTATGCTGGTAATTCCTACACAATACCAACCTTATACTTCCCATGGTATTAGCTAGCTGAATTGAAAGCTTATAAACCACAGTTCAATTGAATGCTACACCTTTTACATAATGTACCTGGTTTTAGCCTAATAGCTATATTTATCAGTTTTAAAGATGAACCAAGTACAGATAAACAAAGTTGTTAATTTTTCCAAGTTCACAAAACACACAAGGAATTTTGGGTAAAGCACTGAGCTCATCAGTGGGAGAAACTGTGGTCTCTTTCCTAATGGAAGAAATGGACATACACAACAATGAATATTTTGAGTGAGTGATTTCATTGTGCACAGAAAATAAGTTTTCTTTAGGTTTTAATTCTACCTGGGTATAAGCTCTTAACCTCTTCCAAGCTTCACTTGGCAGATGAGAAAAATAATGGATACCTTATAGGGACATCAGGAAAATTCAATGAGCTAGCATGTAGGAAAACAGAAAGCCATTATAAAAACACAGTGGATTGATGTCACTGAAACACAAGTACACAAGCATTTTGTGGGAGTACAAAGGTGTTGCCAGTCGAGTTCCCCTAGAGGCAGCCTACACAATGGAGATAAGCACTCAACATATTTCCTCAAGGGGGATTTGAGAATTTACACCTGTGGAAGTGCAAGAGCAGACACAGGATCAGGCCGAAGTCCCTGAGCTGCAATGCATCCCCAGTGTAGACCAAGCCCATATGAAACCCTGGAGCTGCAACGCTCTTTCAGAGTTGGGGTGAAGGGGACAGTTTTTATATTTCCACGTTGACCTGTCTTTTGATTCAGGCTGCCTCTGAAACGAAGCATGAATTTGGACAAGAAATTTTTTAAACTAACACAGTCCCTCAGTGAGTGCTGAAAGCTGACAGACATCTTAATCTAGTGCTCCTATAAGATGGGAGAATACTTCTCAATTTTAGACTGGAGACCTGTGCATCAGAGAAGGGAAGGTGTTTCAGTGTTGTGGTTAGGGGAGAGTTATTGGAAAAGCCTACCCAGAAGAGGGGATATTTGGATTTTTTCTTAGACTTGATAAACTCTGAAACTTCTATTTACACACATGCACACACAGAATGAACACCCTGAAAAGGAGACATTTTATATATTTGATCTCATACTGCTTAATACAGAAGAGAGGGCTCAGAGATGAAGTGTTACATTTGGCTACTTTTTCTCTCTTGAAGAGGTAATTTCACCTGATAGGATGATAGCCTTTTATGATAGATCTGTATTGTTTCTCTGACACCATTTAGACTTTGCAAGAGTGAGGTGTATTCTGAAAGAAGTGTCCATTAGCTCATGGACACACGCAGAGGTCATTGATAAATACCAAATAGGACCATTTTTTTAGAAAGGTTTGAACAACAGTCTACGTTTTTATTCAAGGGCAACTGCACAAATTTGTTCTGGTGTTGACTTAACTACTTCTTGATGTCTTATTTTTCTTCCAAATGATCCTGTAACAGACGATATAAAAGTCCTGTCAACTTGTGGTTTGCAGAAGATAAGCATCCAAAAACACTTTCTAATGCAAGTTCTCCTCACCAACTTATCTTTACAAACAGTTGGGCCGCATGAGCATTACAACCTCCCGCTTTATGTGAAATTCAATTCCAAAGGAGGCATCCATTCAACTTAACTTATCCATGGCATTCTGTACTAGCTTACAACTTTTCTATTTTTCACTGACCTGCCTATTTTATAAGCACATAGGTGATAATGTGGAATTTCTTCATTTACTTTAGGTTAGCCAACCATCATTTCATAGATCACTTAATGCAAAGGAGAAACAGCTTCACATCATCAAAACACCAACACTTAACTGCTGTTAGACCCTAATTGTTCCTAACTGGCATGGAGATATCTTGTTTGAGTCATGAGAAATGTCCAGTCACATAAGAAGACCTGGGACACAGACCTGACAGAGGGGAGAGAAAATACATTTAGGAAGAAGCCCAAAGAATTAAACCCTTATTTGAGCAGGAAAAGACCAATTTATATAAAGGACAGTCTTAACTCCTAGATGTTGGAATAAATATCAACTCAATTATACTCACAGATTGGTATTCTGTGGTTCCCTCTATGCTGGGGGATTTTTTACCTTTCTCTAGTTTATCCAAAAGCCTGTAAGACATACTATTCCAAGATTACAAATATCAGCTAATATGTTTGATCACTAGCATATGAAGCACACAGCACCCAGAATGGCATTTCAAATCTTTTGCATTTGACAATGGAGAGCTGAGAAAACTCAGAGTTTTTGTTTAGTAACTTTTCTAAAGCCCCTGGTTAGGACATGATGAGCTTTAAAGTCAAATACATGTAAGGGTGGATCTCAGCTCTGCATTTTCTCTCTGTGCGCATACACTGTTCCTTTTGGCTAACCTGTTTCTAATTTGTGTTCTGATTACTTTCAGTGACATTTTTTTGTCACTGTCAATGCCAGACACAGAAGCTATGCCTCCAATGCAATTTGAAGGCTCCACTGCAGCTGAGACCCATCAATGTTGTCACAACGGCTGATGCCTGGAGTCACAGACAGTGGTGTTAGTAAGACTGCCACTAGTTAATTCCCTGAAGTCACTAGCTCTTCCAATAAAGACATAGTCTGCTTTTGCTGCTCACTGTCATTAAAAATATACTTTCTAATTGTTTTTTGAACTTTGGTTCTAAGAAACTAAGAGTGAGGTTGCAGGACAAGAAGATACAGACAAAAGGAATGGTAGTTTTTGTATGTCGTACTCCTCACCAAGATATCAATCTGGAACCAAGTTGGACGCGAAAGAAGGGGAGCTCAGATGAGCCAAGGAATTCTCAATTTGTTCTCCAGATACTGTCTCTCACAGCCTGTTCCAACAATCATCTCCACCTCAAATGAATGTCCTTGAGTTTTCAACAATGTAGCCTGTAGCAGTGGCCAAATAGGAGGTGGATACACTCACTAATAGGCAGCCAACTGGACTAGCTAATACCCTCTTATTTTTACAACCAAGACTTCCGTCAGGGCACAGCTCAAGAATGTGTCAATTTACTGCTGTGGATCAAACCCTATAAAACTTTATCATTAGGTCTGTGAAATATCAAATGAAGTAGTCCAGCTATTCCTTATAATCCCTGCACTCTTCAGACCAACTGTGTATTTATGACTCAACTGTCAAATATAACCTTTTTTTCTAATGGCACTGTTACCCTCTTGACTAAAAAGGAAAATCGTTCCTCTATGTTACTGATCTTTTACGTAATTCATTGTGGTGGGGGGCGGGGCATGCAGGGAGGTGATTAAAGAAGAAAAAAGGAAATGAAGGTGATTTTTGAAAACAATAATTCATGTGGACTTTGAAATTATATAGACCTGAGTTCTCCTCATTGTCAACTTGACAGAACAAAGATATTCATAGAAACAGAAGCCTAATAATCTGAAGCCATATGTAGATGTCTATCATCATCTAGCTCTAGGATTTGGGAGAAATTCTATCACCTTTCCAAGACCCACCTGTAATACTGAGACAATAATCACAACTAATTTACAGAGTTATTACAAGACCAGAGGAATCATCTAAAAGAAATCAGCAGCTAGAATTTAAAACACATTAAGTAATTGCTATGAGTAGGTCAACTATTCTTAGGACAAAGCAGAATGACCTTCTGCTGAGTATTTAGCCTTGTCCCCTAAGTTCTACCGTGAAGTCTCTACTTATGTTAAGCTGTGCTGAATCAACCTTCAACATTATTTTTTTCCCCTTCTTGTCTAAAACCTGGGGCTGGATTACCAAACCAGTCAAATAAGCATGCTTAGGACACCAGAAAAGCAAGTAAGAGATGCATCCAGGAAGCTGACAGAACTCATTAGCCCATCATATCTTCTTCCTGATCTGGCTCAATAGACTGCCTGGCAGCACCACCTGGGAAGCAGAGGTCTCCCCAGAGAAAATACGCAGTTCTAGCCCAGGTCAGAAAAGATATATATTCAGACAAAGAACAGGGCTTCGTCTTTCAAACTCTCCTGTATTTTTAAAAATATATATAAAAAGATATGCTAGCTCTGGGAAAATGATGATCCTATGTGTAGTAGGGATTAGATAACTCATCATAGGGATTCTCTGTGTCTTACTTATAACCTGCAGGGGAAAGGACATAGAGAGAAAATTGTGCATGGGAGCACAGATAAGACCATTAAGCTTTGACTTCAGAAAAATTAAAATACAATTATAGCTAATAGATAATTATAGCACCATTAAGGTGATGAGTTAATTATTATATTAATTGGCAGGTTAATGGAACTCCAATATGGATTTTTAAAGTCTGAATTTAAATAACAGGGAAACAATATGTTGAGAATTTTCTCTAGATAATCTATCTGTACAAAAATATGCATTTTTCTCCATGGATTCCTGATGGCATATTTATTCCTCTCAACTGATACTTCGTAAACACTTAAATAAGACAGCATAATAGACACCAATGATCTGTAGTGAGTACGGAAACTTTAAAGACTGTGTAACTTGAAGTGTGATGTCAGCTTTGTTTCAACTTGATTTTTCTTCATCAAAATAAATGATTTATTGGATATCTGTGGCCTTTGCAGGTCTTCTGAGTTTGAATTACACTCAATTCTGGGTGGGACCAATAATTCTAATACCTGTTAATGTTTGCTCTCCTTTTGGGTGGTCTACCAGAAACTGTAACCTTAAGTAAATCAATCCCGGGCTAATTCTGTGCTGGAAGTCTGCGTGATTAGCAGAAAGCATGGGCTTTGCAGTTTCAGAGCTTAAATTTCCATATAGCCCCCAGTTGTAGAATTCTGGGAAAGCCACTCGTTTATAAAAATATCTGAAATTGCCAGAAGAACCTTCACCATAGTTATGTCCATTTAAGTTCACAGATTCCCAAGAAGGAAAGACTTCTTTTGCTGAGGGAATCCATAGACAGGTAGACAGACAGATAGATTTTTCCTTTTTGATATCACAAAAACATGAACAGACATACCCAAACTTTATTAAAAAAAAAATGTTTCTCTGAATAAGAAAGAATTAGCACTACAATATTTCATTATCCTCTGTAGTATAATAAAAGTGTGTGTAGATCTAGAAATGGAGATTATATATACATATATATATATATAGTCTTTGTCCCCCCTGTTCCTGGCACAGATCTTCACAAACCTTTGGAACTTTCAGAGTGATGGTAGGTTTTTGTTATGTTAATGAGGCGATCCTTCCAGGGCCCAGAGATAGCATCACAATGAAGGCTGGCAGAAAGAAAAACCCAGCAAGTGATTTGAGAGTTACAGCATTCAGAATAAGGTATTGGAGACTGAGTTCAATCATGCGCCCAATGATTTAATCAACTATCGCTATGCAATGAAACCTTGATAAAAACTGAGCAATGTGGCTCACAAAGCTTCCTGTTTGGTGACCACACTGATGTACAGGCATGGGGACATGGGCACACCCCTACTCCACAAGGAAAGAAAGCCCTGCTCTCAGGCCCTTCCAGGCCTTGCCACTATGTGTCTCTTCCTCTATTCATTTGAATTTATTATAATAAAATGGAAAATTCTAAGTACAGTTGGTCCTATAAAAACATGGGTTTGAACTGCATGAGTCCACTCATACAATTTTTCTATAAATACAGTATAGTACTATAAATGTATATTCTCTTATGATTTTCTCTTAACATTTTTTCTAGCTTGCTTTATTCTAAGAATGTATAACATTCAAAACACCTGTTATTCAACTGTTTAGGTTATTGGTGAGACTTCTGGTCAACAGGCTCTTCATAGTTAAGTTTTCACAGTATCAAAAGTTACATACGGGTTTGTGACTGCACAGGGGGTCGGCACCTCTAACTCCCATGTTGCTCAAGGATCAACTCTGCAGCAGTTTCCTGAATTCTAGGAGTTATTCCAACAAATTATCACACCCGAAGAAACACTGCAGGAATCCCTGAATTTGTAGCCTAGCTAGGCAAGAGTGTAGGTGGCTTGCAGTCACCCAAGACTTGATGCTGGTGTGTGAAGTGGGCACAGAGTCTTGTGACATGGTGGCCCTGACCTGCAGGGTTATTGCTAACTATGGTTAGTTAGTGTCAGAAATGGAATAAATTGTGGGGCCCCTAGTTGGTATCAGAGCACTGGTGATAGAAGTAATCTTCCTATTATTGTTCACAAAGGAGAGGGACAAAACACAAAACAAAACACACTCTATGACATAGATCTTGTCTACCTTGCCAAGTACTGATTAATCAACCAATTCACAGAGATCGTTACAGTACCTCAATAAGAAGAGAAAACTGGTTTTTTTTTTTAATTTTTTTTTTCAACGTTTTTAATTTTATTTTTGGGACAGAGAGAGACAGAGCATGAATGGGGGAGGGGCAGAGAGGGAGGGAGACACAGAATCCGAAACCGGCTCCAGGCTCCGAGCCATCAGCCCAGAGCCCGACGCGGGGCTCGAACTCACGGACCGCGAGATCGTGACCTGGCTGAAGTCGGACGCTTAACCGACTGCGCCACCCAGGCGCCCCGAGAAAACTGTTTAAAAGTAGTAATAATTACCAGCTCGAGTTATGCTGGATGTGTGACTATAACATTCCCTTCAGAGCCTCAATAATTCCTCATTCACCAAGTTTGAACTTGGGAACAGGCCCCTAAATTCTGGTGAAGCCAACATCAGTGTGTGACCTGAGACATGGAAAGAATCTACAGAAAGTATATGTTGCATATTAGATTCTTAACCAATGGTTCTTTCCTTCTTTCTTTTCCTCCGCTAATTGTAAAACCCAAATGTCTCTTGTTCTGCTGTTTTCTAGAATTTTCAGAATACTGTGCTTGATATTACTAGGTGATCAATTCATGTTCTCAGCATTAAGAGGAACTGCACATGGCCAACACTTTTTTTTTTAATTTTCAAGTATTTTCATTTATTTTTGAGAGAAGGAGTGGGCAGAGAGCAAGGGAGACACAGAATGGGAAGCAGGCTCCAGGCTCTGAGCTGTCAGCACAGAGCCCGTCGAGAGACTCATACCCAAGAGCCACAAGATCATGACCTGAGCCGAAGCTGGATGTTTAACCGACTGAGTCACTCAGGTGCCCCTGGCCACCATTCTAATCCATCTATGAAGAGTAGAAAATATTAAAAGAATATTTATCACATTTCTTTTTCACAGAACTTCACATTCAACTCTTGCTGAGCCATACAATTGCTGAGACACCTAACATTCCAGCAGTTGACAAAAACATTCACGAGGCCCTGAAATCTTTGTGAGGACGACAGAATGTGTTCTTTCCTCAGAAGCCCATTAATGTTACATGTGCACACCAAAGCAATGTAAGCCTTAGCTGGAATATGTGCAAATGTTACATCACAGTTCTTACTAAGTAGGAGCAAAACACTCTCAGAAAACTCACTGAATTCCATCCCAAGTGTTCAGACACTGTCTGCAAAGCAAACTCATGGTCACAAAGAAGACAGAAGTCTGTTGAGATTTTATAGCAGGTTCTTGATGCAGCTTCTTCAGAAGAAAGAGATTAAACATAAATCCTAAAGCTATTACGTAAGTTGTACATTTTGCTTAGTTTTAGTGTTGTTAGTAATTTATGTAATGACATTCTTTAGCTCTGAGTTCAACAATTAGTTGTTTTTAATAATCATGCCAACTCAAGGGGTGCCTGGGTGGCTCAGTCTTTTAAGCATCCAACTCTTGATTTTGGTTCAGGTCATGATCTCACAGTTCACAATACAGAGCCCTGCTTAGGGCTCTGGCTGACAGTGTGGAGCCTGCTTGGGATTCTCTCTCTCCCTCTCTCTTTGCCCCTACTTCACTCGTGCTCTCTGTCTCTCTCTCTCAAAATAAACAAACTTAAAAAAAAAATCATGCTAACTCAAGGGGGTGCCCGGGTGGCTCAGTCATTTAAGCGTCTGACTCTTGATTTCAGCTCAAGTCGCGATCTCACAATTCACGGGTTCGAGCCCTGCATGGGGCTCTGTGCTGACAGCAGGGAGTCTGCTTGGGATTCTCTGTCTCTCCCTCCCTCTGTGCCCCTCCTCCACTTGTGCCCTCCCTTTCCCGCTCTCTCAGAATACATGAATTTAAACAATAAATCATGCTAACTCAACACTCAAATTAACAATTGGTTCTCAGTTTAAAACATCTTAAATATTTTACCATCATGTTGTAATTTACTTTTTTTCTTAAGATCTCAGTTTTAGGAATACTAATGGTTCCTCAACATATGCCTGGATTGGTGACTTTATTTTCCAATTTTACAAGGTAAAGTTAGAGAGAAATAAGCAGTTACTCTAATAGTCACCTGTATATGTGAAATGCCTGCAGGAAGACTAGACAGTTCAATTTAGGTCGCACGTACCATGCAAAAACATAGAACAAAGGATATTCTTTCACAGCCTGAAATTTTGTACCTTATCGTTCCTATAAAAAGGCATCATTTCAAAATCAAATATGCCTATTTATTTACCTTTGCACCTGAAAGGTTGTCATTTGGTATATGTAGAGATTAACACTAAGGAGGGAAACGTCATTCTGAGCACAGAGAAGTCCAGTACATTAGATCATAAACACTGAAAGTCCCAAGAACCATGCAGGCACAGTGTTCTTAAAATACTTGTTCCTCAGCCAAGAAAATCTAAGATTCCAAAGTGGGGTGTTGAGTTAGGTAGGTTTTGTTTTCATCCCTGCTACCAGAGAGAATTCTTCTGCAGGCCTTTCTCCTATTTCCATTGTTTATCGGGGGAAAAGGAAAATTTTGGTTTTGAGGACACATGACAAATGATTTCTATAAACTTTGAAAATTGTGAATTTTACATTACTTTCAAGATCACTGCTCCTCCACACTCTGTGATATCATTCTGAGTCATATCACCAATTTCCTCAGAATTGAGGACACCCTGTGACTCCTCACACTGAATAAGCTACTGAAAATGGGCACCAAGAGGTTTGACAATCTTTCTGGAAAGTGAGACCCAAGGAAATAAATTGGAAGACAATCCTTCTTGAAACTACTCTGCAAGGGGCAGTCAGGCCTTTTTTCTCTCATTTTCCAGAACCTCCAAGAAACTTAAGAAAAAGACGTGGCCCAGAGAACCCTCACTGCCACAGGCACTGAGAAAGAGATACGGAGATAATAGTTTCTGTCACAGAACAGAACAGTCTGTGACGGCTTTTCTGCAGGAGTTATAAAAGTGAGGCTAACACACTCAGTGTGAGCTCCCGCTTGCTCACGAATACTCATGCATACTCACGTTCCAGGGACTGCCACGGCTCCAGACGCCACAGGGAGGCGACGCCACGTGTGTCTTCAGTGTATCCATCAGTAACAGCAAACCAGGAGAGCGGTCCTTGCTCCTGCTGGGCTGGCGGCTGCCCGTGACCCTCCCAGGCACGCATGTTCAGCATCAATAAGAGCTAGTTGATTCACCTGCTCCAGGCTTCTGCTGTTGTTTCTATCATTGATTTTCTCTGAGTTGATTTTAATTTCTTCTGCCTGGTTATATTGCATATTTGCTAACTGACTTAACTACATTTTTTGAATACTGTAGATCATTTCTAATTAATCAGCTAAAAGTGAGAATTAGCACTAATAACACAAGTCCTGAAGATTTACTTCTCTAGCCACCTAGCCCACTCCGCACTCCACTACCAGACCTTTGAACTCTTGCATTCGCCTCTAGTTACGGCCTATAATCTTTATCGGCTGTGGGGACTGATCCTGAATCTTAAGGCCCTGGACTCACCTCCTAGAATGCAATTACTTCCTCAGAACTGGTATCCTTCTGCCTATATTGGTAAATCAACACCCTGTGGGAATTTGTTGGGTGTGGAAATTCTATGGAAATTCTCATCCCATACCAGAACCAGGATTTCCAGGGGGGCAGAGCACAGCGATTTGGCTTTCCCAAGCTCTCCAGGTGATACTGATGAGACCCATTAGGGTATCCAAAGACTCCCACTTTAACCAGCCTTTTGTCCTCAATCCAATTATTTTGTTACCACCTGAGCTTTAGGCCTTCTTCATGGGGGCATTAGGACCATGGAGAATGCAGTCAGAGGCACTAAACTGGGGCAGGTGGGCATGATCATAAAACAAAAGAATAAGCATACACAGTAATCCTTAATTAGAAACAATACACACAGTGCCAGGTAGAAACTATAGCCCCAATCCAACAAACTAATATTTACCTTAGGGGATTATATATTCCTATGTTGGGGGTTGTAAACATAGGGACAATAGGAAGGAAGGGGGAAAAAGAGAGAGAAAGAAGAAGGAAAAAATGAAGAGAGGGAGGAAGGAAGGAAGAGGAACGAAGGGAGGAAGGTAAATAAAGTTATTTTGTACATTGCTCCTTTACCCAGAGCATGTCAGTCTAGTCAGAAGAATCCACAAGTGGAGAACCTAACGGAATCATTGTTCTAAGAGGCAACTGTGTTGATGGAGGTGGCAGAGGGAGACAGCCTCAAGAGAAATGAATACATCAAGAGGAAAGAGACTGAGAAGGGAAGCAAGTGAGAAGGTGAGCGTAATTAGCATGAAAGCTCTAAGTCCTGACATTTCACTACGATCATAGCCAGTCAGTGGCTGCATGTGTAATTGGATTAGTTAGCATCAATGTGGACACAGCATCATCACGTGAACGGCCTTGGTCCCCTCCAGTGCCCAAGTTAGAGAGTTGGTAACCCAAAGAGACAACATAACAGCTAGAATTTACATTTCATATGAATCTTCTCTAATTATGACAGAATAATTATACCATATCTCAAGCCCTTTCCATCTGCTATTACTGGTGCTATGAAAAAGAGAAAGTGGAAAGTGTTCTCTCCAAAGTTACCTTGAGAACTTGTATTTTCCTCTAAGTACTCTTGTGATGCAGTAATAAGAAGATGGACTTTGGGGTCCAAAGAGGAGTGGCCAAAACACAATTCTTCCCACGGAACAGCCCTGTGATACTGAGCAAGTTCCTTTATCCATTTTTGCCGTAATTTATTCATCTGCAGAATGGGATGACTTTTGTTAAAAGTAAATGAGGCCCTTGTTGGGATGAGCATCGGGTGTTACATGTAAGTGATGAATCACTAAAGTCTACTCCTGAAACCATTATTACACTATATGTTAACTAACTTGGATTTAAGTAAAATTTAAAAAAAGAAAAAGAAAAAGAAAAAAAAAGTAAATGAGGAGAAGTGTGTTTGGTCGGCGTGTGGCTGACTAGAAGCCTCCCCAACCACAGTGAACTTGTGTGTTTTGCTGCCTTCAGAGCCTGACACGAAGCCTTTCTGGCTCAGAAACATTATTCTAGCAGTGGGTCAGAATGGACAGACTGTGTTTCCCTCTTACAAGAACTCTCAGATGAATATATGGAACTGAATACCGATGGTTTTTTATATCCTGTGACATATAATTACCTAGATAACTCAAAACCGCTCTGCATTGGCAACCTTAATTTAAGAAGCCATATTACGATCAGAAAAGAGTTTGGTGGATAAGAAATTAGGGGCAGAGAAGGACGGGTTACGTGTTTCTATTCTCATGAGATCTGGCTGAGAAAACCCAGTTCAGCTGCTTCTGCATAGAAATTGCCTTGAAATGGGACTATTATGTTTCCCTCTCATTGTCCAAGGCACTGTATTCCCAGAGTAGTCTTTGAATGGGTACTGTCTACCTTGATATCCTTGAGTCTTCCTTATTTTTTTGTTCTTTTTCCTAAGCAATCCCCCACTGATTGGCATTATGTAAAAGAGGACATTGTATCATATATTAATTTAAAAAGTGACACTTGAAATAAGGCAAACCTAGTTTCACATCCCAGTTCTGCTAACTACAAGTTTGTAACTTTGGAGAAGTGACTTAACTCTTCCTATCTGAGCATCTTACATGGAAAATATCTTCTTTTTTTTTTTAATGTTTATTTATTTTTGAGAGACAGAGAGAGACAGAGTGTGAGCGGATGAGGGGCAGAGAGAGAGAGAAAGACACAGAATCTGAAGAGGCTCCTGGCTCTGGGCTGTCAGCACAGAGCCTGACGCGGGGCTAGAACTCACAAGCTGTGAGATCATGACCTGAGCTGAAGTCGGACGGTTAACCCACTGAACCACCCAGGCGCCACTTACATGGAAAATATCTTTAACAATGGTGCCTGCTTCACAGCTTGTTTTTTTTTGTTTTGTTTTTTTTTTTTTTTTTAAGTAAAATCACGTTTGACCTCTATTGTGGTACTGTTATTATTCCCATTGTACAGATTGGTAAACAGAGGTTTATAGCATGTATGATTTACCACTGGAATAGTCATAAGTGGATGATCTAAAATTCAAACAAAAACCTAGTGACTCCAAATTCCACTCACTTAACCACTACTCCATGGGGGAAGATGAAACCTTCTAAAGTAAAGAATGGGATTGATGGCATAAAATCTTCCAGAGTCTGTCTCTTATACATGACGGGGGGTGTGGTGAAGAAATTGTTCTCTTTGGCTCTTCCACAGTGCCAAATGCTCTCTCTTTCCTGTTGGATCCTTGTGTGATCATGCTAATCTCCTTTGCTTTTCTACTCTTGCACTACTGACAGTTTGCTACCATGATAAGGAAAAGCTCAGTCCTGTTTGTAATGAGAGGAGCCATCTATCCATGATGCCCGAGACAGTCCATTTCAGTTTTAAATGAACTCCATTTTATTTGGGTTAACACAGACGCAAGAGCCTTAAGCCTCACAAAAGCCTTTCCAATTGCCTCTCTCCCAAGCTCTTCCTGATCTCCTGTGCTCCTTAACCCTGTAGTGTGTTAACTGGAGAAACGCTGATGGTATCCTGTGATACATGCACGTGCGACATGTAGTAACCATCACAAACCTGTCTACACAACTGAGATTCACATCAACTAATCAAACTGCAACCTTGCCCATCTTGTCCTCCTTTCTCCTTAGCCACAGGAATGCTTTTGCTTGTGCATCTGGCTTGATTCCCTTTTTGCCTCAGTCTCCATGTGTGGAAATAACCTCTACAATCCAGTAACCTCTGCTGTGTGAGTATTAATAAGTGTTTGCATCTTACACCTTTGGAGTCTGCTGTCATTAGCCCAGCCATCAAATTTAGGTTCCTGAATGGGTTACGACCAAAGCTCTTGGCCCATTTAAAATACTGCTTAAATAGCACCTTCCTATTCTTATACAAAGTTCTCCTTTCAAAAGGTTTTATAAAAACACTAATCCTAAAATAAATTCAAAGGAATGGACATCCCCTGAAAAATGATATAACATTCAACACTTCATTGACTTCCTCCTCTCCCCAAAAGTCCTCTTTCCTTATTTTTTATGTTTCTTTTGAAGCCATAAAGCTCTTCCTTGTTATCTAAGGTATACCTTAATTCTTTATTTATAAATTTTGATCACCAGTTACACAGTGGCAACAGAGGACACAAAGATTAAAATATTGCTAAGTATTCACATAGATGCTTCACCTTTACCATCGTGGAGTCTAATTAGAAGATATCAATTCTCTATGTATGATATCTTTTCATTAGCATTCATCTCGTTTTTTTAAAAAGCTACTAATACTATCCAGGCTCAGGGCTTTAGTTCTTCACTTCTTTAATATTCCAGTAGCCTCCACTTTGTTTTAGTACTATAAATGAACCTCTGACCTTCACCAACACTCACACAGAGAGAGAAGGAGAGGAAGAGAGAGAGAGAAGGCATCCTATATCATATACATACATTTCATCTGTCCTTTATAACTCCAAGTATTTAATATCGATTATAAAATAAATTTGAAATTCTCTTATAACTCTAAACTGCTAATTCCAAACACTCTATACACCCACTTATGTGTTTTTCTACCTTGAGAGTTCCCACCTTTTACTCTTAGGTTTTCTCAAACAAGGAAACCTCTTTCCTATTCTAAATTCATCTGTTAAAATCCCATCTTTTCTTTTCTCCTCCAACTTTTAATTTTGAAAAATTCTAAGCCTACATTAAAAATGATAGAATGGTACAAAGGACTTTATTACATTGGCTTTAACGTTCTTTGCTCTCACCCTCCCCACACACACAAACTCACATACAGTCACATGTGCACATACCCTGCAGATCCACTTGATATTGAGTGACAGACATTTTGACACTTCACCCTTAAATAAATAATTCAATATTTGTTTCATAAAAACAAGGGCATTATCTTATATTACCACAATAATATCATTACACCTGTCAATCCAGTTTTAATATTAGTCACTACTATGGTAGATAGTTCTTGATAACACTGAGAGTTTACTGTTTTATTCACCTGGCCACATATCTTGATGCTTTCCTCCTTCAAAATGTACCTTAGCCTATGTACTTGGAAATGCATGTGACAAAACACCCATAGTAAGCTTCTCTCAACCAATGAAGTCTTGAAGCAGTGGATAACTATCCCAGCCCTTTGTCTTTCAGTTATGTTTCTGGAGTGCATTCTACACAGCTGCTCATCAGAGAATTCTTGGAGGAATAATTACCCCAATGTGTGAACAGCTACATTAATGCTGCACCATACATATGAGGACACGACTTCCCTGTTTCACTGTGTCCACTCCATTTCTCTTCCTGGGGTCACCTTTAAAATAAACTACCCAGGGGCACCTGAGTAGCTTAGTTGCTTAAGCATCCAACTTAGCTCAGGTGGTGATCTCACAGCATGTGGGTTCAAGCCCCACATCCAGCTCTGTATGTGCTGACAGCTCAGAACCTGCAGCCTGTTTCGAACTGTGTGTCTCCCTCTCTCTTTGCCCCTTCTCCACTCATGCTCTCTCTCTCTATTTCTCTCTCTCTCTCAAAACTAAACATCAAAAAATTATAAAAAATAAAAAATAAAATAAACTACCCGTATACAAATTGTTATCTGAAACTCTCATCTTTAGAGAATCAAAATAAGCCTTATACCAGACAAAATTCACACAGATTTAATATTATTGAATATTAAATTTACATGCAAATTTCTTTAATTGTCCAAAAATGTTTTTCCCCAATTCAGGATCCAATCAAGGATCACTTACTCTATTTATCTGTCTTTAAGTGAAGTCACCCCATCTCCATCATTTGTTTGTTTCTGTCATGGCATTGAGAATTTTAAATATCTGGCACCAGTTTCCCTGTTGAATGTCTCACAGTCTGGATTTACCTAATTTCTTCTTCATGATTATTTAAGGTTAAACACTACATAAATGGTATTAATCACATCAGAAATCACATCAGAAAAAATCCTTCCAATTTCTGAAGACTCAGTTCCATATTTGCATTGGAAACCATTTCATTTTGCTCATTCTATAAGTGACCCGATTCTGGATGAACTATGAAATCCTAGCCTGTGTTTGTTTCACACAAAAGGCTTTGCATACATACATGAGCACTCCACTAAGATAATAAGCCCACAAATTTATTATTGTATCTTGGTCATTTTGTAGTTCTTCAAGTGACTTTCAAAACACTGATGGCTTTCCCTGGAGTGAATTAAAATATAAATAACCCTAATAAAAGTGTTTGGGTGTTATAATAACTCCTCTCCTAAGTATATTAATGAACATAGTGATAATATTTTTCTTCCTCACTTAATAATCTATAAGAAAAAATAAACAAGCTTCCCCATAGCTGAGGTCATCTAACCACAGAAAACTAAATAAAATGTTTACCCATACATACATGCACCCAAATACATACATGCACATAAATACATATCCACATATACATTTCTATGAGTTTTTGATGCTTCCTGGGAATGAGGTTGTTGTTTTTTTTTAATTATGAAATATGCTCTGCTATTTCAGTAATTGAGTATTAAAATTTCTGACATTTTCATCTTTAGAAATACAGCCCATTCACAACCAGTCATTTGTTAAATTTGGAAACTATTCATTTTCTTGGTAAGTTTCTTCCCTTCTGGGTGTACATACAATGCAAGTTACTGCACCAGGATTTTTTTTAATACATCATACAGAGAAATGAACCTGAAATCCATGTGGTGGAGAAAATAAATTTACCCTCTATCGGAGTTTTTGCAATGACAGGGTATCTTATTGATCTCTCACTCTTTGCTCACCTGCAAGGCCATTATGTGCTAACCAAACATTACATGAATTGACAGGTTTTTTTTTCTTTTTTTCCTCCTACATCTACAATAGCACCACAAAACCTGCCACTCAAAATGTCTCTACAAGGGGTTATCTATTTCAAGTTGTAAAGGAGATTGTATTGGGGGGGAGGGGAGAAATTTCTCTTAAGAGAAGTACTACTTTCTATTACAATATCTCTCTGTCAAGCATTTTATCCTGTGGCTTCTTGAGCTTTGAAAGGAATACCATACTTCAATTCTCTCTAAAACCCTAATCACTCTAATCTTTCAAAGACTAATTTGGCTCAATAGATTTTCATGGTTGTTAATCTATACTATCAGCCATTTTGCTGCCATGTTTTCAGTCCAGCCCCACAGAACTGCAGGAACAGCACACCTACCAGCCCTTACAGATTAGCCATAGCCAACCTCTAAATTCTTTATCAGTTTTCAATGTCCATCCTTAATTATTTTAATCTCCTCTGTCTCAGCTAGCTTTCATCTGATTTCTGGATTTTGCATCCAAATGCCATTTATAGCATAAGCTACTACATTTTTCAATTAATATGTGTTTCTGTTTCACCTATGTTCTCACTCCTGTTTCCTCATCAAAGACCTAGGCATTTTGCGCTCCTCTCTGCTTATCACTGAATGGCTTTCCACACTAAGGAATCCATTGTTTGGTTCTGGTTTTGAAGCCTTGCTGCCATATTTGCCGAAGGTGGAAGAAAGTCAGAAAGATGATTTTTTTTCCAACCTGCTTTAGAATAGGTGAGAATCACAACTCATATTTGTATAATCACTTAAGAATATCCCTATTTAACATATATTTAATGTTAATACTATTTTTTCAAGCACTGTACAATATTCCCAGCATATAGAAATACCAATGGTTAGTTCTTGAAAAACCGATAATGCATTATTCTCCACTTGTTTCAGAAACAATCCTCTGAGATATTAAGACTTGGATTTTCACCATGATCTAGATTGATTTAAAAAAAAAAAAAAAAAGAAAAAGTTAAGCCATGCGGTAGGGTCATAAGTCCAACAAGTGGCTCTGTGGGGCCAGTGGTCAGGTCTTAGACCCCACCACAAAGTCTTATCTCCAAACTACTAAGTCAAGGGAGATGTTGCCAGCACACTGTAATTGTGAGCATGAATTGACTAGTTACATCATATTTGGGTTCATCTTTTCTGTTTCCTAGAAACTGTGAATGTCAAAATGCACAATTAGTTATACGCCTATACAAGCAATTTGGTGAGAATGATTAAATTTCTCAATGCTATACACTTTTGTATACAGCTATAATTTTGCAGAAAGAAAAGTGAATGCTAATTGGAAAGTATTTGCACTCTCAAGAATGTTCACTTTTTAAAAAAAAAAATAAATCACAAATCTATTTGCAAATACCTTGAAAACTTTGCAAATAAATCATGTGTTTACTATGAAAACTCTACAATCACATTCTAGAATCGCAGCATTACAGAAATATTTTATTTATTTATGTATTTATTTATGTATGTATTTATTTATTTATTTAATTCATTCATTTAGTAAGCTTTAATTTTATTTAGAAAAAGAGAAAGTAGGAGTAGGGGAGAGGGCAGAGGGAAAGGGAGAGGCAGAGAGAGAAGGAGAGGTGAGAGAGAGAGAAAGAGAGAGAGAGAGATAAAATCTTCAGTAGGATCCACAATTAGCATGGACCTGATGAGGAACTCGGTCCCTGGACCCTGGGATTTTAAGGGAGAGAAACTGTGTACACAGATGGGGAAGAGGGGCAGAGGGAGAAAAAGCGATAATTTTAAATAGGCTCTATGCTCAGAGCAGAGCCCAGGAAAATATTTATTATGTAATTACCCACATGTGCCTATGAATGATAGATATATAGGACATATTCTTTATAGGAAGCAATTACACATTCATTCATTCATGCATTCCTGTAAGTATATATTTATTAAGTGCTTACTTTGTGTTATGCTCTCATTTTACTCAAAACTTATGAAATTATCACAGATTGTTGCATATAGTCTTTTTACTCAAGGATCTTATCCTTCATGTAGTCTCCCACATTTGAGAAGGAACTCTAATTTTTATTATCATTGTTATTAAACTGAACAACTTACTTTGTACTCTACTCCCCCCAACACAGTCACAGACCAAAAGCAGAAAGCTTGAAACTTAGAACACTAAGAAATGCATGATGAAGACATTTGAATTTTGTTTTATTCTAATCTGTTGAGGAACTGTTAACATTTTCAGCTGTTACTTTGTTCTTTTCAAACCTCCAGAGATTGGGGACGATAAGCTTTATTCTGTATCTAATGATGAATGTGGGCAAGACGAAACATTGCCAGAAGTAAACAAAACATAAAAGCAAAGCAGTTGTGCTAGGCTAAAAAATGATTCCTCTAGAATCTCATGCCATAATACCTGAAACCTGTGAATGTTTGATGAAACAAGGTCTTTTTTAGATGTATTAAAGAAGTTAATATATTATCCTGAATTAGCAGGGTGAGCTCTAAGTGCAATCAGAAGTGTCTTTGTAAGACAGAGGCAGAGGGACCTTGTAAATATACACACAAGACAGATTCACCTTGTGAATATACACACAAAGGTGAAGGCTATGAGCAGACAGAGTAGAGACAAGTGAAAAAGCGAACCTTGACTATTGGGATGATTCAACCACAAGCCGAGGAATGTCATCAACCACCAAACCTGGGGGAGACAAGAAAGTATTGTCTTCTGGAGCCTCCACTGGGACTGTATCTCTGCCCACACCTTGACTTTGGCCCAGTGATACTAATCACAGGCTCCTGTCCTCCAGAACTAGAAGAGAATAAGTGTGTATTATTTTAAGCCACAAGTTTGTAGTAATTTGTTACAGTGCCTTCAGGAGACTAATATGATAACACAACCTAACCTATGGCAGATAAATGTTTTTAATAAGAACAATGAACAAATATATTGAGTTCTCTGAATTCATTGTGTGGTTTCAGAAGGTGACAAATTCTCTGAAGAGCATTTTCTTTAACTCTAAAATGGTGGCAAATCCAGCCATGATGGTGTAACTGGATTTGCCCCCCAACACACACATCTTAAAAACCAGAAAACTTGAAAAATATGTTTTGAAATATAATTAGTAAATGGAAATTTTAAGGTATAGCAAGACCAACAGAACAATATTTAAGCATCACTGGAAAGATAGTTTGTTACTCAAAGTTCCCAAGAAGAGGGGTCATGCCACATGGTCTGTGTTGTTTGGGGGAGACGGGGATGCACCAGAGTCAGTCGGGTGGCAGCTAGAGAGGAGGAGCTATAAGTCAGAGCCTTTATTGTGGTTTCTTCAGAAAGAAACAGGTGAAGTGAGGGTAAGAAGACTTAGAATTGGCTGATTTAGATAACTTCTCTGTGCTCTAGGGCCTGAAATATGTCCTGGTTGTCTGGTAAGTGGCTCTGGGTAATCAGGACAGGTGGGTACTGGTCCAGAGAGAAAGATGGAGGTGGCTGGAATGTGACCTCTGGATTGGGTGGTTTCTATCTGAAAAATGAATCCCTAGGAAGAGGACTTCTCTCAAGAGGGGCAGGAGGTAACAAGTAGGCAGGAGGTCAAGGCAAGGTGAACAAGGCAAATCATTATGGTTGTTCATAAAAAGGCATATGCAATCTACGCATGTGGGGCAGATGTTAAAGCATCAAATTTATGGAAGGTTGAAACATGGTTAATATGATATATGAAACAAGTTTTTTTAGATATTAAATAATATGGAGCATAAAGAATAACCCTCAGGGAAGGAAAACAAAGAGGCAAGCCCTAACCTGGGAGAGAATTTATAGGCCACAGCTCAGAGAGTATAAACCTATACAAAGTCCAGAGGTTTCATCGAGTGGAGGAGGCAGAAGCATGGAAAGGCAAAGCATGGAAAAGGAGACCACTGTCCAGAACGAGAGTTCATGAAAGCCATGAGAATGGAGGATTTGGCTGAGTACTAATCTTTGCAAGCTTGTGAGTTAACAGCGGAGCATGCTCTGTCGGGTTTTTATTCTGTATAACAAGTGGTACAATCTTTTGTAAAGGAAAATGGCAGGAAATTAAGAGGTATGTTGTGAACTCTAGAGAAACAGTTAAAAACAAAACAAAATAGTTTTCATACCTAAAAACTCAATAGCAGAGATAAAATGGAATAAACAATATTCTATTAACCCACAAAAGGAAGGGAAGGAGTCACCTGATGATTTCTTTCCTTCTTTTGGAAACAATGGAGAAAGGAGACACACAGAAGAAAGAGGATACATGAAAGAAGAGAGAGAACGGATAGAAAAAAAGCAAAATGACAGATATAAAAATACACTGGTAAGAATATGAAACATAAACTGTCACATGAAGACAGAGATGATCAGATTTGATATCTGATTTGATCTGATATTTGATATCATATAATATCTGCAAAAACACCTCCTTTAAGCTACTTTAAATACAAATAGGTTAAAATAAAAGGATGAACAAGCTGTACCATACAAAAATGAATAAGAGCAAGCTGGAGTTTCTATGTTAATATCAGACCGAATACTTTTCAGAACAAGAAATAGTATCAAGTATAAATAATGATATTTCATACTGATAAAATAAAGATTTTATTCGTCAAGAGAACAGGACAAACCTAAATATGTATGCATCTAATAGTAGAGCATCAGAGGCAGGAAGCAGAGTATGAGGGAGCTGAAAAGAGATGCAGAAAAATCCATTACTTTAAGTCGAGATCTCAGTGCTCTTCTGGCAACAGTTGGTAAAGGAAATAAACAGAAAATCAGTATCTCAAAGACCACTGACCAACTGCATTGGTCAAATTGCCCTAACTAACTGACATTTTCAAAACATAGCACCTCAGAAAAGAAAAATACACATTGTTCTCAATTGTGCATAGAACATTCACCAGGATAGACTGTATTTTAAACCACAATTCAAAACAATAAAAGAAGGAAGACACAAATTACCAGCATGTGAAATAAAAACAAAAACATGACGACAGATCCCACAGACATTAAAAGCCTGGCACGGGAATACTATGAATAAATGCATGTTAATACAGTCAACTATTTAGAAGAAATGGAAAATTTCTTGAAAGACACAAACTACCAAACTTGTTTAAAGAAGAAAAAACCTAAATAGTCCTATATCTGTTAAATAAGTTAAATTTCTACCCACAACTTTCCCAGAGATCAAACCTGTTGCCAAGATAGCATGATTAGCAAATTCTCCTACAAATATAAGGAATAATTGTATCAACTGTACAGAAACTCTTCCAGAATACAGAAGATACATTGCTCAACCCGTTTATGACATTATCATTCTGATACCAATGCGAGGAAAAATAATTTCAAGAAAATTTGAGATCAATATTCCTCAAGAATACAAAAGAAAAATTATTTAACAAAATACAAACAAACAAAATCCAGCAATATACAAAAAAAGATAAATAATAAACAGGTGAGTTTATTCTAAGAAGAACAAATTTGTATTCAAAATCAGTGTAATTCACGCATTCATGTTCAAAAAATATGATTATCTCAATTAATGTTAAAAAAAAAAAACCTGACATAATTTACCAAAGGAATAAAAGATAAATTCTTCAACTTGATTAAGAATAATCATGAAAAATCAACTGCCAACATCATTTTAATGCTGGAAGATTTCATTAGTTCCTCCTGTAACCAAGAACCTTAGTGGGTACCCCTTCTTATCTCTTCTCTTCAACATTGTACTAAACACCCTGCCAGACATAAGGAAAAAATAAAAAAAAACATAAAGAGCACAAATATTTGAAATCAAGGATAAAAATTGTCTTATTCATAAATGATATGTTTGTTTATATAGAAAATCCTAGAGAATCCAAAACTTGTACTAGAACTTATAAATTTAGTAAGTCTACATAAAGAAAGATGAAAAAGTAATACAAAAAGTTAATTCTATTTTATTACACTACTAGTGAACAAATGGAAAGTAAAATGAAAATAATTCCATCTACAGTGGCTTCAAAATTTATGAAATGTGAGAGGAAATTTTACAAAAAAAAAAAAAAGACATGTGCAGTGACAACTAGAAAATATCCCTGAGAAACATGAAAGTAGAACTAAATAAATCAGAAGGTTCATGATCATTGGGACGCCTGGGTGGCTCAGTTGGTTAAGTGTCCGACTTCGGCTCAGGTCATGATCTCACAGTTTGTGGGTTCGAGCCCTGCATCCGGCTCTGTCCTGATAGCTCAGAGCCTGGAGCCTGCTTCAGATTCTGTGTCTCCTTCTCTCTCTGCCCTTCGCCCACTCATACTGTTTGTCTCTCTCCTTCTCAAAAATGAACATAAAAAAAAAAGAAGGTTCATAATCAGAAGATTTAATACTTGAGATATATATTTTTCCTAAATTCAGTGATAGATTCAACTGAATCACAATCAAGAACCCAAAAAAATATTTTATATAGAAATTAACAGGTTTATTCTAATATTTCTAGACTTTCACTATCTCACTTCTGACATAATATAAAGTTAAAGCAGTGTAGGCATCATGCTATTAATATTAAAGTAAACACAGAGATGAAGTGCCAACAGAGTTAAAAAAAAAAGACTCACATTTATAGACAACTAATTTTCAACAGGGGTGCAAAGAGAATTCAAGGGGAAAGGATACTTCTGACAGTGGTGCTGTACCCATTTGGACATCATAGGCCAAAATGTTAACCTCAGCCCTTACCTCCTCCATGTGAAAATTATATAAAAGTGAATCTTAAACCTGTTAGTGTCAGAACTACAGAACTTGAACATGAAAACAGGAGAAAAAACATAAGTGACCCTGGGTCAGGGAAAACATTTTAAAGTAAGCAAATAAAGCACAAAGTATTAACAAAGACTTCATTTAAAGTCATGTCATCGGCAAATAGTGAAAGTTTGACTTCTTCCTACCTTTTTGGATGCCCTTTATTTCTTTTTGTTGTCTGGACGCTGAGGCCAAGACTTCCAATACTACATTAAATAGTAATGATGAGAATGGGAATCTTTGTCTTTTTCTTGACTATACGGGAAATGCTCTGTTTTTCCCCATTGAGGGGGAAAAGACCCTTTAGCAGTGGGTCTTTCATACATGGCCTTTATGACGTTGAGATATGTTCCATCTATTCCTACTTTATTGAGGGTTTTTATCAAGAATGGATGTTGTATTTTGTCAAAGGCTTTTTCTGCATCTATTGACAGGATCATATGGTTCTTATCCTTTTTTTTTATTAATGTGGTGTATCAGGTTGATTGATTTGCAAATATTGGAACTTCCCTGCAGCCCAGGAATAAATCCCACTTGATCATGGTAAATAATTTTTTTTAATGTACTGTTGAATTCAATTTCTGGTATCTAGTTGAAAATTTTTGCATCCAGATTCATCAGGGATATTGGCCTGTAATTCTCCCTTTTCAGTGGGGTCTTTGGTTTTGGAATCAAGACAATGCTGGCTTCATAGATTGAGTCTGGAAACTTTCCTTCCATTTCTATTTTTTGGAACAGTTTGAGCTGAATAGATATTAACTTTTCTTTAAATGTCTGATAGAATAACCCTGGAAAGCCATCTGGCCCAGGACTCTTGTTTATTGGGAGATTTTTTGATTGCTGATTCAATTTCTTTGCTGGTTCTGGGTCTATTCAAATTTTTATTTCTTCGTGTTTCAGTTTTGGTAGTTCGTGGTTTTTTTGTTTTTTTTTTTTAATTTGTCCATATCTTCCAGATTGGCCCATTTGTTGGTATATACTTTTTCATGGTGTTCTCTTATAATTGTTCTGCGATGTTTGTTGTGATCTCTCCTCTTTTCTTTTTTATAAGTCTGGCTAGGGTGTTATCAATTTTGTTTTTTTCTTTTAAAGAACTAGCTCTTAGTTTCGTTGATCTGTTCTACTGCTTTTTCTTACTTTGTTTCTCTATTGTTTATTTTTGCTCTGATCTTTATTATTTCCCTTCTTCTGCTGGCTTTAGGCTCTATTTGCTGTTTCCTTTCTAGCTTCTTTAGGTGTAAAGTTAGTTTGTGTAATTGGGACCTTTCTTGCTTCTTAAGATCGACCTGAATTACAATATACCTTCCTCTTGGGACTGCCTTTGCTGTCCCAAGGTTTTGGACTGTTGTGTTTTCATCTTATTTTTATTCCATGTATTTTTTTTATTTATTCTTGAATTCCTTGGTTGACCTATTCATTCTTTAGTAGGATGTTCTTTAACCTCCATGTATTGAGGGCTTTCCAAATTTTTTTCTTGTGGTTGATTTCAAGTTTTATAGCATTGTAATCTGAAAATACACATGATATGATTTTGATCATTTGTACCTATCGAGGGCTGATTTGTGACCCAGTACCTGATCTATTCTGGAGAATGTTCCTTATGCACTTGAGAAGAATATGTATTCTGCTGCTTTAGGATGAAATGTTCTGAATATATCTGTTAAGTCCATCCAGTCCAGTGTGTCATTCATAGCCTTTGTTTCCTTGTTGATTTTCTGCTTAGATGATCTGTCCATTGTTGTAAGTGTGATATAAAAGTCCCCTACTATTATTGTATTATTATGAATGACTTTCTTTATTTGCGATTAATTGATTTTTATATTTGGGTCTTTCAAGTTGGGGGCATAAATATTTGTAACTGTTAGGTCTTCTTGATAGATAGACCCATTAATTATGATATAATGCCCTTCTTTATCTTTTCTTACAGTCTTTGTTTTAAAACTTAATTTGTCTGATATAAGTATGGCTACTCTGGCTTGTTTTCTTTCTTTCTTTCTTTCTTTTTTTTTTTTTTTTTTGACATCCATTAGCATAATAGATGGTTCTCCATCCCCTCACTTTCAATCTGCCGGTGTCTTCAGGTCTAAAATGAATCTCTTGTAGGAAGCATGTGGATGGATTTTGTTTTTTTATCCATTCTGATATCCTATGTCTTTTTATTAGAGTATTTAGTCCATTTACATTCAGAGTGATTATTGAAAGATATGAATTTAGTGGCATTATGTTACCTGGAGGGTTGGTGTTTCCGGTGATGTTCTCTCATCCTTTGTAGTCTTTGTTGCTTTGGTCTTCTTCTTCTTCTTCTTCTTCATCTTCTCTCCATTCAAAGAGTTCCCCTTAAAATTTCTTGCAGGGCTGGTTTAGTCATCATGAACTCCTTTAGTTTCTGTCTGTTTAGGAAACTCTCTCTCCTTCTATCCTGAGTGACAACCTTGCTGGATAAAGAATTCTTGGCTACATAATTTTCCCATTCAGCATACTGAATATTTCCTGCCACTCCCTTCTGGCCTGACAAGTTTCAGTGGACAGGTCTGCTGCTAACCTTATGTGTCTACCATTGTAGGTTAAGGACCTTTTGTTCCTATCAGCTTTCAGAATCCTCTCTATCTTATTTTGCGAGTTTCACTATGATATGTCATGGGGTTGACCTCTTTTTGTAGATTTTGAGGGGAGATCTCTGTGCCTCCACTTGAATGTCTGCTTCCTTCCCCAGATTAGGGAAGTTCTCAGCTATAAGTTGTTAAAATAAACTTCTTTCCCCTTTTCCACTCTTCTTCTGGGACTCCTATGATATGGATATTGTTTTAATGGAATCACAAAATTCCTTAAGTCTCTCATTGTGATCTAATAGTTTTCTTTCCCTCTTCTTTTAGACTTCATTATTTTCCATAATTTCATGTTCTATATCACTTATTCTCTTCTCTCCTTCTTCAATCCTCATTGTGACTGTAACCAGTCAGTTTTGCATCTCAGTTATAGTATTTTTTTATTTCAGCCTGACTAGTCTTTAGGTCTTTGATCTCTGCAGAAAGGGTTTCTCGAGTGTCTTCTATGCTTTCCTCAAGCCCAGCTGGTACTCCAATGATTGTTGTTCTAAATTCTTGTTCAGCTATATTTCTTATATCTGTTTTGAGCAAGTCTCTGGCTGTGATTTCTTATTGGCGTTTCTTTTGGGGAGAATTCCTCCATCTTGTCATTTTGGCTAAGTTTTTGTCTTTTGCATGTTTTAAAAACTTGATATGTTTCTTGCACCTGAAAGTAATGCTATATTAAAAAGGGGTCATGGGGCACCTGGGTGGTTCAGTCAGTTAAGCATCCAACTTTGGCTCAGGTCATGATCTCACGGTTTGTGAGTTTGAGTCCTGCATCAGACTCTGTGCTGACAGCTCAGAGCCTGGAGCCTGCTGCGGATTCTGTGTCTCCCTCACTCTCTGCCCCTCCCCCACTCACGCTCTGTCTCTCTCTGTAAAAAAGAAATAAATGTTAAAAATTTTTAAAAAGTAAAGGGGGGGGTCATACACTGTCTATGGTCTGGTTCTTCAGAAAGTGTTTCTGGTGTATGCTGTGTGCACTCTGCTGTTGGCATTTTGGCTGCTCCTTCCCAGTGCTCAGTTTAGAGAGCTCCTCCTTGCTTGCAGTGGGGACTGTTTGGGCCTTTAATTAGGTGTGCTTTGATTTGTTTGTTAAAATTAGCCTCGAAGAAAGGTGCGGGCTGGGGTGAGGGGGAGCCTGATTCCCAAAAAGGAGAAAAGAAAAGGGAATGAAAAAAACAAACAGATAATCAAAAAACTATAAGGTTGATTCCAAAGGGGGGAAAAAAGGGGAAAAAAAAGAAGCCTGATCCAAAAGAGAGAGAGAGAGAAAGAGAGAGAGAGAAAAGGAAATTAAACAAATAAGCAAGAAACTATGAGCCTGATTCCAAAAGAAAAAAAAAGAAAAGAGAAAAGAAAGAAAAGAAAAAACCCTAAAGGTAAGCCTAGTCCTAGTTCCACCAGAACTGCAGGTGTTGTTTTGAAGCACTTGATCTTCAGTATACTTGGTGCATGTGGGATGTTGGCTGTGCTGTTCTTCTGCAGGAGAGGCCTGTTGCATTGGCTCAAAGTCAGTCTTGCTCAGTAAATAAGCAGTTGCCAGGCACAGGGGGGCAGGGTTTGGTGTAACAGGTCCTGCCTCCACTGGGGGCTGCGGTATTGGTCTCTGAAGTCCCACCATTTCAGTGATTGAGGGAAAATGGTGCCACCCCAATCTCTCCTCCCTGGACAAGGGATCTCATACCCCCACTGTGTATGTAGCCCTCACAGAATAGCAAGGACAGGCAGCCCAGCTTGCACCATGGCTCTCCTGTGTTTTTCCTTGGTGTGCAGCTGGGATTCAAAACTTGAAGCCTTAAAGAACTCCGCACCATGTGGACCTGCCCTCTTCCTCCACAGTATAGCCTCTCCACACTGGACCCGATGTCTTTGTCCCAGAAAAATAGTCTGACACCAGCATGATGCACGGAATCTATTTTGCTAAGTAGCACCACTAAAAGCAGTAACATGGTTATATGCCCTCTGGGTGCACCTTTGTCCCCTACTGATGAAAGGCCTTTTGCTGGTGCCTACAGGGTCTTTTGTCCTTGGGGAGGCAATATACCGTCTTCCAAAAGTAGCACAGGAAGGGAAATGTTCTCTCCCATTGTGCCCCTGAGATCCCTACACCACACTATGCACTCTGGGTCTAGCTCCCTCCTCACCAGGAGCACATGACACAGCTCTTCTCTGGAGAAATTCACACACATACAAACCTCAGAGTGTGACCTACACAGGCTGTTTGCAGAAAACCCTGTGACACTCAGTACTTCTAACTCCCCACTCCATGGTCCAGAGAGGTTTTCCTCTTGTGTGAACCTGATGCTACACTCTCTCAACCCCTCTCTCTTTCTCTTCCTTTTGTCTCTCCATGGAACCAGTTCCCTCCCCTCCATGGCACCACCATTTTTCTCTCCCACAATTCACTTCCACATACCTTGCACCTGTCACAATGTCTCCCTCCAACCATAGAGATCCTTCTGCTACTCTGCAGATTGATTTCCTGGGTGTTCCAAGTGACCTGACCTCAATACAGCTGTGTTCTGGGGACAAAGAAAGCCTAGGGTCCTCTTATTTCTCTACCATCTTCATTCTTCAATTGATTTTATTAAAATTTTAAAGTGTAGTTCTTCAAAAAAAACTAAAATAAAGATGAAAATTGAAACCATAAACAGGAAGGAAAAAAGTACAGGACATATATCTATAAAGAACTTGTATTTAGAATACACAAAAACTCTTACAACTCAATAACAGTAAAACACCTGATTTTTTTTTAAAAAATGGGCAAATGGTTTGAAAAAATGTTTCATCAAAGCATAATATATTAAAGGGCAAATATACCCATTACAGAGGAAAAGTATCATTAGTCATGTGTGAAATGCAAAAAACAAGTAAGGTGAAGCAGTAATGTATATCCATTAGAAGGTCTAAAATGAAAGAGTTATAATATCAAGTTTTGGCAAGACCACAGAACAACTGAGCCTCTCATACATCACTGGAAGGAATAAAAACAAAAACAGTGCAGCAACTTTAGAATATGGTATGGTTGTTCATTGCAAAGTTAGAAATATTTACTTATCATATGACCCAGCAGTACCGTTGCCTAGGTAGTTACCCCAAAGACACAAAAACCTATGAATACTTATATTCATAACAGCTTTCCTTGTAATTGCTAAAACCTGGGTACCACTCTAAGTATAATCAAGTGATGAATGGACAAAAACATAGTGGAATATCCATGTAAAAGTATATTAGCAATAAAACAAGGAAACTACTGAGATGGATGAATCTCAAAGGTATTTATACTAAGTAGACGAAGCCAGACACAAATACTACATACTGCACGATTACACTTCCATGAAATTCTAAAGAGGGTGACACTATAGTGACATAAAGAAGATCACTCTTTGTCAGGGCCCAGGAGGGTGGGGGAAAGAATGAGACATCATGCAAATGGGGAGGATGAGATGTTTCGGGGTGATGGAAATAATGTCTATATCATGGTTGCTGTGGTCGTTACACCACTGTATACATTTGTTAAAGGTCATCCAATTGTACACTTAAAATTGTCTATGTGTATATATATTTTTTACTAATGAATAATGTTATATAATATATATTTATTAAATTATTAAATATAATGATATTTAATAAATAAACATATACCCATATATATTTATGTTTAAACACAATAAAGCAAGTTAGGACAAAATAACATCTGCTCTAACTAACTCCAGGAGATGTTTTGACTAAAAAATGGATCACATTTGTGAGATATAAAGGATCCTCATAACCCAGGCTTGCATTGTTAGGTGGAGGCAGAGCTGAGATCCAAAGAGACCCTGTTCCCTGATGCCTGTTTCAAAGCACTTCCTCCTACTCATGTGGAAAAGGAGTTATGATTTGGGTAAGTGTTCCCCACTGTGCAAGACTGTTTTTCAGGAGAAAGAAATCAATGTTCAATGCAGGCAACACAAGTACTTCAGACATATGTTGATTTGAGGTTACTTGCCTAAATATTAATCTTTATTTTTATTAAAGGGTTGATGTTTGGCATTGGCATTGCCAATAAATCTAATGGATTAAATTATGTGAAAGAAATCACAAAATATTGATCGTCATTCCAAGGCTGAGTTGGAAATTACTCATACTGAGATCTAAAAGACGGTACCAAAATCTTGGACTTTTTAGGGAGTTGCATGAGCAAAGAGGAAATATTCCTATTAAATTTGCGAACAAGTCACCTGAGGGAATTAAGACACTATAGTCAAAGCTTGTATTCTCAATAGACTGCATAAGCTTTAACCAAGATTTCCCCCCTGAAGTAAATATAGTAAAGCAAAATAAAATAAGATGTCATAAAATATATTAGGACTTCCCTAACAGAGAACCCCTTGAAATTTCAGGCACTTGTGTCTTACTCCAGATCCCTTATCTCCTGAATTAAATCTCATTAGAAATTCCAGAATATAAACCAATTAACTTCCTGGGGAGAGAGAATTAAAAAAAAAAAAAAAAGGCAAACAAGTCAAAATTTCTCATTTGTTATTGATGAATATAATCTACATTCTGGGCAGCCTCTCTGAGCAAGCACCGGTTTATCAAAAGCAGTCCTGAGAGGGTATATCAGAAAATGATTTCTCCTCATTTGCACTTGTTTCAAAGGTGACTCCACCATCATTGTCTGAAAGACAGTTGCCCCTCAGTAACAAATGATTACAGCTAAATGAATCCCAGAGGTTGGCTGCTAATGTAGAACAAAGGGGTAAAAATGAGAACGGTGGCTGAAGATCTATTTTTCATCACTGCATAATGTTTTGCTTCACTGATCTATCACTAAACAACAGCTGCTGGGCTGGAGGCAGAGTGCACCCCCCGGAGTGACAAACACTTCTGTTAGTGACTGGGAATCTGGGCTTGCCTCAGGCCCTTCAAGCAAATTCACTGACTGAGGAAGGAGGACTAGTGGGTCCAGGTTATACCTTGAATCCTCTGCAAAAGGAATGACTGATGCTCTGTACGTCAACACAACAGTCCACAACAGACCAAAAATCTCCTGGACCTGCCTTATTATCACAGACATAGCACATCTCTCTTGGAGGAAAGTCATTGGGAGGATAGCATTTTCCAAAAGCATCCCCCACTCTGTCCATAGCCATGGTATTGAAGATTGCCTTTTTTGGTAAGCCATTCAGATCAAGGACCTCTTCATCCCCTTTTCTCTCATGCTTTTACACCCTGCCCATTTCTCCTCTCTACCCCTCCCCTGCTCCCACACTATCATCAAATAAATACCTGCTTACAAAGTACATTTTGTTTCATATATAAGTTATCCTAATTAACAAGAATCTCTGTTTCCATCTCCAGATGTTGGAGAATGACCTTCGCATGCATTTTCTGTGTATAATTATTGCAAACAGCAAGAATGCTTTTTTTAAAAAGGTTTTTCAAAGCAAATTAATTAAGAATTGTAGGAAAATGAACACTGTGCACTGTTTTTTTTTTTCCCAAGGAGGCAATGAGACAAAATTTTGTTGTTGAGAGAAAAAAAGGAAAGAAAAAAATCTTGATTGCAGTGTACATTATCATTATTTAACATGAACATCCCTGCCATAATTTTCAGTATTAATTACATTTTCAGATAGATTACAAATTCCAAGAAAAGAGCCACATATTATTTCACACTTCTTACCATGATGTTTAAAAAATACTTTTAGTGAAGAGATATGCTGTCAGTTCCAATATAGAAAAAAAACAATAATAGTTTAAAATAATTTAAGTTAAAATATAAGTGCTCAATAGCTTTATTTTTTAGGATGATAGAATTGTCTAGCATTAAATTTAGTAGCAAGAGATTGCTATGATAGAGAACATACTTCTTATCCCTGTCTTTTCTTCTTTCCCATAATGTTGAAATCTATATTTTTTACAATCTGATCAAGTTTAGAAATTTATAACTATACCACAGGTCTATCCATTCCTGGTAATGAATGCAATAGTCTCATATTCTATCTACAAAACCCTTCTGTTAAACAAGCCCACTTGTTTTTTTGTTTGTTTGTTTGTTTGATTGTTCTGTTTTAAAGTTTATTTATTTATTTTGAGAAATAGAGAGAGAGGCAGAGAGAGAGGGAGAGAGGGACTCCCAGGCAGGCTCCATACTGTCAGTGCAGAGCCCGAAGCAGGGCTTGAACTCATGAACCATAATATCATGACCTGAGGCCTAGTCAGATGCTTAGCCTACTGAGCCATCCAGGTGCCCCAGCCCACTGTTTTATATGTATAAAGCCATGATCTACCCATCCATCTATCCATCCATCCAACCATCCATCCACCCATCTATCCACTCATCCTTTCAACCGTTCTTCATTTGTTTAGACAACAAATAAATTATAAATCACTTATGATATTACAGAGATAGTATCAGACACTAGAGATGCAAAGATTAAAAGTCAGTGTCCATTATGCAGGATTAGGTTTTAATGGGAAGGCAGATATGCAAATGTTAAAAGCACTGCATATACTAGGTAATTAGTTAAAATAGACCTATTGCAAAATGGGAGCATGTGATCTTCTTGAAAGTATCCACTAGATTTAAAGTAGATGTAGCATTTGAATTGAATTTTGAAGGATAGGTAGAAATTTTCTTCTTGGATGAGAAGGGAAAAATTATTTTAGGTACAGGGAAGATTATTAAAAAGTGTAGAGGTAGGGAGTAAACCTTCACATGTTCAATTGTATAGAAATGTATTCAGCATTGCCAGATACAAATGTTTTAAATGAGATGTGGACAAAGGAGTAGAATCAGGAGAAAAGGCTGGATGAATGAAAGGCAGGAGATCATGAAGGATCTGTAGGCCTGATTTTGAAATTTGAATACTATTTTCAATTGGGAACCATTGAAGAATGTGGGGCAAATAAAAGGAACATTATCAGTCTTCAATTATAGAAAACCTACTATCAAAATATTTCCATAAAAGGGGTGCCAGGGTGGCTTAGTTGGTTAAGTGGCTGGCTCTTGATTTCAGCTCAGGTTACAATCACATGTTTGTGAGTTCAAGCTCCACATCGGCTCTACACCAACAGTGCAGAGCCTGCCTGGAATCCTCTCTCTCTCTCTCTCTCTCTCTCTCTCTCTCTCTCTCTCCCCCTCCCCTGCTCATGCTCTCTGTATGTCTCAAAATAAATAAGCTTAAAAAAATATTTCTTTGATAAACTTAAAAAAAGTCCCTGAATAAGAAAATGGTGTGTGTGTGTGTGTGTGTGTGTGTGTGTGTGTGTGTGTACACGCATGCCCATGTATGTATAGATGTCTATCAAATCAGGAGTTATACTGATATTCATGTGGAATGTATCATATGACTGTGATACTCTCTTCTTAGATGAGCAATAATGAAGAATAAATTGTCATGACTTGCTCATATAAATGAGACATTTTATTTTGATAAGTGCATTAGTCTCAAGTTTGCAAATCACATTTGGGAAAGCATTAAGATAAAATCAGATACTAGTGCCAAAAACACTCACCTCTATGGCCCTATTTATTTTCAAGCTTTCTGACTCTTTGCTCTGTCCCAGATACTTTCTGTCCTTCTGTCATTCCAACTCCTATTCCTTAGTCTCCATTCTTCCAAAGAAGCTTTTCCTGATCTTAGAAGAGGGGCATCTGAGTGATGCAGACATATGTAATACGAATGGATGAGGCAGAACAACAAGATTTCCTACAATTAGGGACATCTTGCTTATAGAAGTGCTTTGTAGTCTACATATGAATGAGATAATCCATGCAAAAACACCTAGCATAATGCTTTGTACAGTCTCCTGTAAATGAGTTAATGTATGTAGAAGCAGCTTACACTTTTCTCAGGCAGATAGCACATGGTGATGGTGATTCACACCTCTGTGTCTAGGAGACTTAAATGCCAGTGTGAGGACAAAGAATGAAAAGAAAGTTACCATATTGGAAAGTGCATCCCATCTGGTATTGCATATATATGTTCTGCTATGACTCTATTTTTCTTCATCTTGAATAGTAAGATTTTAAAAAGCCCCGGTATTGGAAATAGTGATCCAAGGAAAGGAAACAGGATATCAAGACTAGCTACAACATTTATTCTCATGGATATATCCTATGCAAATTCTAAGGTGGAAACCTAGTAAAAGCAGCTATGCAACTGGCAGCTGTGCAAGTTTCTGGATATAGTATCGAGCATACTACATTGCCATGAGGTCTCATCTGAATACGCCAATAGAAACTTCTAGGACAGGGGCACCTGGGTGGCTCAGTCAATTGAGCGTCCTACTTCGGCTCAGGTCATGATCTCACAGCTCGTGAGTTCAAGCCCCGCGTCAGGCTCTGTGCTGACAGCTCAGAGCCTGGAGCCTGCTTCGGATTCTGTGTCTCCCTCTCTCTCTGCCCCTCCCCTGCTCGTGCTCTCTCTCTCTCTCTCTCTGTCAAAAATAAACATTTAAAGAAACTTCTAGGACATAGTCTCTGATTCCCTTACAGGGGGAATCCAGAAATGGCTAGACAAAGAAGAGTCCATTTAAATTTCTGATCTCCTCACTTCCATGTGTACCCACCCATACTCATCTCCCCACCCCACCCACACACACTGTAGTGTGATTAAACTGATTGTAATAAAAGCTACCAAAATCTCAGCTACCAAAGTTATAGGTAAGAGAACTCTGGGTTAGGGACTGGTGCCAGGGTCAAGAACAGTATAGATTATAATCATATGGAAGACAAGGAAAGAGAGAAAAAAGGTGCTATTGACTTGAGAGAGAAGCACGAAGACCCACCCCGGAGGCAATGTCTCCCAGTGCTGTCTGCGAGCACGTGGCATAGCGACTTGGTTTCCAGTTCTAGATGGTAAGGCAGAGACTATTGCTGAATATTCTATTCTGATCCCATTTGACACAAGAATTGGTTTTCACCTGTATGTCTATGTGAGAAGGTATGTTCATTTTGTATGCTAATTATGAATCTGTAAGATCTATAAGGTAGGGAAACAAGGCAAGGACTGAAATATTCCACAAGAAGAAATATACAGGCAATCTCAGGCACAATCAGTATTTTTCTTTCACATCACTCACTGAAATTCATATTGCCTAGTTGGTTCCAATGTTTTAAATGACTTAATCATCTGCTTAAGTAAAGAAAACAACTTGGAAAATTTGATTGAACCAAGAACTGAATTGAATTAAATGAAAAAGGTAAACTCCATGTTAGATGAAGTAAGCATCACAAAAGATACTCATACTTACTCATATATATATATATATATATATATATATATATATATATATATATATTTTACTTTCACAAAACACTAGTTTTACACTTCTATGGCCATTTCACAATGTGGACATGTGGTGAGAATACACGACTGTGGTCCTAACAGGATTCATTTCTGGATTATGTTGAGTTAACTTATTTCTTTAGAGTGAATTTCTCACAGCAGCTAGTTAATTAATGAGTCTAAAGACACGGGTGTGAAGCAGTTGGCCTTACAGCAGTCCCTGTTTAATAGAAAATACATTTAGAGCATTCAATGTGCTTGATTAGTCTCCCCAGTTAGAAAATCCTGTTTCAAACCACATGTGGTGAGGTTTAAATAATTTTTTTCCTGCCCTTGGGAGTTTGATATTCTTAATGACTAATTGTTTTCTGAAAAAGAAAAGAAAATGTAACGTTTTCCAGTAGGAAGTATAGTTTAGGTGACAATTGCAAATCTAATTTGGAAACCTAAAGTAAAAGTGATTTTTTTTTCTTAAATTCATTTGGATAATAATGTGATGAGGGTTTACTATGTATATAATGCTGCATAAAATTAGAAAGATATGCCTCCTGTGGTCTTTCCTCTCAAACATTCTTCCATTTCATTAGAGATCTAGGCCCAAGGAACACGCATTTATATGCCTTGCGAAACAATGTGAATAGACGTGTGTTTTGGGGTAAAGGTGGTAGATTGGGACCATGTTTGGAAGTGTCCTTGGAAAACTCAGTGGACACAGACCTTGATTCTTTGATGAGAGGAAAAAAACAACTTTAAAAAAGGATGAGTAAGCATCCCTCTATTCCATTCATGGAACCAGGATTCCACTTGTTGAAAAATAAGTCTAGATAATTATTCTAAGATTAAGCCTCTCGATTCTCAGAAGTGGGTGGGAAAGGGGATATCGCGTCAAGCATGCTACATTCAGGAGGAACACTGAGGGTGCAGGAACACAGATGTCTCCTGAAACTGTTTTCACAGCGGGCAACCCTTATTCGTCACAGTGTAGTTTGGTCTATTGTGACATCCAAACCCTGTGACCACTTTTTTATGAGGTGCTCCATTAGGAAGATGTATGAAGATGTTCTGAGTCTTGTCCCTACTTATTTCTCCGGCTCATGCCCTGTAGAGTAAGGCTCATTTGTAAAGGATAAGGTCTAGGTAGATTTGTAAAATCTCAACTAAAGAATGGTAAAAGGAGACATGTAGAGTTCATTCCAGACACTTTTAATGTCAAGTTTGTGGGAATTAGTCCAAATTTAGATTCAGGTTCAAAATAGCTGACGATGGACCAGAATAAAGGAAGTTCAACCAAGAGGTGTTATGTTAGATTTAATCAACATGATGTTGGGAATAAAAAGGAAAGTAATAATTGGAATGAAAACAGCTGTTCAAGGATTTCTCCTATTCCACCTGGCCCTACATCCCAATGGCAAGGCGTATTTCAGAGCAAGATATACTGATGTGTAGGCTTTCATATCTCTGTTGTTTTTTTTTAACTTTATTATTTTTTAAAACACTTATTTTAGAGAGAGATTGTGAGCAGTGGAGGGCAGAGGGAGGAAGGGAGGGAGGGAGGGAGGGAAAGAGGGAGGGAGAGAGAATCCCAATCAGGCTCTGCACTGTCAACACAGAGCCCAATGGGGGTCTATCCCATGAACTGCTAGTCGTGACCTGAGCTGAAACCATGTTGGATGTTTAACTGACTGAGGCACCCAGGCACTCCTCATGTCTGTGTTTTAATAGAAAAGTGTAAACTGTGGGTGATAATAGGAACTTCATTGTGGAGATGTTGGAAAACAAAGGTCTTTAACATGGGTGCCTTAAATACTAGAGAGTTGTAAGTGCTTAAGCTTACATCACAAGAAAAAATAAAATACAGACTAAAAATTAATAATTCCAAAGACATGATACTTGTATTATCCTAGGACCTTTATTAACTGGAATGCATGAGCTACCTATAAGGTAGTCATTATATCGTGAATAGACACAGGGAACTACTTGTGCTCCTCACTTATTGTTTTTTTCATTATTAAAAAAAAATTAATGTCTATTTCTGAGAGACAGAGAGAGACAGAGCACAAGCAGGGGAGGGGCAGAGACAGAGGGAGACACAGAATCTGAAGCAGGCTCCAGGTTCCAAACTGTCAGCATACAGCCCGACGCGGGGCTCAAACCCACAAGCCATGAGATCATGACCTGAGCTGAAGTCAGTCGCTTAACCAACTGAGCCGCCAAGCGCCCTAGCTCCTCATTTCGATTACACAGACTAACTTGTGCTCCTCAATACAAAAGAGCCAAGAAAGACAATGAAAAAAAAAAAGTAAAAAGCTTTTGCAATAATGAAACTTCAGTTTAATCAATCATTTGAATATCTTACCCTTTATTCCTTATCAACAACACAGCCTTACAGAGTATTAAAAAATCGAGTAGCAAAAATCCAATATGAAAAGAAATAGTTCTTTTATTCACAAACCTTATTTTGATAATTGTACATATTGCAATGAATGCAAGTACAAAACTCACTGCTAATAACGATAAGAATAAATGTCTAACTGCTTAAATTCTACATAATTATAGGTACCACGAACTTCACCTCCACCCAGCACTTGGATATTTTTTTTTTTATCAAGACCAGACAATCAGTAGGTTGGATCCCTATCTTAATGATGAGATAAAACATTCCTGATTGAAAAGAGTGTTTGCAAAATAAACAGCTACCTACCCTCCATCACCTTCCTCCTTCTGTAGTTTTATTTGCCTTGGTTTATTCATCACAATCCAGGCAACCCATTTTGTCCTTCTCTCCTCCAGGCACTGACTTGAACCCAAACCTCTTTACTATGATCTCGTATTATTGTTTAATTTAATAGCTAACAAAACTATGGTCTTTTTTTTTTTTTGAACAAATCAAAGTCTCCCAAACATGTTACTGCTGAACACTTAAGCAAGAAGAGGAGCCCTGCTTAGATCTCCCATGGTTCTCCCAAGATCAATAGAGCACATACATAGAGACATGCGAGAAAGGAATCTAATATCACCATATTAAAGACAACGAAATGGGGGCATCTGGGTGGCTCAGTCAGTTAATGATCCAACATTAGCTCAGGTCATGATCTCATGGCTCATGTGTTCCAGCCCCATGTCAGTATCTGTTCTGACAGCTCAGGGCCTGAAGCCTGCTTCAGATTCTGTGTCTCCCTCTCTCTCTCTTTGCCCTTACCCTACTCATACTCTGTCTCTCAAAAATAAGTAAACACATTTAAAAAAGGGGGGGGTTGCCTGGGTGGCTCAGTCGATTAAGCATCTCACTTCGGCTCAGGTCATGATCTTGCAGTTTGTGAGTTTGAGTCCCACATTGGGCTCTGTGCTGACAGCTCGGAGCCTGGAGCCTGCTTCGGATTCTGTGTCTCCTTCTCTCTGTGCCCCTCCCTGACTTGCACTCTGTCTCTCTATCAAAAATAAATAAATGTAAAAAAAAAATTTAAAAAAAGATAATGAAATGGATCCGACTGTTTGCATATTCCTAAAACTTAATAAGTCAGTGCTATAGCCTGGGTCGTCTATTCAGCCCAGTCTACCCATGCCTTTCCTTTAATGCCTGGGTTACAACTGTTCTGAGTAGAACTTGATGAATCTGTAAGGAGAGGGAATTAGGGAGAGTGTAGTTACAAACTTCCAGAAACTCAGAGAGACAGATTGTGTACTGAGGCAACACAGATCCACGATGTAAGCCTTCATACCTGAGGTAAAAAGAGTGATTTTAAGATTCAGATTCACTAAGATTTGTAGGTATGTGGAGAAAGAAATGTTTTGCTGTCACAATCCTGCTATTTGAATGGGTAAAACTAGATAAGCAACACAATTTTTTAAAACATTTCCTTAACAAATGTGTTTTATTTCATTTTTGTTTTTATTTTTAGACACTTCAAATTACACTGACACTTGGCATTCAACAGTAGTCAGGAAATTATCACATTTTTTTGTATCAACTCACTCTCTAATGACTTTGAGTTTGGATTGAGCATACAAATACCCTCCGCCTCAGTTTCCCTGACAAAATCATGCTTATGGAAAGCTGTCTGAACAATCATTCAGGATTCAATAAGGATTAAAGAAAGCTTTATAAATAAAATACATTGTTTCTTTTACCTTACTTGCCTGTCTGAAAGACTAACAAAATATACAAAATATGAAAACTTTTTTACAGGCCTTTTCTACTTGAAACTCCCCAAGGTCACAGATGGAAAGAAAAATGACAGGTTCTATTAATTCAATTTAGGAGATGGAGGAAATGAGGCATGGGAAAGTTTAGTTATCTGCTACTCATTTTTCTACTTTACATAGTTTTATAAGATGCAAATATCAAATAATGCATATTGCAGTCAAGCACTTGAAAGATTATACTCTGCAGAACCCCATTTTGAGGGGATATTAAAAGGTCCAAAATAAGTTTGGAAAACTGTAGTTTAAATATAATCAAACCCTAATCTGGGGGGGTCCTAATAGAAGATATGCTAGATTAAATTTTTTTTTTCTCTCTCTTTTAGCTAGAGGAGTTGTTGAGGCCTCACAGATGGGCACGGACAGAAAATAACCTTGAAATAGACTTCCTGTTTTTGCAAATAAAAAGGTAATTGGCTTTTCTTAGATATTTAAGTACAAGTTTAGCTGTCTTCACCCACCTAAGACAACAGTGTCAAAAAAAATATTTAGGTGATAAGCAAAGAACAAAACAAAAGGATGATTCTAACCTTGCAGAACCTGGTCATCAGGGAGCAATAAAGGGGTGTGGACATGTGTGTGGTGTTTGGGAAGGGGGCGTTTGGGGTCTGGGAGATAGTTGATTTTCAAATGAGGACTGAGGTAGGGCTCTCCAGGCTAGGTGGCACTTAAAAAAAAGTAGCGTTAGGGGCACCTGGGAGGCTCAGTTGGTTAAGTGTCTCACCTCATCTCTGGTCATGATCTCACGGTTCGTGAGTTCGAGCCCCCGTTGGTCTCTGTGCTGACAGCTCAGAGCCTGGAGCCTGCTTCGGATTCTGTGTCTCCCTCTCTCTCTCTGCCCCTGCCCTGCTTGCACTCTGTCTCTGTCTCAAAAATAAACATTAAAAATTTTTTTAATCTAAAAAAAAGTAGCTTTATATGCAAACCCCAATTGCTGAGGAAGAAGAGCTATAATATTTAGAGTTTAGCCTTTTGTGCATGAAGCCCGTCTGAGCGATGGTAACATTTCCCTTCAACTGTCACTCAAAGGTCTTCAATATGGCAGGGCAAAGAAGCTCTTAGCTTCTGCCACCACCTTCAGCCTGCTATTCAGGAGTCACCCTGTTGGCATGCTCAGCTCTTCTGAGCTTCGTAGATAGACCATGACTTCCACTGGGGAGTGTAACCCTCACCATGTGACTGAGGAGTCCCCTATGTTCCACCAGAGACATTCAACTCACTGCCAGTGGTTCTCGGACTGATCCCACAGTGAGGGTTCCAGCACTCATAATTATGGATCCGGGGCAACAAGCATCCCCTTAGCATAATTTTGAGGACAACAGATACAAAACCTGACACTCTCATTATACTAAGGCAGCAAACACACCTTTAGTGTGGAGGGAGGAAACTGAACGAGCCTAACTAGTTAGTTACCAGGCTTTTGAACTTTAGTGAAGAGAACTACCAGCCTTTACAACAGTAGCTGTCAACATCTAACAAACACTCAGGCTGATGTGGGAGATGGGGATTTACCCATTTCCCTCCTTCAAGTTCTACTTTCCATGAAGGCTCCATTCAGCACCTATGTACCTACACATTCTATCCTAACAGTGAAATGAGCCAGGCTGAATTCTTTCTAAGTTCTCAAAAATCTTGGGCACATAATGAAGAAGGGAGTGAAGAAAGAAGTAACCTGTTATCACTATCATTCTGAGACTGATGGTTATATGCATTTTCACCCCAAACTACAAACTAAAACACACAAAAAACTCCAATTAAAATTTATCTTTAATACAGTTTTTTTTTCAAAGCCTTAAAAATGGTAACATGCATTTGAACATGTATTGCAAACCTCCAAATCAACAGTGTTGTGTATTTCCAAGGATTTCATCAGGGAGTCCTCTTTTCTTAAAAAAAACATCTCAAGAGACACACTCTGGGAAGGGTTGAATCCCTAATTCTTTCTGAGCTCTTGATAAGCTACTGGTGAAGTTCTTTTTACCCACATCACTGTCTGGGCCACTGCTATGGCTTAAATTCAAAGCCAGACAATGAATGGCTTTCCCTTCAATATCAAACTACTCAGGTTCCTTTATTCTAACCTTTTTACTCAGAACTAGATATAAGTATTTTCATTTGCTAAACAAATACCTTACCAACTCTCTCACTCAAAATAGCTCATCAGAGAATTGTTTTAATTGTTAACTTAGGAAACAGCTAATTGTTAAGACCACAAGCATGCATTTTACAGGGCCACATGAGTGAAGTTTCTATGTTCCCTGTGCTATGTTTTATTGGTAGAAAACATGATTTTCTCCCTTCATCCCTACTGTTGCTTCTCTTTGTGTGGAACGTGTTTACCAGATAATAGTTACCTTATTGGTTTAGTTCTTCTATTATTTCTGAATCCTTAAATATAATCAAGAAACATTACAAACTCATTATCTACCTAATGTCTCTTTCTCTCTCCCTCCCTCTCCCTCTCCTCCCCGTGTGTTATTTTTCTTTCCTCTGAGACACATATAGATTTTTTCTATCTCAGAAACCCTTTTTGTGATGGCCCCTATGTTCTTGAATATTACATGTTTTAGTTGAAGACGTGGCATTGGAGGAAATAATTAAACTGATATCTATTAATCAGCCATTTACCACTTTACCACTAGGAAAGACCCTAAATATGTTATATTTTAATCTTTCCTACAATCCAAGCAGGCAAGTGTTATTATCACCTGGTTTAATGATGGAGAAAATGAAATACACCGAGATTATTTTCCTTGCTGAAAGTCATGTGCCATCTGGAGGGGATTCCTGAGATTAAACACAGGTCTAGAGATCTCCTTGTACTTATTTTCCCTCAAAATCCCCTGTCTGCTTCAAACTCTGACTAATAAACTGTCTTACCCTGGTTCTTTTTCAGGTTTATTGGATTTCTATATTCAGACTATCTTCATTCTGATTAAATGCTAATCAATCTTCTCTTTGGTCAAAGCCAGAAAATATCATGTGAGGACTACAATAAGTAAGTAAGTGAATGAATGAATGAATGAAAAATAAATAAATAAATAAATAAATAAATAAATAAATAAATGCAAGTAAAGCAAATCTAAGAAAGCATTAGAAACAAGATGAAGGATATTTGGTACCAGGACTTTGATAAACTATGAATTAATATTATTTCCTCAGGTTTTATTAAGGGAAGACTTGAGAAATAACAATTGAAAGAAAATCCTTCTCTCAATTTTGTAAGCAACATTTTATTGAAAATGACTTACCTCTATTTTTTTTTTTTAATTTATTTTGCCTTGTCTTAGGAGGGTTCTTTAACAAATGACTTGTTGAGGGAATATTCTCAAGAGGAGCCTGTTGGAAAAGTAAGGGAAATAGGACTGGGCAAGGGGAAAAAGGTGGGCAAACATGGAGTTTCAGCATAAGGTGAGCCTCAGACTGGTCTCACAGGGGATTCTGGGCCAGGTATCAGAAGCTCTGGGATGGGTGTGCCATCTTGATAAAAGGGATCTTGATGGGATGTTAACATTAACTGCCATATACCTTATATAAGAATATGTGTAATATAAAGTCTTAGAGCTCAGAACACGGAAATCTTATTTGAAAAGCTGGTCTTTGCTTTGTTTTGCTTCATACAAGAATAAAATACAAGAATCATCCCATTTCCCTTTTGGCTTTGGTTGTCATAAATATTGTGTTAATTTCTTAGCTGTAATCATCCTTAGAAAAAGTTTCTGGTATAATTATGGCCCTCAGTTTCCCTGCTTTCCAATCGTATTCTTTAACCTCTTTTATCATTATTTCAAAGGCCTGATTTTACTTTTTTTTTTTTCTTTTACATTTTGAGTCACTTCAAATCCTTTCTTTAAGTGGACTGAATGAATAATAAAAAAAAATTAACAGTAAGGAAATATTTTAATCCAATGACATGAAACAAATATGGATAAATGCAATACCTTTGCAACCAGAGTATTTATGTAATCACAATTACATTTTTTTCAACAGAGGACTCCATTAAAAGTGACATTTATAAGACAAAATTTGCCATAGTGTTCATTTTGCATAAGAATACACATTTCAATTTCATCTTTAACATTTATTAGAGCAATAATTATTTAAAATTTTTTCACACAACAATTATGGAAATATTATCAAGTTTGAACATATTTTGAAACCCTTTTAATTTAAGAAAAGTGCCCATTGGCCTTAGCAATGATTATTCTATCTAACCAGGCACTTAAAAATGACAGGGTCAAAGTCTTGGATCTGACATTTAAACCCTTTGAATGGCCTAAAACAAATTATTCATTATTTTCAAATCCAAAATAAAATAGCAAGGTCAACGAAGTGCATCCCCCACATTTACAACCTGAACAAATCATTAAGCTTCTATAATTATCTTTGCCTTACCCAAAAGCACCCAACCTCCTACCTAGGCCCACTGTGGTCATCTAGGTCATTATGTCCCTTTGACATTTGCCAGAGAAATAAATAATCAAGAAATGTTGCCCCACTTCAGGACTGGGAGAAAAAAGAAAATAGCAAATGGTCAAACAATATTAAGAAAACGAACAGGGTGATTGAACTCAGCAAAATTATGAAGTCAGTCCTTGATTGCTCTAACTTCCCTCCCCTCTTTCCCCAGTCTGAAGTCTATAATCTGAAAAGAATCTATGCTGTCTTATTCACATGAGGTGGGGTGTCAGCTGTATTGACTGTAAGATTCTAACATATTTGTGTATGGACAGATTTTTAACCAACGTGGCCTTGCTTCGGTAACCCCAAGTATTCCAGCTCTCTGGAATCATTATTTGCTTTAATGTTCGATTAAAATGGCTCAAAATTCCATGCTGTTTACAGTTAGAAGTCTACCTGGTAATGAAGGTTTCTAAGGATCGCTCCATGCGGATAGTGTATTTTCAAAGTATCTTCTTATATGACCATGATCATTGGCTCACCTTGTAGTGGCTGCTATCCACTTTCTGCCCACAACAACACCACACACACACACACACACACACACACACACATACACATGAACAAAATCACACAAACAAACAAAAACATCTTCCCTTATTTTCCAAGGCAGTATTAATACAAATTGTTGTAGATTAAATTTTTTTACTGAAGGTTTGGTGTAATATTGAGATTAGAAGAGAAAATAAAACCAGGTAAAAATCCGACATTGGATATTAACCATGTATGTTGTAAACTCCCCTGGCCATTTCCACCACCATAAATCCTCCTTTACTATTAATATATTTTGATGAAATGTTAAAAAGAAGCATTTCCTA
>NW_024412421.1:14948376-14954350 GCF_014898765.1 Herpailurus yagouaroundi
ATTTGTATCACTTGGCAATTTCTGCAATGCAAACACTCCCAAGATGGAAGATCCTGAGCCACCCACATGAATCAATGATGCAGAGTTGGGAACAGATGACACAGACCACACAAAAGAGCTCTGGAAAGCCTTCTCCAGAACACTACTGAAGACTGAGAAAGCACTGACATATTCAAGATCACATATTTATTAGTGTGGGATGAGAACTCTGGTGACCTGAATTTTAAACCAGAGCCTATTCCACACAGAAGGTTTGTATTTTCAGTCTCATTCCTTCCATTACCCCATTAAAGAAAGTCTAAGTGTTGGCCAAGCAGATACAAGGGCAGAGTGGACAAGGAGGTCTTTATCTCAGAGCCCCAGGGAGTTCAAGAATGGCCTGAAGATACATTGGGGGATTTGGGTGGATCTTTATCTCCCTCATTCCTCCATGTACAAGGTGATTTAGTAGGTCAGAAAAACAAGTTGAGCTTCCCCTGATGGTAGAGGCCAACACCAAATAATTCCTTCCAGCAGGGAAACCCAAAACACAATCTAATAATAAGGCTGTGATAGGCAGTATTGTGAATAACAGCATGTTATTTGGAGTAGCTCAGAACCAATCTCAGTTACTGGTGTCACCATCTACTGGTTTAATACTTTGAGAAATTAAATCTCTGCAACCTATAAAGCTATAAAATCAGAATATCCGCTCTATGGTGTCATTTAGATTTAATGTGCTCACATCTCTGAGCACATTGCCTGACATATAGTAAATGCTCAATAAGTGCAGAAAGTAGCATTTAGCATTATTACTGCCAAAATAGTGTTATTTTTGCAGTACAGTTATTTTTACAGTATTTGAAAAACAGTCCGTTGGAACTCTTGAGAAGATGGCTGTGCTGCCTATATCATATATATGTATGTGTATGTATATATATATATATGTATATATATGTGTGTATATATATGTATATATATGTGTATGTATATGTGTATATATATGTGTGTATATATAGATAGATAGATAGATAGATAGATAGATAGATGAATGAAGTTAGCAGTCTAAATATTTGTCCTATAATATTCTATACTTTTATCCCTCGATCTTCTGTTAAATTTTATTCCAAATTTTCTTTATTATAGTTTCAGTCCAGGCTGAAGATGCCTTAGTTTTTAGTTTGGAAATCACAGTTTTCCTTTAAAGGTGTGTGATTCATTATGCAATGCTTAGAACCGGGTAACCTTAGGTAAAGTCTTTTAAACTACCAGTTATTTTCTTACAGCAGACTCACTATTATACCTAAATTAATTGCTTAAACTCTTTTGTGTTTATTAAAATCACAATTAGATAAATTTTCAAGGTGTATTGTTTCTAACAAAGCCTTTATCCTCCTTTGTGAAACTTATGCATATTCAAAGGATTATGTTTCAGAAAGTGTCCCAGCTTAATACCAACCGATAGATTCCACCTATGCAACATTACAGAAGTCCAGCGCTTGTTGGGTTCATTAAAATTTTCATTTTTTTTCCTCTTCTTTACAGTTCACCAGATGGTAAATAAGAAAAAAAAATTGATATGCACTAAAGATTGTATAGAAGGTCTATACTCTCAAATCTTTTATCTAACAGGCTGTTAGGAAGTCTGTCCTAATTACATTTTCTTTGTGTAAAAATGTCCAAGCATGTTGGAGTTTAGTTAAGTGATTCTGATTTTATTATAAACTCAATAGGAGAAGCACTGAGGGTGGTTGGCTACTTGGACTAGTCTGTCTGCTTAATGGCCTTAATTGCACTACATTTTCTAAAGGAACAACAATCTAAGTAAGTATTGCTGGTACTCTATTAGAAGATTTTGGGGTGCCTGGGTGGCTCAGTCGGTTAAGCGTCTGACTTCGGCTCAGGTCATGACCTCACGGTCCGTGAGTTCGAGCCCCGTGTCGGGCTCTGTGCCGACAGCTCAGAGCCTGGAGCCTGCTTCAGATTCTGCGTCTCCCTCTCTCTGACCCTCCCCAATTCATGCTCTGTCTCTGTCTCAAAAATAAATAAACATTAAAAAAATTAAAAAAAAAAGATTTCAGCAAATGCCATGTTGTTTTCATGTTTGAATATGTGGAGTAGTAATTGGAAGTATTTGAAAGTAGTAATGGCAGATATGCTCTGTGATATATGCTAACTCTTGGTACAGCTGGGTCTGAGACCACGTGTGGAGGGGTTACAGGCACAGAGTTTAAAGTTGGGCTCAGTCACTTATAAACTGCACAAGTAACCAAAATTCTCTGATTTCTTCTATTCCTTCTTCTGGCAAATATGGCCACGTTGACTCATTTGCAAGTAAATTAGAATCCACTGAATACCAACTAACTACAAAAGAACAATTGTATTTGACAAGGCAATGGAACTCATTTATTCTGATACTGTAACATAATGAAATAGATTTTTTAAAAGACATGATTTCATGGCATGACTTATCCTCTCTGGCATTATCACATATTTTTGTCTTTCTGGTCTGGAAGCACCTTGAGGGTAGTAATTGTGTCTGGATTCTGTTGGTATTCCTCCAGGCTGTGCAATAAATAATTAATTGTTCATACCTTAGAATAAGATGATTTTATGGCTTTATAGTGGTATTGTTGCTCTTAAGACTTATCCCTCTTCTGATCAAGATAGAGCCATGGCAAGTGAGGGTGTGTCTGTGTGTGACTACTGGGTAGGGGCAGGGAGAAAACGGGATATTTCAGGAAGTAACACCTTTTTAATCCCTTGCTAACCTTGTATAATACTCATTCAATTGTTGTAATTCCACAATTATATAATTAGCACCTTTTCTGTGTCTAGCATCCTTTTCCATCTTGCATTAAGTGCCAAGCCCTCAATAAGATAACAGCAAATAATTAGTTAATACATAAGTCAGAATCAGAGCATCTTACAAACAAAATGACTATAAATAATCTTGTTTTGCTTTCCTCAGTTTACAGCTCACAAACATTAAGGTATAACTAAAGCACAGAGCTGTCGATGGAAGGCAAAAACAATTCGCTCTAAGGAGCAATTCGCTCTAGAAGCAATCAGCTCCAGAAGCAATCAGCTCTAGAAGCCTTGCATCCTCTTCCTGCCCCACAGCATCACCGTGGGTCTAGAAACACAGATTTTTTTGTTTTGTTTTGTTTTTAATAAAAAAAGCACAGCACTTAAACACAAAGAATCTGAGGTCAGGCTGTGGATTACAGAATTTTATTATTTCCAGGAAAAAAAAAAAGATTCTTTAATTTGGATAGCTACCTATTAGACACAGGCTTCTGTTCAGACCCAGGCTTCTGTTTTGCTAATCTGCTTCAGAATTGATATGTAGGCTGCGGTCCCCTCAGACAGAGAAGCAGTTGTAATTCTCAGCTGGGTGTTCTGCCACTTACCCAGGCTGCAGGTGGTTAAGTTTCTCACCTGGAGTGCACTCAGGTGAACATCTGCCACTATATGTCAGAGCGGAGGGGGACGCGTCTCCTACTGTTCTCATTCCAACAAAAGAGAGTGAGATAAAGCAGATTTTGCACCTACATAAGACAAATCCTTGCAATCTTGAGCCACTAAAGAACTGCCTCTTTTTTTTTCCTTCCTTCCCCATTTTACCCGACTCAATTTTCAAATATAGTTAACGTCTATTAGTGGGTTGGTGCAAATATCCTTCATACTACCCAAACAACATAATGCACTTCTGGTGGGTCACATGCTGAGCAGGAAAATGGAAGCGACTTGTCCAAACTGCTTCCCAGGAATAAAAGAAAACTCAAGCCTCTGCCTTTCTCAGAGAGTTACTTTTGCATACCTGATGAGATTCCCTCTCTTGTTCATTTTAACGGTTCTTTATTGAGTGAATTTTGTCAGAATATTCACCGGGCCAGGACTATATTGTGGCAAAAGTAATAGCTAATATCTGTGTAGCACTATAATTATAAAGACTTATTTCTGCAAAAGATAATGTTTTAAATTATAAGTTAATGTAAAAAAGTAAGTTGGCCCCAGCCAAATCAAGAGTTTACAGGCGTTTGAGTATTTTCTTGCCAGATAAGCAAATGCCTTACAGTAGAACAAATACAATTAATATTCAAAACTGTGGCCCTAAAGCAAAGGAATATCTTGAAATGCGTTTTACACAAAAGGCAGCTTTAGTGCTGTTAACCCCTTCGTCTCCCTTAGCTGATGTGTCTAAAGGGTTATCCAGCTCTGGAAATGAACACCGCTGTGCAAGATTCTCACATTAATCTTACCCTTTCTAGTCTTGCTGCTGCCAGTGTCGTTCAGACCTTTTACTGTCATGTTGATTTTTGCAAAACTTTCCCAGTTGAAAAAGTTCCCCTGTCTTAAGTTTCTCTTTGTTTCAGGACATACACTATGTTGCTCTCTGGATATCCATTAAAAAATGTTGAGAGTGTCACTTTATTGCTTGAAAACCTTGTAAATACACCATCTGACAATTAGAAAAGATTCAATCGTGTAGCATTCAGGACCCCCAGAATTTTCTCAGGGATACACGCTAACACTTGCCCCTTCAAACCGTATATTTCAGGCATACTCAAGAATTTCACTTATTCAATCATCTATTAAATAAAAGTGATAATTAAACACCCATATGTTCCTAGCTTTGACACCTAGAAGACAGGACATACTTTTTAACTTAACTTTGTTTCAGTTACAGTATCTTTACACTGAGAATTACGGTTACCACTACCTGTCATGTGAGGACTAAATAGGATCAGGTACCAGAAGGTAAGCATAGTTCCTGGCACATATAAATCTCCCAAGAATGCAGAGTCCTTACTGTCTTTATTATTGCAATTGAGCATAATCTTACTATTTTACAAGCAAGATGTGTTTGAATAGTTTATATTTTAGCACTTTGAAATTTGGCAATTTCTTTATTGCAGATAATTCTCTTAGAATTTTCAAATAAATGAGATATGGAATTCACAAACATTTTGCTTATTGTTCAATAGCAATAATTTTGGTTTTGTTTATTTTCGTTTACGGTGTTCATCTTAAGTCCTACAAGGTAGCATCTGGAGACTACTAGTTGCTTCTGTGACATCTGGGTAGTTCTGAAAAGCAGCTACAGTATTATGAAAATATAGATAAAAAGAGAGACCAATGTTGGACCAGGAATCAAAATTACAGAGGCAAACAGTCACTGAGAGAAGCAGTAAGTGTGTTGTCAGTTAAGAACCAAAAGGAATTGTTGGAAACATCAGAGAGCTAACAGGCAGCCATTGTCTGGAGAAAGTTCCAGACTGAGGATTCCAGATGCTCCACTGATGATGTTTTGTGTAAACACGTTGGATATTTTGAGGTTCGAGCCTTTCTCTCCTTGAGGTTGCTCAAATATAGGAAAGGCCCCCCAAATAAATGTATTTTATGTTCATAAGTGTTCAAGAGAAAAGGAGAGAGAGGGAGAGGAGAAAGGGGAACAGGGAGAGAGAGAAAGAGGGAGAAGGAGAAAGAGTGAAGTGACACACAAGTAAGGAAAGTAAACCGTGGGAGACATTTTCAGCCCCCTGTTCAAGACTTACACTCTCCCTCCATTCCTTCCTTTCCTCTTTCCTTCTAGCAGTACCCTGTCTCCACCGTTAAGACCAAGCCAAGGCTGTGTCGGTTAAAGCACTCCTTTCTGAGATGTCTGAGAATTCCTCAACAAGCCCACAGCCTCCTTCTCAAAGAAAGTGTCACATCTGAAACTTCTACAAAATGTGAGTCACCTATGACGATTAGTGAGGCATTGTAAATGTCCTTCAGATCATGTAGCCCCCAGGACACAGCTGACTGGACCAGAAAAAAGCATATGACATAAGGGCAGATTATTCTCAGTTGGTTAGCAGTCTCTGATCTTTGCCCAAGAGTGATGATAGTGACAATAAGCTGAACCAATAGTATTCTCCTTTCTAGGGAGTTTCCACAAATATATATATATATATATATATATATATATATATATATATATATATAT
>NW_024412421.1:14954360-14956014 GCF_014898765.1 Herpailurus yagouaroundi
TATATATATATATATATATATATATATATATATATATATATATATATCTCCAAGGAAGTCAGTCAAGAGAATGAATAAAATGACCTACAGGGGGAAAGCAGTGAGTAGAAGCCATGTGGTAGTAAAGTCTGAGACAGCACAAGTCATTAGTATGTAGAAGCCACGGATGCACCCGAATGATGGGATGGAGACCAGGAGGATAAGAAGAAATGTGTAGTGGCAACACTGCATAAGCCGAGACAACGATGAGCTCTCCCATGGTGTCGGCCAGACACCAGAGCACGGCTGTCTGAATGCCAGCTGCCAAAGAGTGCCTACAAATACTTTAGCTGCAGTGCATCTTGAACAAAATTCCTATCATTAAAATATGTTCCACTTTTTATGATTACTTTTTTTAATGTTTATTTACTTTGAGAGAGAGAGTGTAAGCGGGGGGAGGACAGAGAGAGGGAGAGAGAGAATCCCAAGCAGGCTCCACACTGTCAGTGCAGAACCCAATGCAGGGCTCGATCTCAAGAACTGTCAGATCATGCATGACCCGAGTGGAGATCAAGAGTCCGAAGCTTAATCGAGTCAGCCACCCAGGTGCCATAATTACTTTTATCTCATATTTTTTTTCTCTTTTCTCTATGGGCAACCTTTTTTAAACATCTGTGTTTGTTCTGTGTCTTTTGTAGTAGACTAGATTACTTTTCCGTAAACTTTCACTCCCCCTGTGGGCAGAGTATACTTCTCCTGGTTAGCTGGGACTAAGCAGGTGAGTTTTGCCAGCAAAATGAAGGTGGAAGCAATGGTGTGCTGGGTTCACATTGAGACATTAAGAGGCATCCTGTGTTTTTGTTTGCACCGCTGGGTGCCATTCACCCCTGTCATGAGAGTAATATGCCTCCATGTAGCTGCTTCCTCTCCAAGGTAAGCCTCAGAATGGGACAGGTGCACGGACACAGTCTGGACCTTTGGCCTGAGTCAGAGACCTGGCCAATCCACACACTAGAGTGAGAAGGAAGTGGTTATTGTTGTATGCCATTGAGATGTCATTATTGTTTGCCGTGGCAGCAAAAATTCACAGTATAATTTACAATGTAAAAAACCCTAAATAACGCTTGTTTAGGGTTTAACTAACAAGTCCAAAAGGAAGAAAACATATTTTATAAACTCACATATACATAATAACACACTATATAGAAGGGGGGAAAAGGCGGGGGTGCGGCGGGTGAGGAGGGTCATCCAAAGCTCCGCAAGTGTGGGTTTCTCACAATCCTGGGCTTCCTTTTGTTACTCTTGTAACAAGGGAGGGATTAATTTCCTCTATTTGAAACACTTAGAATGGTTTGTCTCTTCCTGACTGACCCTGCCTGACTGAACTAATATGTACTATTATTATCCCATGTTATAGAAAAACAATTTAATAATTAACCAAATCAGGAAAAGGAAAGCTAGTAAGTGGGAAGACGGAGTCAGTCTATTATATTTCCTGATTTGGAGATGAATAGTTTTCAAAGATGTGGGACGCCTTCTTGGTCTTTGGGAAAGAGCAGTTAAATCAGAATAAAGTTCTCCACCTCATGCTTAACCAGCTTCCTTTTCTTTCTTTTCCTTTCTTTTCTTTTCCTTTCCTTTCCTTTCCTTTCCTTTCCTTTCCTTTCCTTTCCTT
>NW_024412421.1:14956024-14958977 GCF_014898765.1 Herpailurus yagouaroundi
TTCCTTTCCTTTCCTTTCCTTTCCTTTCCTTTCCTTTCCTTTCCTTTTTTCTCTCCTTGCTTTCTTTTTCTTTCTTTCTCTACTCTTCTTTGTATGATATGTGAATACTGATACCTCTGTGAAGAAATGCCTTTAAAAACAAAAAGCAATACTAGATACGCTGATGATCACTACAGGAGGGAATTAGCCTAACTGTGATGTCTCTAAATTCAGAGAAAAAAGAATACATAGATTTCTCACTGCCTGTGAGTGAAGTGAGGTTTACCCAGATCAGATTCTAGCCATTCTAACCACTGAGACATTTGATCCAGAAACAGTTTATCCTTCCAGTTAGCTAAATAGGTTTGGAGGTCTTGGAGGCAAAAATAGTTATAGATGAGGGCGATGCTCAGTCTTTATAAAACTCATTTTAAAATTAGTCAGTTTCTGGAGTGCCTGGGTGGCTCAGTCGGTTGAGTGTCCGACTTCGCCTCAGGTCATGATCTCACAGCTTGTGAGTTCAAGCCCCGCGCCAGACTCTGTGCTGACAGCTCGGAGCCTGGAGCCTGCTTCGGATTCTGTGTTTCCCTCTCTCTGCCCCTAACCCACTTGCATTCTGTGTCTGTCTCTCTCAAAAAGAAACATTAAAAATTTTTTTTTAAAAGAAATTAGTCAGCTTCCCTTCTGCATTTTAATGAGATACTCACATTCACAAAGAAAGGCATCTTGGGTTCTGCTGTACTCTTTAGTCCCTGGCTGTGGGATTAGAAATGGCCCTTTTCTGGTTCTCGGTTTTTGGTGTGCAGAGCACCACCTTAAAAAAAAAAAAAAAGGGGGATTATTTCAAATATGGGAAGATAGGTAAATGATATCACCGAGGCAGGAAGCAGAAGTCTTTCATTTGAGACTTGTTATGTTCCTTGAATTATAACTGATCTATTTATATATCAACTCATATCACTACAGGTTTGAATTACCACAGCTTAGCATTTACTCACCCAGTCACCTGGGGGAAATCATTTATTTTGTGAATGTTTCTGTGAATCAGTACAATGGAGAGGGACATTCATTTTGCCTACATCTCACAGTTATGGATCAAGTGGGATGTCACATAAGAAGAAGGCATTTTGAAAAATAAACTGGCATACAGATGTGAAAAAAGATAATCTAGTTAGTTGTCTAATCTGTCAAAATGTCTATCAATTTTTAAAAAGATACTTGTGTGGGCGCCTGGGTGGCTCAGTCAGTTAAACATGACTTCGGCTCAGGTCATGATCTCACATGTTTCATGGGCTCGAGCCGCCTGTCGGGCTCTGTGCTGACAGCTCAGAGCCTGCAGCCTGCTTCAAATTCTGTGTCTCCCTCTCTCTCCGCCCTTCACCCACTCTTGCTTTTTCTCTCTCTCTCTCTCTCTCAAAAACATATATACATTAAAAAAATTTTTTTAAAAGATAGTTGTGTAATTTTTAACAGTTTTGATTGCACTGTGATGCAAAACCCAGGGGTGATAAAACTTGTCACATTGTTCAGTGTCTCCTAAAATAAATGCCCGAAGTGGGAATAGGGACAAAAAAATATGACCATTAAGGCTGTGCCATAAGGCATTCCTCAGAGTTCTTTTAAAGCCGCTAACAATGACAATTTGACTTACTTTGATTACCCCTGTGGAGGGACGGACAGCCTTTATGTGAGACTTTTAATGTATTAAGTTAGCATGCAGGCTTTCTAAAAATTCAAAGCCCTTAGGTTTGATTTGACATATCCTTACTTATTTCCTATAGAAGGTCAAGGTCCCCTGGAGCCAGACTCTGACATGGAGATTAGTATGCAAGACATGTAAGGTAGTATTTTCTCACTTCCCCACAAATGTGGGAAGTAAAGTAACCAGGAGTAGGGGGCAGAACAAGAAGTTGGGTGGCAACACCAACTTAGAAAACATCTTAGTCTGTTCTGTGAAAAGCTATGGTGCTGGGGTATTCCTGCAGAATTTTCCTGAATGGGGGTAAAAGGAGCACAGTGGACTGAATGTGTCCCTATAAAACCCATATGTTGAAATCCTAACTCTCAATGTAATCAGATTACAGGAGATGGAGCCCTTCGGAGGTCATTGAGTCATAAGGGTAAAGCCCTCATGAATGGGACTGGTGCCCTTATGAAAGAGACCCCAGAGAGCTCTCCAGCTCTCTTGATGCCATGTGAGGACACACAGAGAAGACGAGTTCTGTGAGCCAGGAAGCAGGCCTTCACCAGATGCCCAATCTGCCTACACCTTCATCTTGGATTTCCCAGTCTTGAAAGCTGTGAGAAACAAATGTCTGTGTTTGAGCCATCCACTATAGTATTCTGTTATAGCAACACGAGCTAAGACAGGGAGCAAACATTTAATATACTGCATCCCCAGTCATTAGATACTGGATGACCCTGGAGGAAAAGTGTGACTTTGGGAAGATCCCATAAACTTGGGTAAGTCATCTGGGAGCGATTTTTTTTAATGCTTATTTTTGAGAGAGAGAGAGAGCACAAGCCAGGGAGGGGCAGAGAGGGGGACACTGGATCCAAAGGGGGTTCTGTGCTGACAGCAATGAGCTTGATGTGGGGCCCAAACCCATGAATCAAAACCTGAGATCATGACTTGAGCTGAGGTCGGACACTAAACCTGTTAAGCCACCCAGGTGCCCTTGGGAGTGATTTTTTGAAGAGATTTAGCTACAGGCTGTCAGTCAGCAACATTGCCATCAGCTGGTGGAATGAGAGCTTCAGCGATAGGGGAAAGGTCTAGACTATAAGTTAGAATACCTATTGCACTTTCAAAATATTTTCAGATTTGCAACCACAACCAGAAGACTTGTTCTTAAATGTCCGAGTGGCAGAGGTAATGCTTTAAGAGAGGGAGAGAAGGAGAAAGAAAAAAGGAACTATGGGAGGGGAGGAAGGAAGGAAGGAAGGAAGGAAGGAAGGAAGGAAGGAAGGAAGG
>NW_024412421.1:14958987-14970351 GCF_014898765.1 Herpailurus yagouaroundi
AGGAAGGAAGGAAGGAAGGAAGGAAGGAAGGAAGGAAGGAAGGAAGGACCAAACAGAAGTAACAAAGGAAAGGAAAGGATCAAGCATCAACTTTTAATATTTGCAGACTCACCAACATCAGGGCTAGGAAACTGTTTACATCTTAGAATGTCAAAGAATTTCAGTTAGTTAATTATGCTGCAGGTGGGCAGATGTATCTAGGAGCAGATATTTGCAGATGCAAATTGTGAATTTTGCATGTGTAAAGGTAAATAACTAAAATGATTATTAAAGCACAGTGGAAAATAAAATGATATATAAAATGCAAATGTGCAGTGACAAACTCATGAAGGCTCTTTGCTTATGAACTCTGACTTCCAGTAGTCGAACATTTCTGTACTTCCTTCATTGCTCTGTTATTTGCCATAATGAGACAGAGTTTCAGAGTGCAGCCTCTATGCCCTGCAAATGACATTCACTTATCCAGGTCTTAAGGTTAACATTTTATAAATTACCACTTCAAAGCAGGAGTCACCATCTATATGCAACAGGACTGAGGTGAGTGTCATGTGATATCAACCCTACTATTTTCTTATTGTCCCATTTCAGATTTTATTAAACAAGTCTGATTTTCTTTGTAGTTTCAAAGTCTTTATTAAATCAGAAAAAGGAGATTCCCCCCAAATAATGTTTCATTTATTTTCTTTTATCTGCTCAAGAATCTTCTTTGACTATCTAGAATGTAATACATTAATCCTAAATGCAATTTCATTGCCTCTAAGACCCATACAAACTTGTCTCCCTCTGTGTGTCAGCCTTTCACGCTAATTCTGTCAGTTATGCCCCCATACATTTCTGTACAAGAGGTCAGAGGGTCCTCACATCATTTCCCCCCACTCTCCCACTCCTGAGTGTCCTTGCCTTCTTCCCTTCAATCAACGCCCTTCATTTATTCAATCATCCATTCATCTACTTATTCATTTAAAAAGTTACCATTGCATGCATACTTTCTCCTAGGCAGTAACGTGGTGGTAGACTCATATTAATGAATATAATATGACTCTCATTCTCATGTTTAATGGGAAGCAGATCTCTACGTGAATTAAGAAAGTATTTGGGGCACCTGGGTGGCTTAGTCAGTTGAGTGTCTGACTTCAGCTCAGGTCATGAGCCCACAGTTCATGGATTCGAGCCCTGCTTCGGGCTCTGTGCTGACAGCTAGGAGCCTGGAGCCTGCTTCAGATTTTATGTCTCCCTCTCTCGCTGCCCCTCCCCTGCTTGCGCTCTCTCTCCCTCTCAAAAATAAATAAACATTTAAAAACAAAAACAGTATTTAAACCAGGATTTTAGAGTTTGGGTAGGAGTGTGTCTAATGGATGACTAAGAATGTGTAATCCAGTAAAAGAGGGACACATATAATGTTTTAATGACATTAAAAATATGGCAATTTCAGGGGAACTCTAAATGTTCACTGCGACTATAGCACTGAGTGCAAGGGAAGGTGAAGAGGGGGATAAAGAGGTATTCAGGACCCATGTAGTAACATCTTTACCAAAGTAAACTCCACATGCTTTAATCCCGATCTGAATATATGACACTGTCAGTTTACATCAAAAACTCTTCTCTATGTCTTCTTGTAGCACTAATTACATAAACTATATACAGAGATATGATATTGTGATCAAAATGTGTTTATATTTTGTTTTGTTTGTGGGAGGTGTGTATTTCCTCAATTATTTGTAGTTGATACCAGACTAGCTGATCATAACAAATCAGAGTTCGCTCAATTCAAATTGAACCAAACCAGGGAAACGACCATCCAGTTCTGCAAAGAGAGGGAAGTGCCATACAATCTGTCCCTTCATTTTATTAATCAAATAAAAATATCTCAACTCAAGAACTTTGAATATCTACCTAACCCACTAATTGAAAGGCTGCGTCTGAACTTGGAATAGACACAGAGGCAACCCCACAGGTTGAAGGAGACTCAAGGCCAGTCTTGTGGAAGTCGCTTGTTGTAAGTGATTGATGTATGAGTGAACATCTGAGAGTGAAATTAGAGACTGTGGGCTCCAAAGGAAAAGCATCTATCAGCCGAAGCCCTTCTGCATTTTAAAATGCAATTTGGAATGATTCATTTCTTAGGTTTAATGTGGGGACACAGAGAGGAGGCTCCGTCTCTTTAAGAGCACTTAGTAACGGAGCATCATACAGGCTCTTTGTGACTGGCTTTCTTGCTCAGTGCTACAAGCACAATAAATGTCCTTCAAAACCGCCAATCTGTTATTCTAAGTTGTCCTAAATTACATTTGAAACCAGTTTTCTTCTGCCTTTCTGGCTGAAGGGCAAAAGAGTCAGAATGAAAGCTGTCGAGATACACGATTCTATGATTCTTAAAACTGCCCACCTCCAGACCCAACACATTGCTATTCTCAACATGAGGAAACGTGAACAGATTTTGCCACTCAACTAAAATATACCCTTCTAAAGGATGAAAATAATGCTATATTTTTTGTTAAATCAAAATTTCCCATGGCAAAAATAAAAAAGAGCAGTGATTGTTACCCTCTGCAAATTATCATAAGCTAAATAGGAAGGAATTGAAAGTTTTCCAGATTAGTAACTGGAAGGCCTATACTTTGATACTGAATTCATGATTCTGGTCTCATGACAGAGTTGAACCATAGACAAGTTATCTTTAGACTGACCATTACTTTATAGACTAGGAAATTAAAGTCCATAAAGTAATTTGCTCAACATGACTCTCTATTTGTCATTACTGGGACTCCATGTTAGTTTTGTTTTTGTTCATGTGTTTGAGTAAGTATGTATACATCTACATCCACCACATGTAATTATGCTTTCTTTTATCAACTCGTGCCAGTTTCTGGAAAAGCAGTCCCTTGGAACAATCTGATTTTTTAAAAAGCATGAACACATTTTATTTTATTTTATTTTTTTAATTATTAAATTTTATTTTATTGTTTAGAAAAAGAGAGTGTGAGCAGAATTGGGTAGGGGGAGAGGGACAGAAAGAATCTTAAGCAGGCTCTGTGCCCAGCACAGAGCCCAATGCACAGCTCGATCTCACAGGTGTGAGATCACAACCTGAGTGAAAATCAAGAGTTGATGCTCAACCGACTGAGCCACCCAGGCGCTCTGAACACATTTTTTATTTATTTAAAAAAATTTTTTTAATTTTTATTTATTTTTGAGAGAGAGAGAGAACATGTGAGCAGGGGATGAGCAGAGAGAGAGAGGGAGAAACAGAATCTGAAGCAGGCTCCAGGCTCTGAGCTGTCAGCACAGAGCCTGACACGGGCCTTGAACTCACAGACCGCGAGATCATGACCTGAGCCGAAGTCGGACACTCAACCAACTGAGCCACCCAGGTTCTCTGAACACATTTGTTAGATAGAATTTCAGGGTTTACTGAAATCGGTAATAGCTTGAGCCCAAATTATGGAATAATTTATTATGCCAGTTGGCATGGGCTTTATAGGGACTGTCTCAATCTTTGTTTCCAATAACTATATTAAACAGGAAATTAGTTTTAACCTCTTTTTTTTATATATATCTGATATGAAAACCGTAGTTTAGAGAGCTTAAATGGTTTCTCCAAGGCTACCAGGCTGGTAAATGGCAAAGACATTGGAGGTCTACCCTATGCTCTTAACCACAGAACTCCCACATAGTAATCAATATGAGCAGCGGAATGTGAAAGGTACCTTAACAGAGGAGACAGTTGGATTCTTTGGTACACAGAATGGATCCAGCTTTGGATTCCAGAGAGGCTTACTTGAGGAGCGGATTCTAGGAAGTCAAGGGAAAGTACGTTATAAATGGGAGAGTAAATTCCCTTGTGGTGTCTTTAAGAATCACTCCAATGTGACCTTGGAAGTTATACTCAGAGAGGCATATGGAATTATAGGGTGTTTACACGCACGAGTCCTAGAAGAGGGAGGCATGACACTCCATGCAGGGGACCATAATGGAGGAGCACCAAGGAAACCCAATCAACCAAGCAGATGGGTAGCCCGAGGCAAGTGCATTTATTGAAGATCAGGGTAGAATACACAAGCCCAAGGCATGTGGGGATTTCACTGGTGTTTTTGAATGTCACTGCATCATAGTCACGGGAGGGCAAGAAGCACTTGTGGTAAGGGCCAGCTTTATCACACTGGTGCACCTGGCCCCCTGGGCTTCATACTCACAGCTTGTTGGTGGGGATGTTGCATCAGGAAAATACAAAGCTTTAAAAATTTACAATACAGAAGGATTTTTTTTTCACAAAAGAGGTTTGCAGAAGGATGTAGAGATGCAGGAGAAAAAAGTGAATTTTAGAAATTGAAAAGTGTTCCTTATGGTAAGAGTATAGCTGATGCTAATTCAGGGAGAGCAACCAGAAATGAGATGAAAGGTAGGCAGAGGCCAGGTTACGAAGAACTAAGGGATTTTGATTTTTTTTTTTTTTACAAAGTCTATGAAGTTTATTGAATGGCTTTAAACAGGTATGCTGCACCTGCCTGTGATTTGGGAAGATCACGGCAGCAGCTCTGTGGAGGTCCAAAGTGGAGGGGTGAGGATGAACAAAGTCATTGTGATCACCACCCAGCAGAGCTTGTGGGCTCCCCTTGCAGGTAGAGGAAGGGTACTGAATGGCTGAAGTCCAGGTCAGCTTGTGGGTGGAGTCCCTGAGCCACAGCATCCCCTGATACCCTGAGAGCTGTGGCAAATCATTTGGGCCAGCTCTGTGGTGCCACAGTCCATTTATTTTTCACTTTTAGACATTCCCAGGAGACCGGCTTAACACTGGGGAAATCTGACTCAACACAAATTCTGTCAAATTTATTTTTCACTTGGGTTTACAAGAAACTGAGTTAGTAAGCAAGATGCCATGCATTGCAATTTGAATTTGAACAGAAAACGGATTTTTTTCTTAGTAAATGTTACTCATCCTTGCAGTGGAATATATCAAATTCCAAATAACAAATAATATTTTGTTGCAGTTTTTCTCCTTGGCAGTGTTGTGGTCTCTCTCTTTTTCATCCCTATAATTAGTCTTTCATCTTAAACACAGTGATAATTCCTTGCCTGATATTCAGTCGGAAGTTTTGTTGTTGTTGATAAGTTGAAGCTTATCATAAGGAAAAGGGGGGGGAGTCTAATTTGCCAGAAGAGAACAGAATATAAAAATAACATTATCCATTCAGTTGGATTGAAATCTTGGCAGCTGCTTTTCAAAATGTTGCTGACATGGTTTATATTATATTAAAATTCAGAATTACTGCATTTCATCAGTTTCTCTGTCTGCAGCTGGCATATCATGTTGTCAGCATCTTGGGCTTTACAAGACTATGTACATTGTAAGAATGTTCCTTTAAATGCACATTTTCATAAGCATGTTTGCTAATTGATATGCTATGGAGTCTTAAAGTGTAAACATATGTTATGAAAAGTCATACTGCTTTCAAGTGTAAGTGGAATACAAAAGTTGGGCTTTCTTAGTTCAATTTTCGTTAGGGTTGCTTAAAAGCAAAGGGATTCTGGGATGGTTTTTAACGTATCTTTTAATTTTTAAAGGCATTGATTATTTCCATGAGGAAAGTTGTTAGAAGATAAACTTGGAATGATGGATGCATCCAAAAATCTAAATTATTTTTAAATGGGCTCACAGAATTGGTGATGCTCAGGAAAAAAAATGCTACCAAATAAAACATTTGCAATCTTCAATACTATAATAATCTATGGCATTGTTTTAATAGAATTATTAGTTTCACATTAAATACATAAGCTGCTACTAATAGCATAATAAATATAGTTTGGAGAATGTTGGATTCTAATAGATTGTGTTTTTTTCTGTGCATAATTCAGAGTTCTTTGGAAACTATAATCAATTCTAAAAACTCAACAACTTCAGAAGGCTTTCGATAATGTTAAAATATGTATGCTTACACGTGGATCCTGCAGATATTTATAAGCACTTATGTGGTTATGATGATAAAACTAAATTAACATATTCATATTGACTTTAGAGGATCCTTAAAAATTGGATTTGAGGCTAAATAAGGCTGAATGTCTTTGTAGATTGAAAATGCTTGAGGGAACTTTGATTGTACCTGAAGAGCACAGCAGATGAATTTTCGGATTTGAAAATAATAGTTTTGACTTTTCAGAATGTCCGTTTAGAATGCACGTGTGAGAGATCTAGAAACACTGGAGAACTGCATACAGTTTCCTGTGAAAGGACATCTTGCATGGACAGAGTCAGAATGTGCAGAGCCAGGATTCCAACAGAAAACTAAGTGATGCTGGACTCTTATGTCAAAACCGGCTGCCTCTTATCTTAGAAAACACGCACACTCACACACACATGTTAACGGCGCCTTTTTGCACAATTGCCTAAGGACATGATATTAAATTAGCCTCTTTATTTATTATTTAAACCAGCGACTGCCTAATCTCTCATTATGACTTCAGAAGGAACCCATTACTATTTCTACCACCGGTAAGCGAAGCTAGTGGGATGAACAGGAAAAGCCAGGTACACATTTCCGATAGCTCCCAGTCCAATTTGCCATGCATACAAATGGCTTTGTGGAATCAAGATGTTGACTGAAACTTTGCTAACACTGAGATTTTTTTTTTTTTTAACCTCCCCTCGGTGAGACTGGAGTAATTGCATTTCAATAGAATTGATATCATTAATTTATAATTATTACTTTCTTTAGTTGGAAAATATGAATGTGAAAGTTTTGGCCCAAGTGCAATCTCAGGAGGGAAATTAGAACTCTCAGTAATCAATAACGGTGGGGCATGCTGAATCTCTCCTCGGTTTTCATTAGCTGGAAGGAGAGCACATTTAAAGAAATGCTAACAAGTATTGATGTTTAAATTTGATTTATCAATGCTATTTAAATGTATATCTGCACTGTGCCGAGTTTATTTTTCTACATTAAAGATTATTCAGCGATATCTCCTGGGTTAAGACAACTTCTAAACAAGATAAAGCACCCTGTGAATTAATTTATTTCAGAGAAACAAGAAAACGTAATTTGTGTCTTCTTTTCATTAAATTATCCTTTACTATATTGATTTAGCAGGAACCAAAAACTTATTTAGCTAAGGAAACAAAACATAGATACAGCACTCTGTCGCTTTGGTACTCTTTCGCTACTGAGGAAAGAATGTAGGAGTTGAGGAACATGTATGTGTGTGAGTGAGCATACGTACATGTGTGAGGGCCTTTCTCTGCAAGTTCGTGGCATTACAGGTGCTGTTTTTTTTAAGAGGAAAACACCATGCAGTTCCCTTCAGAAACAGACTAAAGAAGCACATTCAGTTAATGCTTGCTACATGGCTCTTTACATTCTGATTGTACTCTACATAAACAATAAAATTATTGTGATTATGCCATCAATTCAAATAATACAGATTTAGTAACCATTTACAAGTCAAAGGTGTACAGACACCCTAAGGGACCACCTGCGTAACAAATAACAGCAATTTTTCCAACCCTTCAGATAAATGGCTAAGCATAATGTGAGAGAATTTAAACAGAGTGAAACTCAACATATGTTGTCAGAAGAATGGTTTCTTTTGTGTGTGCGTGTGTATAAAGACTTTATTAATCTGCTAATTTTATCTGTACCAAAAAGATGTAAATTGCTATTTACTCAGGAAATATTTAGTCTTGTGAACCTGAATAGGTGAACAATTATTAAATTTGGTCTCTTAAGAGTACTTAAATTCTGATGGTAGCACAGAGACTGAGCCTGTGTAAGCTATCATTACATGGTGAAAAACTAACCTCTGTAATTAACTTGCAATATTATACATAGGGCTCCAGTTACAGTAGAATCCAATTTTCCATAGTATACACACCAGGCAGCTTTGCTGAATATTAGATTTTAATGAGATTTATGACCTTATTCATAATTTATTCTTTAAGTTAGGAAAGTTTTGGTTAAAGTTCAAAGTGGTATCTTGAAGCATGAAAATAAAATCTATACCATGCTTTTCTTGGAGACATTCTAGAATAAATTCTGAAACCCAAAAATGACTTTTCTAGTCTCAGAACAACTCGGAGAAACCATCCTTGCTTTATTACAGGGGAACTCCATGTTAATAATAAAGAGGTGGTCCATGCTTATCCTCAGTTTAAGGCCGAGATTTGTGGACTTTCCTCTTTCACTGGTGATCTGACAGCTTTAATTCATGGCATAATCTAGTCCAGCACATCTCAAACCTCACTTTGCTGAGAAATCACTTGGGATTCAAGTCAAAATCCAGACTGTGGTTCACAAGGTCTGGTGCGAGTCCCACAGTCTGAATTTCTGACAAATGATGTGGACATTACTTATTCTAGAAATAGCCAGGGACTCCACTCTACTGGAGACTGCTCATTTTTTTTTTTCCTTCTCATATTTCAGATGAGGAAAATGAGGTCCAAATATAGGAAACATGTTTCCTTAGATGAGGGATTCTTAACCAGGGCTGTTGATTAGAATCCCCTGAGGAGTTTTTGGACCTCAGAATATCCAAGCCCCATCCCAGACCAACTGAATCAGAACTCCTGGGACATCACTGCTTTTACAAGTTCTCTCAGGCAGGGAGAGTCAAGAATCACTGCTAGATCTCATCGTCAATTAGCAGAGTGGCTGAGTGTAGGTGTAGGCCGGCGGATTGGCAGACGAGTGTATTGATTCATTGATTGATTTCTGCTTACGCTGAGCGTACATTTGTTGAGCTGTGCCCAGATGTTACCGAGTCTCTTTAGCACACACAGTCCTCTCAGTATTTAGGTCCAGTAGTAAATGTTACTAACCAGAAAGGCCTTCCTTGTCCAGGATATCTAAAGGGCTCCTCCTGCCTCCTGTCTTATCTGGCCATCATATCCTCCCGCTGTGTTTTTCTTTTTTTTCCAAATATATTATCACTAATTGAAGCTGTTATTTCATTTGTTTCTCTCTTTTTTAATGTTTTGTTTATTTTTTAGAGAGCACAAGCAGGGAAGGGGCAGAGACAGAGAGAGAGAGAGACGGACAGAGGATCTGAAACAGGCTCTGTGCTGACAGCTGGGAGTCTGATGTGGGGCTTGAACTTAGGAACCATGAGATCATGACCTAAGCTAAAGTTGGACACTCAACCAACTGAGCCACCCAGGCACCCCTTATCTGTTTCTTTCCATTAGAATGCAACTTTCATGAAAGCAGAGACTTTGCTTGTCCTGTTAACTTCCAAATCCTGCCCTGAGTAAGCCTGGAGTAAATGAAATTTAAGAGGAAACAATACAGCTTAGCAGCTTCAAGCATCAGCTTTGCATGCAGGTACCCTGGCCATGTTTCCTTGAACATATCACTGACATCCCTTGAAAGCCTACTTTCCTCATGGTAAATAGATAGTAGCATCTGCTTCAGAGAATTTTTATACTATTAAATAGGATGATTCACGCCCAGTGCTTAACCCAGCGCCTGACATGCAGAAAACAATCAGTAAACAGAACTATTATAATATTATCTAATGACCAAAAAAAATTGCTGGGAGTTACATATTATGATTCTCATTTAACAAGTGGGGAAATAGGCCCATTAAAAAGAGATCATTTGCACAAGATCACAGTATAATTTCTAAAGAGGCTGGTCTAGAATCTAAATGTTCATATGAGCAAAGCTTCGTGTAAGACCCTTTCCCACTTGTTGTCAGAGGAGGCACCTGCCTTTAATCCAGGGCTCCTTAGATTATAGCACTGTGCAACTTGGTTGGCAGTACGGCTCTGCTCCAGGAGCACTAATCAGTGAATTCATCAGCAAATGTCCAATTCCAGGACGTACTGGTGAAATCAAGGGTTGCATATGCAACTGTTGGCTGCAATGTATTCGGCTACTGCCATGTATCAAGCACTCATTTCTCCTCACAAAACCTCTACAATATAAGTATAATCATTCCCAGTTTATAGATGAAGCTCTTAGATGTCAGAGTATGGAGGTAAATCAGCCATGTTATTATAGCTTCTAGGACCAGAGATAGGATTGGAACTCACAGCTATGAGTAATAAAAATAATGTATAGGGGCGCCTGGGTGGCGCAGTCGGTTAAGCATCCGACTTCAGCCAGGTCACAATCTCGCGGTCCGTGAGTTCGAGCCCCGCGTCAGGCTCTGGGCTGATGGCTCAGAGCCTGGAGCCTGTTTCTGACTCTGTGTCTCCCTCTCTCTCTGCCCCTCCCCCGTTCATGCTCCGTCTCTCTCTGTCCCAAAAATAAATAAACGTTGAAAAAAAATTAAAAAAAAATAAATAATGTATAGAATCAGGGTGGAATCATCATATTTCATGGGTGTCAACTGGCCCCCTCTTTCTGGGATTTCAGACATACTGGAAGGACTTTTTTTTTTCTTTCTTTCTTTACTTTGAGGTCCACCCACTTTCTATAAAGAAGCTTATGTCACAATGAAAACCTTATAAAATGTGATTGTTTCCTGAATAGAAAGCAAGGAAGGTCTGGGCGGGGTGGGCGGGGGGGGGGGGGTGGAGATGAGATTCGTTTGTCAGGATATATCTGTGTGTACGTGTATGTGTGTATACATATACTGAGTTTACACGAATGTCCATCCCAGAAGACAGATACTGTAGGAGACAGAATCCTTAGGCTTGGGAAACACAGACTAATGAATGCAATTTAATGGAACTATGTCTGGCATGAAGATGAACAGATATGTGCTGTCACAGAGGTAGGAAACAAAGTAAAGCGAGGATGCCCAACGTCCTGAGTCCATTTGGGAAGGTCTGACAAAGGAAGTGACATTTTATCTGCCTTTTAAATTTGGAGTAGGCAGAACTTTAAGGGTATCTCTGTTAGAAAAAAAACAACATGTGCAAAATCATGGAATATGAAAGAGTCTGGCATGTTTGGGGAATGGTAAGAAATAGTCTGTGGCTCGAGCAGAGGGTACGTGGGGGACGTGCATAAAAATGAAAGAAAATTTAGAATTTTATCAATAGCATACTTTTTTAAGTTAAAAATAATTCCCACTGCAAACTTGTAAGTGAGATGCTTTCTCCCCTTTCCTCTTGCCATTGAACAGCAGGGAGGCACCACAGGAAATATGTTTTTGGTACTGCGTGCATAGGTTAACAGAACTCCAGTTTTGAGAGCTGCTAATATGGCAACATTTTAGAATGTCTTAAAAGCTTTTTTTAAAATTTATTTTTCATATGTAAGGGATTGACATTTTCCCCTTTTCTTTACTTTCTGCTTGCTACTCTGTCAGTATTTACCCAGCTCGCTTACAGGCTTGAAGAACTGGTTTACACATGTCCAAGGAAGAATACAAAGATTTGGTAAATTCCTGGAAAGAACATAATAAAATAGCACCTTCCCCCCAGAA
>NW_024412421.1:14985351-15013689 GCF_014898765.1 Herpailurus yagouaroundi
TTGTGGTTTATATACACAATGGAGTACTACATGGCAATGAGAAAGAACGAAATATGGCCCTTTGTAGCAACGTGGATGGAACTGGAGAGTGTGATGCTAAGTGAAATAAGCCATACAGAGAAAGACAGATACCATATGGTTTAACTCTTATGTGGATCCTGAGAAACTTAACAGGAACCCATGGGGGAGGGGAAGGAAAAAAAAAAAAAAAGAGGTTAGAGTGGGAGAGAGCCAAAGCATAAGAGACTGTTGAGAACTGAGAACAAACTAAGGGTTGATGGGGGGTGGGGGGGAGGAGAGGGTGGGTGATGGGTTATTGAGGAGGGCACCTTTTGGGATGAGCACTGGGTGTTGTATGGAAACCAATTTGACAATAAATTTCATAAAAAAAAAAAAGAATAGTGTAATTCTATAAGGCAGAAGATCAAGAAACACCTGAGAATCTTCTAGATGTATATTTGATGACTCTGTTGAGGCATAAAGTTGAATATGCTTTAATATATGACCATGATTTCTTTATGAATACATTTAGCGATTTTGTAATAAATGTTCACTTTGTGCCCACGAGTAGGTATATGTATGTATGTATGTATGTCTCTATGTCTGTCTGTATCTACCTATCTATCTATCTATCTATCTACGCATAAATAACTGAAGACATACAGCTTCAATCAGACTGTGGTATGCTGGATTTTAGAATACCTCACCTGGCTGCAAAATGATAGGTGACAACCAAATTTACTGTGTTCTTCATATCAATCATTAGTTTTTCTCAGCTCCTTACATGTTATGCAGCCTATAACCAGGCACCATGCTCGGAACTGGGGAACAGAGCAAGAAACAAAGACAAAGAGAGTAGAATAATCATAGAAGTCCTCCTTCAGGATGAGGTATTTAAAAAGTGACTTGAAGGATGAAGAGATGTGAAGAATGAATGGAAAGGAGTCATGTGAAGTGTGTTGGGGAATGACTGGGTGTATATACACATGAGGTCATACATGCACGAGTGAATATACAGTGCTGTAGGAGGTAAGAGAAGAACATCGCAGGCAGAGGTGCAAAGTGTTGAGGCAGGTTAAGAAAATTTCAGAAAATGAAAGACCCAGACCGACAGAAGTTCAGAAACATGAAATTAATGGAAGTGCTTCCAATTAGGCTTCTCTCTTATTTATAATTAAGTGGAGTCCTGGCTAGCAAGAAGAGAATTCTTAAGATATATGTGTGATATATGTAGCATTGTTTTTATAGAAATAGTTTTCAAAGTAAGGTACACAGATTTTGGGGGGTGCTGACCTTACTAAAAGGGGTCTGCGAATTGACACTTCTATTCCTAATAAAATTAAGACATTAGTCTCTATTTTTACTCTCTTGACACTTGCATTGATGGTACAAAAGCAATAATGGGTAGCACTACTAGAACCTTAGCACAAACAAAGGCGGTGATATCAAGCTTTACCAGCAGCCAATGTATCCTTTATTGCCAGTCACCCAGTGCTTAAAAAGCTAGTTTCACCTAAGAATAGCACCGGACATAGGTCTTTTAAAATATATTGTGTGATACATAAAGCACTTCTACTGTATCCTGAAGTATGATGATTGCCCCAAAGAAAAACTCTTGGGCAATTGTCTGTGAGTTGTGCTAGCAGTAGTTTTTGTCATGGAACATTGTTTTCACTTGAAAGAATGACTAATAAATTGCCACGTTAGAAAGAACAATGTTCCCAAGACCATACAGCTTCTGAGACAAGTTTCACGTTCAAAGATCCCCAAGACCACTCTTAGGTACAATAATTTGCTATAGACAAACTCAAATAACTCACTGAAAGCTGTTAGGCTCATGGTTAAAGTTTGTTAGAGCTAAGGTGTACAGATTAAAATCATCCAAGAGAAGAGGCTCTATAGCAGAGTTCAGGAAAATTCCATATACAAAGCTTCTCTCTGCAAAGTCAGGAACAGCAATCCTTTCTGAAATCAATTTGTGGTGACATGAATGGAATATTTCCAACCAGGGAAACTCACCCTAGCCTTAACATCCAGTCTTTATTTGGCCTTGGTCACACAAACATGGTTGACTGTTCACATGGATAAACTCAACCTCCAGCCCTCTGAAGGTCAATCTTACATGGTATGACTCAAATCCCCCTAAACCACATTGTTTGTGTAGTCCAAAGCCCCAACTCTAAAGCACATTGCTAATATATGGCAGTCTTTAAGACCCAAAGATAAGCAAAGGCACTCCTATAGACATGACATTCCAAGGGATTGGATATTACCTCCAAGAACTTAAGGACGTAGGTCAAACCTTTTTTGGGGCAATGCTAAAATTTCTCATACACATAAATAAACTATGGTATTTCTGGCTTGGTTATTTGCCAGATCTTTCCTCAAGCATGAATAAAGCCATCCTGTCACTTCAAGGAAACTAAATGACTGTATGTGTTACCGAAGAAAACCACAAGTTTCAAGGAAACATTAGACTTTTGAAAATATGCATCTACTACCAAGAGTTTGACAGTTTCCCAATATTTAGAGACTTTTCAGGAGAGATCAGTAATGAATTTAGTGAATGTTCATTGATAAAGTTTTCAAAATCTTACAACTAACATTTAAGAAACTCCCACTTACCAAGTTTTGGTATAATATCATAAAAGAATGTCAATAATTGTCTGATAAGTCTATTAAAATATTCTTCCCTTTTTCAGTACCTATCAGTGTGAGGTTTGCAACTCTTCACATAATTTAACCAAAATAATATTCTGTGTTTCACCATATTGAATACAAAGATAGCAATAAGAATTCAGCTCTATTCTTTTAATACAGACATTAAAGAGCTTTGTTGAAGCATAAAAGCATAATGCTCTTATCTGCAATTTTCTCATTTTGTGAAACAATTATTTATTCACAAATCTGTCACTGCATGAACACTAAATTTAATTATTTTTAAATGAATTCATATATTTTTATATTTCTCAGTTTTAATTTCTAATATGGTAAATAGTAATGGATATAACCCACAGAAAAATCTGTTCACTTCAATAATTTTAAGAGAACAAAGAGGTCCTGAGACCAAATGTTTGAGAATAGCTTCCTTTTGAGCAATATTTTTCAAACTGAGCCCCATGATCCCTTAATCACTCTCATCCCACAGTGGGAAAAATGTTTGCTGGCCAGTCTGCCTTTGTAAATAAAGTTTTATTGGAACACAAATATGTTCAACTATTCACATATTGCTTATGACTGCTTCCACATTACAATAGTAGAGTTGAATAGTTCCAGCAAAGTTGAGTAGTTATGACAAAAATTAGTATGGCTTGCAAAACCTATAATATTTACTCACTGGCCATTTACAGAATAATGTTTGCCAACTGTTGATTCTGTGAGCCATGAAATTAATTTTGAGGGGTTGGACCAGCATTCTTACAAAATGGAGAAAAGAATTAAAGAGAAATGAGAAAAGACATGAAACAAATAGAAGAGATGAGATAATAATAGTTATTATTTTTGTAAAACATTTGTTTCCGTTGAGAGTGGTGTGTATGTGTGTGCGTGCGTGTGCGCATGCATGTGTGCGTGTTGGGTTCAAATACAGAATATTTTCTTACTGTGGGTCATAGTAAAAAAATTGAAATATGCTGATTTAATGCGCAAGCTAAGTACAATGAAGATTCTCAGAGATGCATTGTTAATACTGTAAACTGTTTCAAGTTCTCCAAAGCAGTATATGGCATATAAATCCAAAATAGACAAATTGACACATTTATATCAGTCTTACTGAAGATATTCATAGATATTTATGGCAAAAACAACTCCAACAGTTTTTATAGAATGTAAATTTCCCCTAACTTTACAGATTTGGTTATGCTTCATAGCTTGTTATTTTAAGAACTCCACAGTTAATGTCATTTTCTCCACACATGTCATTGTAGATATGAAGTTTGTTTCTTAACCTGAATTTGGTCTTTTTGTGTGGTGTGTTATACGCTTATTGTTAATATGCAAATTACTTCAGAAAGTGAATACCTTTAAAATTACTGATCAACATTTAATAAACATACTCTATATACACAGCCCATGAGTTGCATAGTATCATGAATTTTTACAAATTGAACATACTTATGTAACCAGATAGAATGTGGATTTTTTACACTGCACATTGGAACACACTAGAACTGAATTATTTATTGAGGCTGCTCGTTTATTGAGCATGTTGTTAGGCATTTTGAGACATAAAAACATGAACAAAACTCTTGTGTGACATCAAAAAGTTTACAATTGAGATGAAGATAAGACTTAGATATAAATAGTTAAGTAATGTGTGTGTGTGTGTGTGTGTGTGTGTGTGTGTGTGTGTGATGTAAAGTGTAGTTTTGAAATCTCACGTCAAATAGAAAGAGAAAATGCTTTGGATTCAGAGAATTCCAGACTGAAATTGCTACTTGAGTATATCATCCTGTGAAACCTTCGGAAGTGTGCAGCACAGAGCTTGGTGTACCTTGTGCTATGGACTGAATGCATCCCCTTAAAATTCATATGTTGAAACCTAATCCCCAGTGTGATTACATTAGGAGGTGGGACCTTCAGGAGATGATTGTCACAAGCACAAAGCTTTATGAATGGGGTTCTCGTGCCCATATAAAAGAGACCTCAGAGAGCAACCTTTCTGTGAGGACACAGAAAGAAGATGGCCATCTATGAATCAGGAGGTGGGCCCTCAGGTAACACCATTTCTGCTACAGACTTGATCTTGGACATCTCAACCCCCAGAACTGTAAGAATAAATGTCTGTTGCTTTTAAGGCATCTAGACTCTGATATCTGCTAGAGCAGCCTGAATGGACTAAGACCTCTTGGATGCTAAATAAAAACTTCCTCAAACTGAAAATAGCAGCAGCATAACCCAAGTTCTGTGGCTGTTTCTGCAGTGTCCCTGCCTTGGAGGAAACCTGTGTGACTGCAATGGACAGACCTAGTGACAACCACAGCTAACATATCTGGTAAAGAACAATATTATGCAACAGGACTTTGGGGCTACAACATCACTGCAGCAAAGAGAGAAGCACTTGGTTAGTTAGCATCTGTCCAAATTTGATGGTGGAATTCGGAGAAGCATTTGAGAACTGCAATTACTCGAGTTACTACACTAATTTCTTCTTTCTCTCCTCTTCTTAGAATGCCAGGGTGTGTCTTCCCAAACCATTTATGAGGCTACACATAGCAAATTTTAGTTGCTAATGCTGCTAGTCCCTTTTCTGTCATGTCCACAGTCAGGAATAAAGCAGTTTTCTTTGAATATGTGTCTGAAGATAAAATGTTCAATATTTTCAAAATCAAGAAGATGAATCCAGAGCAAAATAATTGTATTGTATTATGTTATATTGCATTGCCTCATATTTTTCATAGCGGTCCTTGGAGGTCAAATTGCTCTAAGTATTGTGTCAGTGCATTGCCAATAGAGTCCCAGTTGAACAAGAGGTAAAACCCCCTAGTTACATATATATAATACCAACATCTATCCCTCATCACTCCCTCACCAATGATTGCCACCAGTAATGAATCACAATACCCTTTCTCTCTGAGTCTGAGGAAAGCCTCAGAATACACATGAAAACATTGATGAGTAATGGCACATAAGGGGTGTGTGTATGTGCGTGTGTGTGTACATGCACACACATACATTTTCTATACAACTCTATTACTTGTATAGATTCATGTAAGTTTAACTTTTAAAGTACAGATTTTTTTTAAATATGAAATTTCTTGTCAAATTGGTTTCCATACAACACCCGGTACTCATCCCAACAGTTGCCCTCCTCAATGCCCATCACCCACTTTTCCCTCCCTTCCACCCCCCATCAACCCTCAGTTTGTTCTCAGTTTTTAAGAGTCTTAAAGTACAGCTTTTGCTGTACAATTCAGTTATCACAAATGAATTCCTTCTGAAAGTTCTATCATGTTTTTGGTCGTTATTGCAAATTTGACCACTTGAGCTATAAACTTATGCCAAATGTAAGTTCTTACACAAAATTCTACTATCATAATAGACATAGTCAGGTGCCTAATCACCTACCACTACTGCCTTCTTTCTTGAAAAGAGAAATCCCTTTAGCTCAAAAAATGATACATGAAGCCCCAGAAGAGAGATTAAGTTTCCAGTTTCCCTCATAGAAATGAGAGAGACCACAGGACACAGTCCTGGCCAATGAGATGTAAAGAGAAGCCCATGAGCGTTCCTGGAAGGCCATCTTCTTTCACTAACACATCTCCTCAGTGTTTTTAGCATCGAACATCAACTCTAACAGTCATATTATGACTCTGTGAAGTACAAACACAAAGGAAGTCCAAGAGTATAAGAATTGCCAGCCTGTACATCAATAAACAACTCAACTGCTGTCACCAATTATCTATCAACAGACTTCTAGTTAAATCACACACACAAATCACTTTTTCTTTAAATCACTTTAAAAAATTTAACGCCACTTTGAAACTGCTCATAATCAAATCATACAGCTTGACCCTTGGTTGTTACTATCAATTTCGTTTCCTAAGTTATGCAATTAAATAGTTGACTCCTTTAAGTATAAGTAGAAAAAAAACAAAGAAAGAGAGTATCAGTGCTACTAGACGGTTAAGAAAAGGTAGGTAGGACATGTGTGGAATTATTTCCCTGGGATCTTCAGAGTCACTCAGGAAGCTGCAGGCCTTTACCTAATGAGAGGTTTTACCATGGGGACATCATTTCAATTATCTATCTGACCCTTGGTTTCTCCTCTTTAACGTAGGAATAATGACAACAATAACGAGGTGATTGAAAGGTATGGTAGAGGTATTCCCTGCTTTTCAAAAGTTGGAGTTTCACCCCTCCACTTTTACAAAAGACCTCATTTTGCTAACCAAAAGAATTCCAAAGGGGATTTTCACCCTTATGAAAAAAAAGCAAAAGCAAAACTAGTGTTCAGTGCTGGTACTGCAGCGAGCTATTCCAGAGGCAGAACCCACCTCCGGGAGCCAGAGTGGCACCTCCAAGCTCCTCCGGGAATCACACTTAGCATCTTACCTGGGAACTATGTCTGTAAGCAACTGAGCTTTATCTCGATTGCTTTAGCGCATCCCTTAGGAAGATGCATCCCAAGATATTATCAGGAAAGCCAAAGATGGGTTATTTTTGGGGGTCTGGGAATGCTAAAAAAATCTTCCATATAAATTAATGGTAATTGCTTCTTCCCACGACACTATTTTATCTTACAAAAGGTTTCATGGGAATGCTCTACTTGTGGGTAGCAGGGAAAACGTCTTATAGTGGATGCCCAGAAAGCAATGTTGGACAGGACTCCTTCATTGTCTGACATTCAAAATGCTGAAATGGTAATTAAAGCACATGAAGACTCTAGACCTCTTTCTATGAAAATCCACTTTTTTTTCCCTATTATATTTCAACTGGGGATTACTTCACATGTTGCCACATAATTCTTTCACACAAAGGAAAAACGGAGAGTGGTGATATGTTCATCAGTTTGCTGGTTTGAGGGTTTGGGTTTTTTTGTTTGTTTGCGTTTGATTCTCCATTAGCTACATGGCATCAATATCACTTTTTTCCTGAAGGGACAGATCTTACAAATCACTCCTCAGTTTTGAACAAATATTGTAGTGAACAATGCTGCTGGGAAGAATCTTGCCTCAAGGGACTAGTTATTGTCAACTAGCTTTCAGAGTAGCTGAAATAACAGTGTTCTGCTCAACTAATATCACCTTTAGCATCATGTTTTTGAAAGTATAAATGTAAACATAGTAGGCCAAGGACGCCATCTCTTTCCTTTTTTCTTTTTTTTATTTTACACCCCCACCCCACGCATGTGTGCACACCTACACCGTCACACAAGTCTGACGCATGAGCCCATGGTTCTGAATTATTTAAAAATTTTTCTTCATCTCGGGGCACCTGGGTGGCTCAGTTGGTTAAGTGTCCAACTTCAGCTCAGGTCCTGATCTCATGGTTTGTGGGTTCGAGCCCCCAGTGGGCTCTGTGCTGACAGCTCAGAACCTGGAGCCTGCTTTGGATTCTGTGTCTCCCTCTTTCTCTGCCCTTCCCCCACTCATGCTCTGTTTTTGTGTCTGTCTGTCTCTCTCTCAAAAATAAATAAAAACATTAAAAAATAAAATAAATAGAATAAAAATTTTCATCTCTCTTAATTTTGTCCAACATAACAAATAAAAACAGCGACACACAATAGTGTGTATATTTAGATATATATGTATACTTGTATGCATATATAAGTGTATATGTACATATACACATACATGTATATTATATTATATATTTGTATATATATACACATTTATGCTATTTTAAATCATAAGCACTAAAAGTAAAACTAAATGAGGAAGGTAAGAATTAGACTTTCCATGACAAGTAACGATTCTTTTGTGTTTGTTTTTGAGCATCTATAACTAGTCAGACAACAGCAGTAAGCATGACATCTTATTTAACTCCCAGCAACACTTTGAGAGGAACATTTTTAACTTAATTTTACAAACGAGAAAAATGGTTAATGAAAGTTACTCAAAAGTTACATAATGGATAAATAGCATGTTTCAAATTTGAATTCAGGTCTGTCTGCATCAGTTATCTACATTTTTTATCATTATTTATATTTATTTGCTAATTCATTTATTCAGGTAGTGCATTGTGTATCTGTTAAACAAACATATGAAGTGTTTTTATTTAAAACCCAAATTAACTCTAGTCACTCATGACTTCTAAGCAGAGTGGCATAATTTACATAAAAAAACTGATGGTCCCAAGTTATGTTCCCTGCAGAGAATTAGAAGAAGTGAGGAGCACCTGGTTGGATCAGTCAGTTAAGGATCTGATGCTTGGTTTTGGCTCAAGTCATGATCTCACAATTTGTGAGTATGAGCCCCACGTCAGGCTCTGTGCTGATGGTGAGGAGCCTGCTTGGGATTCTCTCTCTCTCTCTCTCTCTCTCTCTCCCCTCTTTTTCTGCTCTTCCCCCACCTCAAAAATAAGTAAATAAACTTAAAAACAAAATAAGTGAATACAGAAAGTTGGAAGTCTTTTTTTCCCTATTTGGCTGAGAAATATATATATAGATGACCATTGTTTAGTATAGCTCCTTATTGGGCCTTTGAATTTGCACAGGCAGGTATAATGACAAATCCAGAACTAAGTTTCTTAGCAAAATGCAGTAAAAGGAATGGAATTTCCAGCAAACCCAGAAGAGAGTTGTCTCAGCTTGAGCTGCCCTAACAAAATACAATAGACGGGGTGATGTAAATAATAGGCATTTTTTTTTTTGCTCACAGTTCTTGAGGGTGAACATCCCAGATCATAGCAGCAGTATGGTTAGGTATAGGTAAGAGCTCTCTCCCTGGCTGTGGACAGCTGGCATCTCTCTCTGGGTGGGGCTTTTCTTAGATGAGTGCATGCAAGGAGGAAGAAAGAGAGAGAACAAACTGTCTGGTGTCTCTCCTTCTAAAGTCACTAACCCCATCATGAGGGCCCCACCTCCATTACCTCAGCCCAACCTGATTATCTCACTAAAGCCCCATCTCCAAACACCATCACATTGGGGTTAGGGCTTCAATGTATTGATTTGTGAGGGGAACAAAATTCAGTCCACAGCAAGAAGGACTAAAGGGAAAAATACAGAGGGATCATAGAATTATAGGGAAAATTAGAGAGACAAACAAGATGGTGGGAAACAAATCCATTTAAAAAAATGTTTTAATATTTATTTATTTTTGAGACACAAAGAGACAGAGCATGAACGGGAGTGGGGTTTCAGAGAGAGAGGAAAACACAGAATCTGAAACAGGCTCCAGGCTCTGAGCTGTCAGCACAGAGCCTAACATGGGGCTCGAACTCAGGGACTGCGAGATCATGACCTGAACCGAAGTCGGACACTTAAATGACTGAGCCACCCAGGCGTCCCTCTATTTTTAAAAATGGGAGGGGCAAATTAAGAAAATTCCCTTGGCTGAAATGAACAGAAGTCTGTTAAAGATGGGATGCCTGAGTTTGAGACTCCTGACTTTTTATGGTGGGTGTTATAATTCTTTTCTTTTGCCTCAAACTTGAAGATTGCCTTATCTGGTGATATCATGGGGAATACTCTAGGGAAAGGGGTTATGTTGTTGGCAATGTCAAGCACGATAAGATCTAACTGTGAAGACAACAAGGCAAACTGTGTATCCACTTAGCAGAAGCAGGAGCTCAGGAATAGAAGGAGAATTAGAATTGGTCCCATTCTCCTTTCCCCCAACCCCTAAATCTTTGGGGGTTTGTAAGAGGACTTGCAGTTTACATCTGTGTTCCATAGAATTAATTTCACTTTCTAAAGGCATGGCACTTAGTTGACATTTGAGTTTAACAGATGTTTCTTGAATACTACTATTTCCCTAGCACAGTGACATTAGACTGACTGGGCAAATCTGGGGACCTTTCAAGGAGCTTTCATAACACAGAGAGATCTCAACTAAGCAAAGATACCATTTAACCTTGTGACTATTTCAGCAAAATAAGGACAACGGAGTTTATCATTTCATTGTAGTGGGAGTATTAGTTTGCTAGCACTGTCATAGCAAGGTACCACATATGGCTTAAATAACAGAAATGTATCGTCTCAGTTGTAGAGGCTAGAGGTTCAAAATCAAGATGTCCGCAGTGTTGGTTCCTTCTGAGAGCTGTGATGGAGGAATCTACTCCAGGCCTCTCTGCTTGGTTTGTAGATATCTTGTACATGAGGCAAAGATTGTTTTCTTCTCTCTGTGTTTTCACCTCATCTTCTTTCTATGTGTATCTTTGTGTCCAAAATTCCCCTTAAAAAGGACATCAGTCATCTTGATTATGCCTATTTTAATGACCTCATTTTAATTTGGTTACTTCTGTAAATGCCTTGTCTCCAAATAAGGTCACATCCTGAAGTACTACTGAGTGGTAGGACTCCAACATAATTAAGAGGGGACACAATTCTACTCATAACAGGAGATAATAAATACAACTTCAGAAAAACATCCTGTATTAAGAAAACTCCTTGGAAGGACCACAAATTAATTCCATTGTATAAGACAGCCTGTGAATGTGGGAAATATAGAAAAAAAAAAATGACAATGTAGCAAGGTATTAATGGGTGGTAGGAGTAATTTCTTTACTTTCCCAAAATTGCAAGGCAATCATTTTTCCTGAAATGTAACACAGCCCAAGTATTGCATGTACTGACTTCCAAAACTGTTTCAATAGCACTGAAATCATTTTACATTCTACCAAATGGGATACATTTGAAGAGACAACATCCATCCAAAATTCAGATTATGGCTGGTTTACTGAAATGTAAGTCCTGTTATTTTATAATGATGCCCTGGATGTAGTAGCTTTCTAAATGAGATTTCTGACTATATTTTAAATTCCTAGGAATTTTCAGTTTTGCATTTAGTTTTTCTAATCAAAGATTATACCATTTAATTTCTGAGATTCTGCTCTTTTTTCTAAGGATTTGTTTTTAAAGTTTATTTATTTTTTGAGAGAGTGTGTGAGTACGGGAGAGATGGAGAGAGAGAGAGGGAGAGAGAGAATCCCAAACAGGCTCCCCACTGTCAGTGCAGAGCCCCATGCAAGGCTTGAACTTACAGAACCATGAGATCATGACCTGAACAGAAACCAAGAGCCAGACACTTAGCCGACTGAGCCAACTGGGTGACCCTCTGAGGTTCTGCTCTTCAAGTTGAAAGTTAAAGTTTTATGACTATTGTAAAACTTTACACAACAGGATACAATAGTATAGTCAAATTCTTTTTAACATATGTGGTAAGACTAAACTTCAATAATTTTGTGTCTTTTAAAATATACTTTTTATTCCTTCTTTTCTGCAAAGATGGTAGTCGCTCATTGTCTTGGATGCATAAGAGCAGTCGTGTTTAAAATGCTAAAGTTAAAAATTTGCATTATAATGAAACTGGTAACTGTCCAATGTCTTATTCTAAACTGCAAAGTTCAAGCATTCTATGGTCAGGGGCAAGAAGTCAAATTTTCTACGTAAGATAAAGAGCCGAAAAAAATCATAAAATTCAAATGTCTTTCATTATAATTTTTTAAATAGGTCTATCTCATATTTTCTTATTTCTACATTGTCTTCATCAATGTAAGCCTGTGACATAAATTTTAATACATGATTTATGGTTACAAATTCATTTTTTCATTCTCATTTATTATGGGGTGTCACATTTTATCACGCCTGCATTTAATCATCTCCTGTCTGCATATTAATGGTTACAAATACGATACCTGTGTAGACCCAAGAAGCCAGGAGCTTAGCTGTCTCAGAGTGTAATGGTTGAGTGCCTTGAAAAGTGGGGTTGGAAAAAAAAACTTTAGATGTCTTTGTACATGCATATGCATTACAGAATAACTCATGTAGTGAAAAAGAGGGTTTTCTACTGTGTACAGTCAATTTGTGTAAATTGATTTTTCATAAGCCCCCATAATTTGTACATCCATAACTGTATTGAACATATAATAAGTCTTGTGTCAAAACCAAGCACGATCATAAACAAGACATCGCTAAGTTTTAGTGTCAAGTTTAGACCAATAGGAAAAACACTAGTGCCCTCAGGGGCATTCATTCACACTGACACCTTAGGTATTAATGTCTAAAATACATAAGTGAAAAGGCATGTTTTTAGGACTTTAGAGTTGATCTGAAGTTGAGATGAGGTTTTTGAGAGTTGAGAAGAGAATTTGCAATTAAAGATGAGTAGGGAACCTGCTGCTATTAAAGTATGGGTGCTTGACAAAAAGTAGTGCTAAGGATATGCATTGATTAATGAATAAGTATTTTATTTTTACTTGCCAGCAACTAGTACCTGGGAGTTACATCCGGCATGAAAGCATGTTGAGTTGCAATGCCAATCCGCGATGTTATGCTGAGATAGGTGTGAAGGAGGAACTGGGCTGAGTCCTACTAACTACAAGGAGAAACAAATCATGGGCAGAGCATCAGGTGCAAAGAACAAAACCCAACCAAGATCAATGAAAAGCCACACATACCTAGGAAGAAAAGGAATTATGGTAAGCTTGGGGTGGGGGAAGGTAATTAGGGAAGTAAAGTACAGAGTATTAATGGAATCATAAAAAATTAAGTCTATGACCAGTGACACAGGGTGTGCCGCTGACTATGCAAACTGGGGTTAAGCTTGAGGACTTCAAGACCCCATGAAGAAAGAGGGGTGTATTAATTAAGAGGAACTGGACACAGAATCAGTATTGCAGTAGAGAAACAGAAATGCAGTAAGCTGTCATCTTTGGCCTTGAAGATGGTTCCATGGGAAGCCTGTCCTAACTCAAAGAAAATCGGAAGACAGAATCATGGAAGACAATGTGAAAGTGTTGAAATGTAAAATAAGACAGGGTGGTTTGTCATGAATGATCTGTATAGCCTTATTAAGGATTGAAAATAAAGGCGCACTAACCCCTGTCTTCAAAATAGGATATTGATCTTGAAATACACTGGACCATCTTCCGAAATCTTTGTTACCCTAATTTCTGATGTTACGCTAGTTTCTGAAGGAGAAAAACTTCCAAACAAAACCTTTTCTCTTGAAAAATAAGGTCCCTCACTTATCTTCTTTTGATTCTCTGTTTTTCTGTCCTTTTAGGCAAAACTTAAAGGTTAAAACCTCAGAGGAATAAAATAAGGCTTATGAAGCTGATAAAGGCACTTCACTTATAGGAATGTAGATTTCTGAGACAGAGGAAAATTATGCTTTCACAGAGATTTTTAATAATCATTTCTGCCTTTTCAGACATGATGAAGTTCACATGAGTCATAACTACTATCCTATGGATGGTAACAAAATCAACAATAGCCTTGCAAGGAAATAAACTGTACAGTGAGAAATTTCAACAGCTATGTGCAGGAAAAGGAACCCTTGTGGTCTCTTTGTTGGAAATACAAACTGGTTGAGCCACAGTGGAAACAGTATGGAGGTTTCTCAGAAAAATAAAAAGAGAATTACCATGTGACCCAGTAATTACCCCAGTAATTGGGTATTACCCCAAGAATACAAAAACACAAATTTGAAACATACACACCAATGTTTATTGTAGTGTTATTTACAATAGCCTAATTATAGAAGCAACCCAAGTATCCAGCAATAGATGAATGGATAAACAAGAGGTTTTATATATATATATATATATGATATATGTATATATTTTTTTATCTGTGTGTATGTGTATTTGATATATATATATATATAATGGATATATATATATATAATGGAATATATATATAATGGAATATATATATAATGGAATATATATATATAATGGAATATATATATATAATGGAATACTACTCATCCACAAAAAAAAAAAAAAGAATGAAATTTTGCCATTTGCAACAACAATGTTGCAATGTTCACCTCTAGGGTGAACCTAGAGGGCATAATGCTAAGTGAAATAAATCAGTCAGAGAAAGGCAACTACCATATGATTTCACTCATGTGTAGAATTTAAGGAACAAACAAAGGAAAAAAAACCACACAAATCCAAAAATAGACTCTTAACTATAGAGAAGAAACTGATGATTACCAGAGAGGAGGGGGCAGGGGGATGGGTGGAATAGGTGAAGATTAAAAGTACACATGTGTCAAAACATAACAGTTTCATGAAATAAAAGCAGTGCACGTCATGGTCCAATGAACCTGAATGTGATCAACCCAGAAGGACAGAAGTCTGGAAGTTCACACTGGAGTTTTATGGCTCAGGGGGTAAGTAGCCTAAAACACTTCCAGTCACATTTCATTAGCCATATTTAGTCAAGTGGTCCATATTAACTACAAGGGAGACTGGAAAACTTTAGTGGTCCTAAGTGCAGTGGAAGAAATTGTTACAGTGTGAGCAAAAATAGCATTTTTTTTCATTATACTACCTGTGTCCTCAGACACCTTCTCTTCCTTCTCCTCTCCCTTTCTCTTCTCTCCTTTCTTCTCTCTTCTTCCTTCTACTCTCTCCTTCCTTTCCCCTCCTCTTCCCCTCTCTGGCTGTATTCAATTCCCTGTAACTAGCTGCTGGTCCCGCCAATCTTGTATTTATAAATAAAACAAAACACAAGAAAACTGTATTAATGATGGACAAGTTTCCTTCTCCAGCACCAGAATCTGCCCTGAAGTCCAGAAGGATACATCAGACTGTCTCTTGAACATCTTCACTTAGCTGCCTCATAGCCATTTTAAATATAGCTTGTGGAAATGTGACTAATGATTGGCCCGGTCCCCAAACATGGTCCTCTGTCATGTTTCAGCTCCGTCAATGGCAACTATCATTGACTTAGGGCCAATCTTAGAAAGTTCCAGGAAACTACCTCTCCTCACCTCTCCTCTCCTCTCCTCTCCTCTCCTCTCCTCTCCTCTTGTCCTCTCCTCTCCTCCCTTCCCCTCTCCTCCCCTCCTCTCTCTCTCTCTCTCAATCTCTCTCTCTCTCTCTCTCTCTCTCTCTGTCTCCACCCCCCCCAAGTACTCATTCTTCAACTTTGAGTTAGATTGTAAATCTGAGTCCTCTCCCACCACTTGGTTCACCACTATGTCTCTCACCTAGATTAGTGTAATGACCTCTTCACTGATTTGTCTAAATTTACACCTTTGCTATTTATTTTCAACAAACTATTCAAAGTAATCCTAGTTAACCTTAGTTTAGCATATATTGCTCCTTTAAAAAACCTCTCGGGGCGCCTGGGTGGCTCATCTTCTATCATTGCCCCTTAAGTAATTCCACCCTGCCTGTGGTCAATCTGCTAGTTAGTCTTTCAAACGCATAAAGCCAGCTTCCACCTCAAGGACTTGAGATTCACTTTTCTCTCTGCTTGGATTGCTCTTCTCCCACATATCTGCATGGCTCTCTCCAACCCTTGAGGTCTTGGCTGAAATGTCATCCTTTTAAAGATGGGATCTCAAAAATCCTATATAAAATTATAGCCATCCTCTACACAAATCTGGGGTTTTGTTCTGTTTTACTCTGATTATTTATTTTCCCTCATTCTATTTACCATCAAAGCATATCTTACAATGACTCTCTAGAAAGCCCTATATAAAATTGTAACCCACAAACTTCTCTCTCCTCTATGCTACTTAAATTCTTTTTCCTTATAACAGTTATCATCAAAGAACATATGATTTAATTTGTTGTTTGCTTGATGTCTTGATTTTCTACAGTTGCTGTAACAAATTACCGCACTTAGTGGCTTCAAAACACAAATTTATTATCTGACAATTCTGTAGGTCAGAAATCTGACATGGGGTGTACGCTGAAATCAAGATGTTGGCAGGGCTAGAATTTTCTTCTGGAGTCTTGAAGGGAAAATCTGTTTCCTTACTTTTTCCAGCTTCTCAGGGCTGCCTGTATTCCTTGGCTCATGGCCTGCTATCATTTTCAAAGCCAGTAATGTCTGCTTGAGATGTTCACACATCACACAGTTCTGACTCTGGAAGTTCTGCCTCCTTATTCCACATTAAAGGATCCTTGTGATAATCCAAGATGGTCTCCCAATCTTAGGTCAGTTGATCAACCAACTTATTTCCATTTTTAACCTTAATTCCCCTTTGCCATATAACTTGATGTATTCACAGTCTCCAGGGTTGGAATGTTGGCATAACTGAAAAGGGGGGGGACATTATTCTGCCTATGATACTTGTTTATATTCTTTCTTCCTGGCCTCCAAAGTTTCTCAGTGTTGGGAGGGCACAGATTGTGGTTCTCGACTGCCCTTCTGGACAGCTGGACTGTTCTTGGTTTATATTAGCAGCCCAACAAATATTTGTTGGATAAACAAGATAGCAAATAACAGGAGCAAGAGGCAGAAACTCTAAGATGTAAACTAACTATTGAATTCTCACTGACAGGGGTTGCCTAATGCCCCGTTGTCAAAGTTTGGACCATGGGCAGGCCACAGTGATATCATCTCAAAAAGTGTCAGAAATTCAGAACCTCAGCCCCTCCCCCAACACTGTTGATTGGAATTTTTTTCACATATTAATTTTATTTCCCTTCCTATTTTAGAAACAGAGAGGGAGTTTGAGTGGGGGAGAGAAGCAGAGGGAGAAAGAGAGAGAATCCCAAGCAGATGCCACACTCAGTGCTGAGTCTGACTTGGGGCTTGATTCCAAGACCCTGGGATCATGACCTAAGCCAAAATCAAGAGTCAGGCCCTTAACCACCTGAACCTCCCAGGTACCCCCAAATTGGCATTTTAATAAGATCTTCCAGTAATACATAAGCCATGCTTGAGAAAGAGTGACTTAACAAATATAAAAACCAACCAGTTAACCGATTGACACATCTCCAGAAATTTACAGAGGTCTCATTCTCTGTGCTTGGGATGCAGAATGACTGGACACTCATTTCCACGGATCCAAGCACACATATGTGCCCAGTTTCCTTTTCCCCATGTACTACATCAACTGGTCCTTTGAAGTACTAGAATCCAAAACTTGGATTACTACTGTTGATAACTTCACACACAAAACTACAAAACAAATTCTAATAGTCTCTACACCTTTGCCAGCACAAGAAACAGTGACCCGACCAAAGAGGCACTCAGCATGTAACTGCTTTCCTGAGAGGGCAAAAATTAAATACCATTTTCTTAAAGCTTTTTAACAACAAAAGCTGGCAGGAGACTTTTAAAATACTGCTGTGTTTCATCAAGTCTTTTTGACTACGACAGAGGATAAGGCTTTTTTTTTTATTATTGATTATTTCAGCTATGTGTATAAGTATGTATTTTAAAAACACAAGCAGCAAAAGAACAGGTAATTTGGCAACATAACAACAAAACAATTTTTGAGTTTACTTGGTTCACAAAGGGATTGAATATATTTTCTAAGAAAAAAAGTGATTACATTACTTTCAATAAATTGATTGTTGTGGCCTGAACTCTGTAGCCTTTGGCTTTCTCCTTAGTAAATGAAACAATGAAAGATTTCTCAAGACTCCTCTTGACAACTCAATGCCTTGGTTTCAAGATGCAATTTGTTCTCTCTCATAAGACTAAATCTTTCTCTATCTCCAGAAAGGCATGTCCTCTAGAAAGAAGCAATATTAAATACGGTATCTTCTCCCAAACTTTTAAATACTAAATTACTAAAATTTCTTTGAAGTGGGGAATTCTAGCCCAATGCCAGAAATGTAAACACACACATACACACACATACACACACATACACACACCCAACTGTAAGCATACTCATTACAATCCTTTCTTACTTTTCACTTTTCTGTTGTAATCTAACCTAGTTGAGGCCAGCTGACCAGCTGAGGGTCCACATATCTACACTAAATTTGCCTGAGTCAGTCCCAAGATGAAGTTTGACTACAGTTTGGGCTTTGTGTCTCTGGGACTGTGCGCTAGCTGGGGCATAGGCTCTTCATGATGATGGCAGAGGCATAAGAAGACAAGAGATGGCAATGGGCTGTCTGACAATATCCAAAAAGATAAATTTCCTAGCACGGGGAATACTTAGTCCCACAATTTTTAGAAGGTTGACATATCTGCTAATAGGCATGCTAAGTACCACCCAATGTCATCTCAGTTTCTTCACCAATAATGTCACTGGACGACTGTTTTGGGAATCACCTGTGGAAATGCCTTAGACCCATCTACCTCTCTATTACTTTAATAACAGTTTTGCATTCGATGTAATAAATACAAAACCTCAGTGTAATCTCTTGTTATCTCTCAGTTGCTACTCACAGCATGGTACACATGAAATAAAATCTTTGAATTCAAATAAACACATATTAGAATTCTACCTGCATCATCTACTGCATGTGAGACCATGGCCAATTAATAGCAATAAGCCTTGAAGAAACTTTCTTCCAAAGCTGGCAAAATAGTGCCTTTCTCATAATTATTTTAAATAGTAAAAGGAGCAACGTTTTATTTGTAAATCACTAAGCACTGCATCTGGCACATTAACACATGTAAAAACTGGTAGCTCTCTTCACCTCCAATTAAAAAAATTTACAACCACAAAAATGATGAGTTTGTCACAAGCATATTTTGTGGTAATAAGTGGAGTCACCTCATCTCTATATGTTAACTTGTAAACACCTTGAGTAAGCTTATGCTATAATACACATTTGCTAAAAGACCAGCAAAATGCTGAAATTCAATAATGTTTACAATGTGTTTTCCCTTTCAGATGCGTATCGAAAGCCTAATGAGGTCTGTTGCAAGTCTGATTGTCTTCCTAAACCTGCCATATCAACAGGAATGAATGACAGATTTTTTTTATTGTTTTTTTCCAGGTTTTTTATTTGTTTGTTTTGTTTTGAGAAAAACCTCATCTGGTGACTATGGACAGATGCAAGTCCATAAAATTAAAAAAAAATTTAATTCCATTAGGATGCAATATTAGGCCATGTACCATTTCATCAGTGGCATTTTAACAGAGATTCATGTTGAATTGCACTCTGGACAATCCAGAGATGCTGATGACCATATGCTAAATTCCACAAGGCACAGTGAGAGGGGCTCACGTGCTTGTTAAGGACATGCCAGGCTATCAGCAACATATGTGTTGGATGGCTTCATAGCACATGTGCGCTCAAGGGGGAATATATGTGAAAAATCATAGTCTGAGAGAGGGAACCGCATCCTCTCTCACACAATTGGAAGGATTGTAGTTTAAGATACACAGCTTATTCTTGAGCTGCATGTAGAGTTTTTCAGGCATCTCTTTAGATATCTTCAGAAAGATCATCAACTTTGTTCCTTTCACATTTTGCCCATCCTTGGGTTAGGAGGAAGTGTGAGGAGAGGTTACTGTCCGTGTTTATGCAGATATCATCACCATCATCATCAATGTCAAGTCATGAATCACTTAATTTATGCCATCTGGCTTGGTAACCCTGTTAGGTGCATGATGCTATTTAATCTTCACAGCTCCACCATGTTTCTATCCCCATCACATAGGTCAGAAGGTTACAGAGATTAAGTAGCTTCCTCAAGTCACACAGCTAATAGATGTAGGAGACTGGTTTTTGATCCTGACTCTGTAGCATAGGTTCTTGTCTATATCTCATGTGAATAAGCAAAGAGAATGCACATTTTGAGAAATTTTATGGATAATATTGTCAAAGTTGAATAAGTCTATATCATAGTTTTGTATCAGAATAACTAATTTTACAGAACTTCAGAAATAAGATTGCATTTGTCTTTCATGTAAATCAAAGCCAAGACTTGTATGGTGGCTGCATGGTCAAAAGACATCATGAGAATCTTGGCTTTCTACTCCAACATCCCTAATTTAGTCCTCTTGTCCTTACAACCCAACATAATTTGAACACTCCAGCCAGTAGATCCATACTTAAGGTGTCAGGGTGGAGCAAAAGGCAAAGAAGGAAACATCATCTTTTGTAATATCTTTGATGGCTGCATCTCATAAAACTTCCAGTGATGTCTTTCTTGGTGGCACGTGTCCTCATCTAGCTTCAAGAAACATTGGGGAATATTCCCTATCATGTGGGCAGCAATGTTCCCAGTAGGAAAATATGATTATGTAACTAAAGATGAGAAGGAGAATGGATATTGGAAACTCTCAGCAATAGATACCACAAAATCTAAATCCTCCAAAAATAATACAAATTTTTCATTTTAAAAAAATAACAGAAAATATTAATGTTTCTGTATGAGGGATAATCTGGATAACCACTTTGTGTACAAAAAATATTTCCAAAAAATTTCAGGGCTCACAGTTGTATTCCCATTTAAAAAAATTGTTAGTTACAGCTTTTCCTCACTGGCTTCTTGAAGCTCAGCCATCATCATGAATGACACAGTAACTGTCCCAACCAGGAAGTTCACGACCAACCAAATACTTCAGTGGCAACAAATGGTCACTGATGTTCTTCACCCTGGAAAGGCAAGAGGACCTAAGCAGATATTTGGAAAAAACTAGCCAAAATGTAGCAGACGGCACCAAATATCATTTTGTATTTGGGTTCAGAACCATTTTGGTGGTGGCAAGACAATTGACTTTGGCCTGATTTATGATTCCTTGGATTACGTAAAGAAAAATGAAGCCAAACAGAGACTTGCAAGACATGGCATGTATGAGGAAAAAAAATATTCAAGAGGGGCCCCTGGGTGGCTCAGTTGATTAATCATCTGACTTTGGCTTAGGTCATGATCTCACAGTTTATGGGTTCTAACCCCACATCGGGCTCTGCTCTGGCAGCTCAGAGCCTGGAGTCTGCTTCAGATTCTGTGTCTCCCTCTCTGCCTCTCCCCGACTTGCACTCTCTCTCTCAAAAATAAATAAACACTGAAATTTTTTTTAAGAAAGAAGGAAGAGATTCAACAAAACAGTTAAAGGAACATAAGAACAGAATGAAGAAAGTCAAGGGAACTGCAAAAGTCATTACTAGTGCTAGCGAAAATTCAGCTAGAGATTGGATAACAGAAGGAGTAAAGATCCTGCAGTGACTTTATCTGTGGTGATTGTACAGATTTTTCAAGAGAGGATGAATAAACTAAGGACTTTAAAAAATGTCAGTCACAAATAGCACCATTTTAATTGCTGGGAAGTAATGAAAGAATTGTGGCAATTCTACTACATGAATGATAAACGCATGCCAAATGAAGGTCAAGTCACATTACACCACACAATAGGAACAACAGTTTTATACTGATTTGAATAGAGAAAAATGATCACAGGTTTGACTCCCCCATTGTGTATGACAGAATTGACATTTCAATTGCAAAACAACCTGCACCATGGCAATCACATGACAATCAGGGACTTAATTTCAGCAAAACAATATCACCTGTCAAGAAAAATCCATGCTTGTTTAATGTGATTTTTATTAATGTGCATATTTTTTGTATTTAATTATAAATTTGTGGTTTTATGGCTATTTATCAGCGATAAACCCATGGATTTTCTAACTAGTTTTATGCTTATTTCATAAATATTCTTAGAGCAAAATTAACGTATATCAGCATGGGTTGTGTTTTTTTTTTCCCTTCATTTTAAACAAGTTCATTTACACATTATTCAAATTTCTGAAACACAGGCAAGTAAAAAGTACTTGGTAAATGTAAATAATCACTTGAAGTGGTAAAGTCAAGTTTACTTCCCAGTCTCCTCAAAAACAGACCCATTCACTTCACACTATGCTGTGTGATCACCAGCCTGCGATTAATTGACACTTTTCTCTCTAATTCCCTCTTCTCAGCATCCATCATTTCCTTCCGTGTCTCCTGTGTGCTTGTGTCATTGATCAGGAAAGGTTTAATACCAATATTCTTGACTGCTCGTTTTGAACCCTTATGAAAGGCAGGGACTGTGGGAGCCCATTTGGGCATTTCATAAAAGGGTGATTGATGGGGGTGCCTGGGTGGCTCAGTTGGTTAAGTGTCCAACTCTCGATTTGGGCTCAGGTCATGCCCTGACAGTTCGTGAGATTGAGCCCCATGTTGGGGGCTCCAGTGGCACACAACCTGCTTGGGATTCTCTCTCCTCCTCTCTCTCCCTCTCTCTCAAAATAAATAAATAAATAAACTGAAAAAAAAAAGTGACTGAAGGATGGACTAACTTCCCCCATGAAGAAAAGCACTGAGTATGAGTGTAGATGTGTAAATGGGCAGACTTTTGTCCAAGGCAAGGATTGAATGGACCAGGGTATGAAATTCAAACCATTGAAATTTGTTGCAGGAGAGCACTGGGTTGGTGGACGTTTCTCCTGGGCTTGCTTTACAACTCAGCCTCTCCCTCTGCCCAACCCTGGGTCCTTTGCCTTCTTTTTACATGTAATGATGTGTTAAGAGACATCCTGCGCCCCAAGCCACATCTCATCATCTGCTTCTGGGGAACCCAAGCTGTGATCTTGAGTAACTGCTGTGATGCAGGTGCTAGGTTGCTATTTTTTTCTCCTACAGTTAGTTTGTTTCCTCTGATTCTCTAGCAGTCTTTTTGCACTACAGAAGGTATTACATTCCCATTTTACATTTAGGGCTAGTGAAAATCAGAGAAACCCACTTACTTAATCAAAGTCACACAACGGATAAGTTGTAAAGCCAGAATGAAGTCAAGACTTCACCTCCAGTAGCCCAGCACTCATTATTGTATTCATTAAAACAAAGCCCTCAAAGGTGATTTGATGAGTGTTTAATTTATGCCAGACACTGCGCTAGCTCTTGGGTGGGTAAATAATGAGAACAGAAATAGGTACTCCTCTTGCCACCTCTGTGAAACTTACAGTCCATTGGGGAAGGCAGACATTTCGCAAATAATAACATTTCGAGAAATTACAACTCATATATAAGAGGCATATATGGGCAGGGGACATTCGAACAACTGCAGGAGATTATACAGGGCTTCTAATGAAAAAAAGATAACATTCCATCTGACATCTCAAGGATGAGCAAGACGTATCTAGGCAAATAAGAAAGAAAAGAATATTTAAGACAAAAAATAAGATGCACAAAGGCCCTGTGACAGAAGGTACCATGTTAAAAAAAAAAAAAAAAAAAAGGAAGATCTCTAGAACTGGAATCACAGGGAAGGGATAAAGTGATCTGAAATGAGACCTGAGAGATACAGATGAAGGATAAGGAAGCCTACCTAAAATAAGAGGTTTTATCTTTATTCTATGAATAATGATGAGATATCCAATAATTTCAAAAGTTACCTTTGCATTTTGAAGAGATCACTTTTCTTCAGGACAAGGCATAGCCATTGCAGAGGGTGAGAATCAACCTAAGAGGAAATCTAGAAGTCCAAGTCAGAGATGTCAAGAGCTTAAGATGGAGAGAGCCGATGGAATAGACAGCCAAAGGGGTCAACACCAAGGAACTGGAATATGTCGAGCCATACATGAAATGTGACATGTAAAAGTTATCGGGGTGCCTGGGTGCTTGGTTGGTTAAGCGTCCCACTTTGGATCAGGTAATGATCTCATGGTTCACAGGTTCATGCCCCTCCTTGGGCTCTGAGCTGACACCTCAGAGCCTGGAGCCTGCTTCAGATTCTGTGTCTCCCTCTCTCTGCCCCTTCCCAGCTCTCTCTCTCTCTCTCTCTCTTTCTCTCTCTCACTCTCAAAAATAAAATAAGCATTAAAAAAATTTATGAAGAGTTGAAAATTATCAATATGCCATTGGATGATTTTACTGACACTTTGGTTGGGGCCAGCACAAATTCTACTGCAGGAAACAACACTAGAAGGGAAAAGAAAGCAAAGCTAATAAAGCCACATATTCATAAAGCCGAAAGAGACAGGAAATCGTGGATCAGACAGATAATCAGCCTTAGAGAGGGGTAATATTCATCATTTTTTCTTCCTGATCCACAACAAAAATATGTTCATATGTCCTCATAGCATGTGGATTTCTTAAAGTTTCCTTCTTTTTCAGAATCAAGGTTAGCTATTTTATAATGGATCCTTTTATTTAGAAATATGAACTCTGTTCCTGATACTCTTTGTCCTGTCTTTAGCCACTAATTTAGGAATAGCCTGACCCATCGTACTGCATAGGTAATGGCCTTGCTGTAAAACTGGGGCCCTGCATACATCATTCCTTAAAGGATGAAAGAGCATGTTTATAAAAATCCCTCTATGGATATTAATAATTTTTGTTTCCTGTATATTACTTATGAATTTATCCATCAGGCTCATCAAAGTGCTTGCATTTTCAAGTATTTTAAAGATTGTTTGTTCTTATAGATTAGGTTTTATTTCATTAAGGCACATAACAAGCTAGCTAAAAGCCTTTCATTTTGAAAGCAGCAGTCACCCATAAACTAACATGAGGGGTGTTGAGAGCTACAGAACTCAAAGAGATAAATCAACATTTCACCCAATAAATATGGCACTTTGCTCTCAAGAGGAGAACTTGATCATTTTTCACTCCCTTCTTGTCTCTTTCTATTTGGCTTTCCTCTACATGGAACTGGATTTACCTTTTCAAATCATTCTAACCATGGCAGGCTTATGCTTGAAATCCTAGAATGGGTGTCCACTTCCTACAGAATGGAGCAAACATTTTAGCTTGGCACTAAAGACTCTTCAAAGTCTGGTTCACAGCTAGGTTTTCAGTGCTGTCTCCTGCCATAACCCCCACCCTTCAGGCCCACTAAGCTCTCCTTCCAGAATTGCTCATGGGGCTCCCCAGCAAAACATGCTAACGCATACCTCCTTGGTTTGCATATGCTGTTCCCTTCATCTGGAATCCCTTCCTTTTTATTCTTTTCTGGAAAATACTTGTTTACGGTTGAAGACCTGTTCCAAGTGTCACCTTTCCCAAAGAGCCTTCCTGAGTACCCACATAGTTACTCCTTTTTCTCCTATTTCAAAAAAGCTTTGTAAATATTTCTATCATCTCCATCATGGTATTTTGTGACGGCCTCTTTACTTATCTGTCTTCCTAAAATGCTTTTAGGCGGGCTATAGAATTTGAGGAAGATACAACAGATACAGGTTAAGATTCTACTTTTGTTGTGGTTTGCTTGTTTTTAACAGGGATACAGAATCAATACAAGCAAAGTGGCAGCACAGAGCTGCACATACGTAGCTTTCTCATCATAACTTATGTTGCCAGTCGTGTCACCCAATGCATAAACATCCTATTAACACTTGGGATTGATAGAGAGGCTTAAAATATAGGAAACCTTGGGGGTGCCTGGGCGTCTCACTCATTTAAGTGTCTGACTCTGGATCTCGACTCAGGTCATGATGCCATGGTTCATGAGTTTGAGCCCTAAATTGGGCTCCACACTGATAGCGCAGAGCCTGCTTGGGATCCTCTGCCTCCCTCTCTCTCTCTGCCCCTCCCCCCCGCACACACGCATGTGCTCTCTTTCTCTCTGTCTCAAAAATAAACTTAAAAAAATATGTAGGATAACTTGCATGAACCTATAGACTCTCAAAACTTAATAGTTCAAATTGAGAAGCGCTTAAACATACTATTTTCCTACTTTCACTACATGCAATGTTACAGAGGGAAAGCAGAGAGAGTTCTGGAAAGAAGTGCTGGAACAGTATAGAGGTTATTAGCCATGACCTTCAGATAGGGAAGATCTGGTTTTGAATGCCACGTCTCTCACATATCAGCCCTTTGATGTTTAATGCAAGTTACTTAAATTTTCCAATCTTGCAAAATATGGATTAAAATACCTACCTCATTGGGCAGCAGAGGACCTGGCAAATAAAAGTTATCACAAAGAGGCTTATTATGAAAGGAATACTATGCTCAAGAGAACAAAGGAGCACCATACTAATTTGTATTAACAGTTGCTAACTTCCTGTGGACAGGGATTGAAACAAAAAGGATATATCTAGCTTGATTGTTTTTTCTCAGAAGCTTTGCAAAAACAACGCAATATAATTTCCAGACTGGCTAATTAGTATCTGAGATAAACTGGTGATGCTACTGTTTGGCTGAATTTTCAAAAAGGTTTGCTTTGTTTAGACCTCCAGGGTCTAACCTAGGACATAGCATATACTTGAAAACAAGACTCTGAAGAGCTGAGAGTTGCCTTTTTTCTTAAGAGAAGTCCTCAAGTGGCCCAGAGAATATGGAATTGTAGAAAGTCTTACATGTTTTTAAATCTAAGAACCTTGACACTGTTCATCAGCTTCTTGAAACACTGTCAGTATGTTCAACTTGAACTCTGGATTATGATAGTGGGAGACAGGGAAAGGCTTTGGGATTATAGTTTAGTGTGTTTCTCAAGTCACACTGTTAGTATTCTCAGCAGCAGAGTGTTTTTCATAGGATGTCTTGCCTGGAGACCTAATTTACCTAACAGAGAAAATGAAGCTTCCCATCAGTGAAACAAGAGCCTCTTTGTCTCAGCTCTCTTAAATTCTCTCACCTCCCTGCTCCTAAATCCACACACGGAGGACCCCTTGGGTGCATGCTCTAACAAGGCACCTCGGAGCAGAGTGTGAAAATGTCCAGTATGTTGGGAGAAGCATGGATTTCAGAGTCTAAGTGATTAGAACTGCAGACCTGCCACCATCCCCCAAAACATGTTTACTTTACACGAGTATCTTTTTCTCTCTAAAATCCAGGGTCTTCTTTATCTTCTTTACAGAACATGAATAGGGAGAGTTGTTTTCTATTTGTTTGTATGTTTGTTTCACAGAATTGTTATAATAACTGAGTAGTCTTAATAATGACAGCCAACATATATTGAGGGCTTACTGGTGTGTCAAGAACTATTTTCTAAGTAATATCTACTTTAATCCTCACAAAAACTCGATGGGGGAGTCACTTTATTACGACTTGCTCCCTTTTTGTCTACATTACCAGATCGTCCTCTCTTTGTCATTCCTGAGAGAACACCATAAGGTAACACAGTTAGTGCTAGGTAGAGTCAGCATTCAAACCATAGCAATTCTTCCCCAGACCCCTCACCGTTAGCCAACAGCTTCTAGGCCAATACTGAGTGGCATAAATACAGAGCCAAGCATCTAGGACTATTCTGAGTAGGTGCAAATCCTCTCAACATCCATTTTATGCCAAATAAGACATGGCAAATAGTAATAACTGTTATATCATTATTATTGATATCATTGATATCATTATATTTCAAACAGGCACATATTTAAATATCCTAATTCAATGTTGTTTCCAAAAACTAATCAAAGTGATGAAATTACATTGATGTTGACTTTACTGAAGTCCTACATTTTTATTCCATTCCACCATCTTGAAAACAGTCAATTCTTTTTTTTTTTTTCCACAGAGGTAAGCTAAGGTCCAAAAACAAGAAATCCACAATGATACACCATATAAAATACAGTTAGTATTTGGCAAACCTCAATATAGTTAACCTCTCAATACTCTCTCAGATAGGTAACTACTATTTTCCGTCTTTTGTATACTATTTGCTTCTGGTTTTCCTTCTGCATCCCCACCTTCTCCGTCTCTGTTTCCCTTCCAGATCATCTCCTCACACACATCATACAACTCATCTCTCAGTGTTCAGTGTGACACCCGCCCTTTCAATTTCACCCTTTCAAACTCTTACTCATCAAATAGCCTCCACACTCCCACTGATGATTCTAACCCATATCTCATCTCTGAGATCTGCACTCACACCTAGCCAGACTTGACCAGTTGTCCCTTCAATATGGTGGACTGAACACATTGTGCAGGGTGCATGGCGGCCAAAATAGTACCACCTAAATGTGTGGATCTGGAGATAGAAAGATTTACTAAGACAGGGAGCAACTCTACTTCAGGGTAAGCTGGAGAACCTGGACTGTTTTCTCCTCTCCTCTCCTCTCCTCTCCTCTCCTCTCCTCTCCTCTCCTCTCCTC
>NW_024412421.1:15014089-15037038 GCF_014898765.1 Herpailurus yagouaroundi
CCTCCCTCCCCTCTCCTCCCTTCCCCTCCCCTCCCCTCTCCTCCCTTCCCCTCTCCTCCCCTCCCCTCTCTTTTTAAATTTTCTCTCCTTTCCTCTCTTTTCTTACTCCTTCCATTCTCTTCTCTAATTCCAATGAATCCACCCTCTCTTCTATTACTTCTATTCCTTCAAGCAAACCAGAAATTAGTAATCCATAGACTACCTGCTATTTTTCTACATCTAATTTCTCTCCTTCCTTTTGGGGATGGGGGTAGGCAACCATTCCTAAAACTACTTCTGCCAGCTTAGATATTCAGCACAGTCACCCATTCCTATCTCTTTACTTGATGTATCATGCTTCACCCTTTTCACTCCCAAACCTCACCCCAAGCTTCAGCCATCTTAATTTGTCCCTGTACAAAGGGACAAAACTGTACAAAGGTTATCTACTTCTAATCATTATTTAATCTGAGTTACAAGAAAGCCTTTCTTTTACCTTTCTTTTTCCATTTTTAATATTCAGGCATTCCAAGACAATTTTAAAAACATCTAGTTTCATGTCTCTTCATAGACAAAATATTTCTTGACATTTTTTCCCCTCCAGAGCAATGGATCTTTAGGTCCCACCTCCTCCTACCACCCAAGAACTTATTCATTTCATTGCTGAGACTTTAAGTTGAGGTCACAACTGAATGTGATATTTGTTTTTATTTTTATAACCCAAACTAGATCATTCAACATAAAAGCATCTTACAAGGAGCTCAGCACAGTCCTGCTCCGAGTTGTTCCAGGGAAGATAGATTTCACCTGAGAGCTCTGGCATATCCCTGTACTTAGGTGCCTGTATCACTCACTGCTGTCATTAGAAAGAGGACTTCCTTCAAATTTGCCAGATCATAGGCTTGCTGGGCAACACTTCAAAGCAGCTGATAGTGCATTGCTGCCATTAACACTAAGGATGAGGGTAAGTAGCAGGGATAGGTACAGTTGGAAGACAAAGGCTTAGAAATCTGTCACAAAACCTCTGGGAGGTGAATTGGGGTGGGGGAGACTCGTGTATGTAAGAGTGACAGTCACAAATGCCAAGAAAACCAGTCCATGATCATCTGTGGGAGGAAAAGGAAATCACTAAGTATGATGTGAATCGTGTCTATTGCAGGTGTCCTTCTTACAAAAGGCACAATCCTAAACCAATTATATTCAAATGACTACCTAATAATACCAGATGGATTTATAGTAATTTTTTCAGCCCTTTGAAAGAACATAACCACATGAAAACACAATATGCTCCTTTCCATGAAGTTACAAAGTGATTTGGGTATCATAGGTACCACTTAATGTTACAGAGTTAATGAGAAAATTAAGCTCTAGCTGCAATGCCACATGTTCCTTTGTTCCTAATGAACACTGACATTAGCGCTCAATTAACAATGACACATATAATCCTATGAGCCTTTGCTCTGATTCCAACCCAGTATGGCTGGACCATAAGGAGACCTCCCTGTGTGATCAGATCAAAGCTCCTATGCAGTGTGTCTTTTCAGAGCAGGGAAGAGACAAATTAATCCTATCTGTCTAGTTTTAAGTAGCATGGTCAAGGAACCATTGGTGAAAAGTCATAGCAGGGGCCTGCAGAAAGCCAGCCTCTAAACAGGTTCATGTCACAAAAGAGACAAAGTTTCGTGCCTAGCAGTGTCTGTTTGCAGTTTTCGGCTCTGTAATTTTTCTCACAGATATTTAAAATTAAATTAGCACTTTTCGTTTTTAATAAGAGATATAAAAAGAACTCTTTGGTCATGATGCATAGCACATTAGCTACAATTACATCAATATATCTTTCTCTGGCTCTTTATGCAGTTTTTGACTTTTTTTTCTTTCTAACCTCCTTTGGGGAACTCTTAGGGAGCAGCTCTTGCTAATAATTAATAATGGGAGGATTCTCCTGAGGAAATCGTTTGGAATCGTTATGCTCTTCTAATAAATTGTCATTTCAGAATTCTAATCAGCAAAATTTGGATTCCCAATGTTTGGTAATTACAGTGGGCCCATTGCATCTGGATTGATTAAAATGTAAATGCAACTGATCCTGTCTTCAAAAGTCAATATAAAGCAACATGCATACATTCACGTGGAACAGGATTCATGTGTTTGGGAACTTTAAGGGAGAACCTGATATTGAGATAATAAACACGTATCTTTCAATCTCTGCATAAATGGGCTTCTTTCATTCAACTGCACTTTACTCTTCCATTAGTCTCTGCCGCAGCAGCTCCGAACATCTCAACTCTCTCAGTGATGTCACACAACCACATTCAAATCGTATCAATGTTTATCTGCCTGAAATATGTGGCAATGCCATCAGTGCCATGCCACTGTCATCCAAGGAGCTCTAATTATCATACCGTGCTTCGTAAAGGAACCCCTAGCAATCCTTTGAGGAAGATGGAACCAGAACAAACAGGACAAAGACCAGCTGCAAAAAAAACGGAATGCTTACTGAATGGTGTACCGAAATCAAGATATCAAGACTAATCTCTACAGTCAACAATCCGATCCAATGGAGGTCGGATTTCAGACTCACTTTTCTGAAAACTTCTCTCTTGTTTTGGTTAAGGATAGTGTCTTTTCCACGCTGTTATTCTTTGTAGATTCCCATATGATACAAATTGTAAACTTTAAAACTTTATTTCCTAACATCGGTTCATAGAATCTGAAAAGCAGATTACTTGACAGCTCTCTTTGGGATGAGTAAGGTATTCCAGCAGTGTGTGAAAATCTATCTGCACATTAGCAACACCCAGGGGATTTACTGTGCTTGTTGATTGTGTTTGTTTTCATCAGTGCTCAAGCCCCACCCACAGAGATTCTGATTTAATTAGCGAATGGAGCACTGGCATCTAAAAACTCCACAAATAATGCTATTTTGCAGACAGGTGGAGACAAACATTTTTAAGCAAAGGGATTAATTTCCATATGTACCTAAGTGGGTGTAAGGCTATGCTAAAGAGGGATGGGTTCTTCACTTCTGAAACAAGGTAGGACAGTGCTAAAATAAAATCCATCCATCCATCCATCCATCCACTCATGTGTTTGTTTAGGAAATATTAATTGAATACATACCAGGTACCCTGTACTGTTCTAGGCAACACAGCAGTGAACTGAGTAGACAAGGATCCTGTTTTCAGAGAGCTCGCCATCTGGTGGGAAAGACAGAAAGTAAACTAGTCAACAAACAAACTGAGGAATCAATGGGTCAAATCACCTTCAGAAAGTGGAAAGTGCCGTGAATGGAATACAACAGGTTCGTGAACACGGGGAATATCCAGAATGTGGGGCTGCTATAGAGAAGAGAATCAAGTTGGTACCTTAGCAGAACAACATTAAAGCTGCAACTTTAATGATGCGCAGGAGCCTATCGATCAAAGATCTGAGAGAAATCTTCCTGGCTGGAGACACAACTAAACATACCTGAAATAAGATCTGGCTTAGTATATTACAGAAAGAACTTCACAGATTAGTGAGGCTGGAGTCAGGCAGCAGAGGGGAAAGTGGGGAAGACGGGACCAAGCAAAATCCGGAGGCACATACGGCAAAGCCTTTTCAGTTATGGTAGGTCTCTGAATTTTGTCCTAGTTTTTAATGAGAAATGGTTTCGGGTTTTGATTTAGAGGAAGACATCATAACAGCTTTGAACAGAGGTAAGAGAAAGAGACTCTAGGGGGTGGATTCACACTTCCCAGTAATAACAGAGAAAGAGATGGTTGTAATCTTAAGAGTTTGTGTCTGATCTTCAGGGATTTGGTTTTAGTTGTTATTTTACAACATAATCAGAAAGTCACCTTTTTCTGCCCTATCTATTCCCTCTAATAGTTCCTTGAGAGACAAAAAGCATATGAGGGAATCCCAAAACATGCATTCCAAGTAATCAGTCCCTTTTCTGAGTTCTTAATATAACTGTTTCCAGCAAGAAAATAACTCTTCTGTCTCTAACCCACACACTTTGCAATATTTTCTTTCCATATTTTAAGAGGATCAGAATTAGATATTTTTCCATCCCGAAACAGCCAGGAGATGGTTAGGAAGATGAAGAATGAGAGAAAAGTGGTCATCTCAGGGGAGAATAAAGGGACCAGTGATATCAGTGCCCTCACTCTGTCTCCCCTGCTGTGATAGGCACTTTCCACTAGGGACCCCTTTAACACTCAATCCGGAGAGGTAGATTTTTCTACCTTCATTTTATGGATTTGGCAGCGAGTAAGAGTGGATGGAGCATTAGTGCCCAGAACCCAGATTCTTTTTATTCCAAAATCAATGCTATTAACCAGTTCCCCACATTTCATCTGCCAGTTATTTCCTTCTACAGTTTAATGACGTGACGGTGCATCTGGGACAGAGCAGATTGACCAGTCCACCTCAGCGACTTTCATTTCTGTCCTTCCCCAGGACATAGGGATCATTTCAGTCCAGAATCATGGAGGGATTGTGATACATCTATATCTAAAAGGGACAACGGGACCCACCACCTCCCTTTCTACATACAAGGAAACAGAGTCACAAACACAGCTTGCTAAAGGCAGAATTAAGTCTAGAAATCGAACCTCCTCGCTCTTCATCAAGTGCTCTTTTTTCAAAAACTAGGCTGCCTCTGGCTTTCCTGGAAATGAGCTCTGCTTTTGGCTCTCCATCTCTGACATATCCAGAGCTAAGGATTGCCAGGAACCTGATGGAGACCTTGAAACTGGTTTACTGATTCCACAGTGGAATCACCAAAACTCACACCACCCGCCACCCTTTGATGTGCTAAGAAGATCAGTATTCTTGGGGCACCTGAGTGGCTCAGTCACTTGAACGTCTGACCTTGGCTCAGGTCATGATCTCATGGTTCATGAGCTCAAGCCCCACATCAATCAGGCTTGCTGATGTCAGCACAGAGCCTGCTTCAGATCCTTTGTCCCTCTTGTGCTGCTGCTCCCCTGCCTGTGCTCTCTCAAAAATAAATAAACATTAAAAAAAGAAGAAGAAGATCAGGATTCTTTACAATCTGCACAAAAATCTGAGATATTCCAGGGCTCCAGGTAATTCCATGTTTAACCATATGGCCTGGGGAACTTTGATACCTACCATTCTTCACACCATAATACTTAGCCAGTCTTTTTCAGAGCCATGCTTTCTTCACACTATTTTCCTTACCTGAAATGCCCTTCTCATTTCATTTTGAGAGAGAACTGCAAGATTAGCCTGTTACCCAGGCCACTGTCAATACTTGATGTCCCATTTTGCCTGGTCTTAGACAAAGGCAATGGGTAATTAATATAATATGGTCCACCTCCCTCTGCTTGTGTGTCATTCATTCACTTCTCAGATCTTCTGCTTAAGGCCTTTTATATGTCAAGCACATGGTTAGGAATTTGAAACACCAAGAGAAGTTAAGTCACAATCCTTACCCTCAGGAGCCAAAATCCAGTAGAAAGATTAATTGATCAATACATAATTACAAAAAATGTGAAAATCCTCTGGAAATCTCTGAGGACACATTTACAGTTAGGTGAGACCTATAAATGTTTAAATCTGTATATCATCTTTAGGCAACTTATATTGGATTTCTCTTCTGGGCTGAGATGGTGTTGGTGTGTGTGACATTACTTTATATATCACATATATTTGGCAACCTACCTAATAATAACAATTTGTGATATCTTCATATTATTTAAGTATTAATACTTAACATGCCATATATTTATGCCTTATGTCTTGAGTGAATCTTTGAGGAGAGGTATTATGTCACGCATGTGTGTGTGTGTGTGTGTGTGTGTGTGTGTGTGTGTATCGCCTAAAAGCAATTTTCAAATTAAATACTGTTGTGTTTGTTTTTTTATGTTTTAATTTAACTGTACACCACCTAATGTACATAAAACTTCATATTTAATAAACTTTTAGCAATGTTTCAACAATAATCTGAACCACTTATAGTAGACAAATTTGATTCCCATCTTGGAGTAACTTCAATCTGGCTGGTATTAATAGCTACAGATTTTATTTTCTTTCTTTAAAAGGTGTCTATACAGTACATGATAAATCCATTGGTTAAACTGTATTATCTTAGGATCCTAGCTCTGTTATATCTCAAAACCAGGATAGCTTAAAATGTAATCTCCACCCCCCTGCCAAAAGTGTCAATCACAATTTAGCAACCAAACTACAATCTGAATATAGGGCTACATGACTACTTTGTTCAGAAAAGTCTTGTATGCAAAAGCAATATTGTAAGAGAAAAATATATGCTTATTTTTGCTTGTTCTAGAAAACTTAAAAACATTTGACAGTAAATTCTCCTTTTTCCCATGCCAAGTTCTTCCATTTTTGTTTTGTTTGCCATCCGTGTATACCATGAATGTTTGAAGTAATTGCTAACATGTGTCTGCCAATATAGCCGTCCATAATTACTTTAGTGACAGCCTATGCTTAAGGCTCTCTGGTTAAGAATATACTGTCCCACATTTGTCCCCTTATCTATGAACTCTTATATCTCTTCCCTCTGGATAGCTGAGAGCCTTTGTGGAAACAACAAAGAGCAGAGAAATCTACTGATAATTCAAACTTCCACATTTAATAGTGAGTCTATATATTAATTTGTCAAGAGAGTGACTGGAGTGACATCATTCAGTGATACAAATATGGAGGGCATGCAAGACAGAATGATCATAAATTCTCTTACTCTCCAAAAGAAAGTGTGTATGTGGGGGGGTATTCCAAAAGAAAAAAAAAATAGGTACTCTGTGCCTAAAAAATTCTCAAGCTCATAGACTAAATGCATCCATTTTATATCCCAAACCTTGATAGATTAGTTTCTTGCTACATTAATATAATGTTTTGAGCCTTTGTTGCAACACTCAACATGTTGTTTTTCTACTGAGTCCCCATGGAATATGTTTTCACTCCTATCACTACACACACACACACACACACACACACACACTCACTCACTTCAGCCTCATCTATGTTCTCAATTACTATTTTATTAATGATGGATCAACATGAACTCACACAACAATGCAGACAGAGGGAAGAGGTAGAAGAAAACCAAGAACTCTGCACTTTCCTGAAGGTGAAGGACCTGGCAGATTATCCTCAGGATAAGAGCAAATTTTTTCACCATATTTTACAAAGCCCTTCAGGATATGGACCTAGTTAAGTTATCCAGTTTACTTTCTGGACATTACCAAAAATGGCCCTTTCTTGCAATGAGCCCTCTACTCACATCAAGCAGCTCATGGTACAGGAAGGACCATATTTCTATGTTACTCTGTCTACCTAAGAAGCACTCTTCTTTTTCGTTTTTTGATTAAGCCCTTTTCTTCCATTACATATCAGCTTAGATATTGCCTCTCCTAAATCATTCCCTGTAACCTCTCTAAGTGTTAGATATTCCTCCTCTCAGGACCCAGAGTCTTGAATGCTTACTCTATTGTATTCCTTAGCAACTAAACACAATTGCCTTTCTCCTTCAGTTGATTGTGAGCTTCCTAAGATAAAAACTACAAATTATTCATTTAATAATTTCTAGTACTCAATTCTACTGGCCACTTTTATATGTTGAAGGATCATAAAAAATCCAAAATCAAGATCTACGACTTACCTAAATAGCTATAAATGCAACCAACTTCATCAATTACTAATAAGAAACACATCCAGGATTTTACTTAGAAGCTACTTAGTCCTACTTCAGAAATGTATAAAAAGATTTCTTGATTTTTAATGAGAAGGATATTAAAAGAAGGAAAAAATATTTCAAAACCAGAAAGATTTCAAAAAGAGAAACACTGGGCTCAGGATCAAGACATGACATCACGCAAACTGGTCATAAAGAAGACAGAACAAAACCAAGTAAATAAGTAAATAAATAAACAAAGACTCCCTACCAGGAAAAAAAAAAAAAAAAAAAAAGAATCCCAAGAAAATTCAGTATGTCTACTTGTTTATTTGGACTTAAATGGTCTAGGTAAAAATTGACCATTACAGGCTATGAGCTTACTATAGAATAACATACAATTAATTGTCATAATTATGACTGAAATATCTTAAAATACCTTTATTAACAGCATTTATTTTCCAGTACATTAATCATTTAATATTACCTCAACTGACATTTACTGTTTAATTATGCTAAAATTCTCAAGTTGTGAAGGAAAAGGTACTGGACTTTATTCTTATTTAGACTCTGCCCTTAACTGCAGGAGGGGTTGGGTAAGTACTCTCTTGCTCTGACTCATAGTCTCCATCTTCTCTCCACTTTCAAAGTGGCAGGATAGTGCTGGACATAGTATTGGCTTGATGGATGTACCGTATCACTGCTTCTTGTGATTAAAATGAGGAGATGAAACTATCTCATTCTTCAACGCTCAAGATTCAAAACGGGAAGAGCCCCACTACATCAAATCAATCACACTTGTATGGGCAAATCTCTGTTCTAGCTCATGGCCTACAAATCCATAGAAAAGTTGCTCATTTAAGAGAAATATTCTGAAAGTTAATTGCAATATTCTGTGTAGTATTATCCAGAGCTTAAAATACAACTTTTCTTTGAAATGTCACAAAAGGGTTAAGGATGAAGTGGTATAAAACAATATTTCCAACCATTTCAACTTCATTTCTGGCACTGCCTTCTGAACCTTGCACATTTATTTCTTTCCCATATTGAGTGACTTTTCAAGTGGTCCTGCCGTGAGCCAGTAGAATTACTAAGAGGTTTCTGATTTCATAGCTATTTTTTATTATATTTGGAAGCTGGGCTTAAGTAGAGCTAAAACTCCAGGGCCACTATTTTAGAGTAGTAAAGATTGACATCTAAATTATGATCTAAGGAAAGTACAAGGCCATAGCTTTCATTGAATGTAGAAAGAAGTAAAAAATGGATTTGTCTTTGAAAATGGTGGCTATTTGACATCTTTGAGAAATTTTCAAGCATATTAAATTCCAAATCTCAGCAATGAAATTGTAATAGACATTTGCTTTACATCTATCACTCTTAGTTAATTCTCAGATAAAGTTTCTTAAATCTAGCTTTAAATGTGTCTCTCTTGTCCTGGGGAATATATGTTGGCATATGATTTAAGAGTCTAATGTAGACATTATAAGGGTTAGTAATGGTCAATGGTAAGACATAATGCAAAAATAATTTGTTACCAGAGAGAGAGAGAGAGAGAGAGAGAAGGAAGACATCTGGTATTCTTTGATTCAATCCCAGATTTGATACACAGAACCAGGAACTTTATATTCTACTCAAATCTAAGAAAATAGTGTGAGTTAGATGTTCTATTTCCCATGTGAAAAAAAACAAAGGAAATTAGAGCACATGCCTAAGGTCATCTGTGTAGAAAGCATCATTCTCTGTGCCTAGAATGAGTTTTTTCCAATTCTTTATCCTTATAGGTTCTTTTTATTTATCCTTCCAAATGGAATTTAAATAGAACTTCTTAGGATAGACATCCATAACCACCACATTCAGTATGACATAGATGTATGGCCTCTGTATTTCTATAACACTTTGCATGCTCATCTTCAAATTTATAAAAAATAATAGTTTATTTCCCGATTTAATCCACTAGATACCAATCCGTTGAAGGCAGGAAAAATGCCTTATCATATATGACAAACCGAGTATCTATCTTAAAAGAATGACACATCAAGCATCTAGGGAATATTGTTGCATAAAGTGGCATAGCTGGAAATCAGATATAGGTCCATGTAAGTTTTAAGGTTGTGCATTTCATGGTGGCAAGGCAAAAATGATAATCTGGGCAATTACACCGAAACACAAGTAATAAACTCATGATCAATGGGGCACCATCACAGAGGCAGGGAGTGGGTGTTGGCTGGAGTTAGAATTCTTTGTGATCATGTCACCAATAAGCTCTTCATCCTAAGTCAATATCTATATTTAGTCTAAAAGAGATAGAAAACTATTTCTGTTAAAACCCTACGTATCATACCAGTTTCACTGAACATTGTAGGGCAGGGAAGAGAAAGAGAGAGACTGACTCCCAACTGACTGAAACTGGGATGACAAAGTGAAAAAGCAAGAAAGTAAATATCTTGTCAACATCTGTCTTTCAAACATCACCTCCACCTTGATTCTTATTTTTAGCAGACAGGTAGTGTTACAATGTTGCTTTGAACTCTAGCATATCAACTCATTCAAAACAAGCAAATGATAAAAACACTGTAGCACCCTGTACAGTATTCTGTTTTTTTCATATATAATGTCAGTTCTTAATTTGCTGCGCTTATTACCTACACTATTTAATAGGGGGGAATGGTATCACAGAATCCTAGTGACACAGCACCAAAGTACAAAGACAAATGCAATTTCAGAGTATTCCAGAGTATATAAGAATTAGGTCATGAATAAGATTGTATTGCCTAGATTTTGCTCTGATTAGCTGCTGGCTATAGGTTAGAAGGCTGGTATGAGAGTAGACAGATGAATATATATCATAGGAAAACCTAGCAAAGATTCCAATCCACAGCTGCTGACTTCAATCCAGGCCCCTCCACATTGCCATGTTAACTGATTTCTTGAAGTTATGTTGTTACATTGTATTTCTTGTGTGGGTACCCATGAGGTTGTTGGGTACTCTGGAGGAATACAGAATGGCTAATTACTACCCTGGCCATAAATCCACTCATAAAATGGTATTTACGCTAAGATGTATGGGAACTCACCAGGTTCAACATACTCTAAGCTACATATCTTTTTTTTTTTATTTATATATGAAATTTATTGTCAAATTGGTTTCCATACAACACCCAGTGCTCATCCCAAAAGGTGCCCTCCTCAATACCCATCACCCACCCTCTCCTCCCTCCCACCCCCCATCAACCCTCAGTTTGCTCTCAGTTCTCAACAGTCTTTTATGCTTTGGCTCTCTCCCACTCTAACCTCTTTTTTTTTTTTTTTTTCCTTCCCCTCCAATCTCTTACTCGGCACATCCCCAAAGGCAAGGGAATTAAAAGCAAAAGTGAATTACTGGGACCTTATGAAGATAAAAAGCTTCTGCACAGCAAAGGAAACAACCAACAAAACTAAAAGGCAACCAACGGAATGGGAAAAGATATTTGCAAATGACATATCGGACAAAGGGCTAGTATCCAAAATCTATAAAGAGCTCACCAAACTCTACACCCGAAAAGCAAATAACCCAGTGAAGAAATGGGCAGAAAACATGAATAGACACTTCTCTAAAGAAGACATCCGGATGGCCAACAGGCACATGAAAAGATGTTCAGCGTCGCTCCTTATCAGGGAAATACAAATCAAAACCACACTCAGATATCACCTCACGCCAGTCAGAGTGGCCAAAATGAACAAATCAGGAGACTATAGATGCTACATATCTTATTTCATGTCATCCATTGGACACTCTGGTGAGGCTAGTTATTATCATCTCCATTTTAGATGGACCACTGTATCCCAAGGAGGTTAAGTGGATTTTCCAAATTCACACAACTAATATGGAATAAAGTTGATACTTAAAACCAGTTCTCCAAACTTCATGTGATACCAGCACTGATGTCATACCTCATGGACTCCTTTTGTTTGGCACTTTCACCATGATTGTCTTATGAAATGACAAGATTCTAAGGGACACAGAATTATTTCGATTAATGTGGCATACTACTGCAATCATCAATACAGTGTGAACATATAGAACCGTGGCACAGATAGTTATTTTTGAAGATGATGGTGGTAATGGCGGCTATGCTGTTGCTGTTGACAGGTTTAAATTCGTCTTCTTAGAAAGTTGAATGTCTTCAAGTCTGGTGCTGTTTTGGTGGCAATAAGAAAAAATGACTATGTGTTTGTATATTTTCTAATTTTCTGTTGAAATAGGGTTGGAGAAATAATGTTATTCCATTTTTCCCCAACTCAGGTGTCATGGGACACACACAAACACACACACACCCCTCTCACCATTCATGGACAAGGTCATTTCTTTTGCTTATTCTTTTGTTAAGTCCAATTAGCCAATGATGATATTGCCCAGGTGTTTTTGCCTAATGTTACATGTTGGGCAAATAACTGAAATTGTGTCCAATAAAGAATGACAGATACATAATGCTTCAAGGTTCCAGGTAATGCTAACCTATTACTAATTTTAGACAAATATTTTATTCCTGTTAGCTATCATCATAGCCGGACATTACCATTCACTCTTGCCTGGAAAGTTCTAGGTTTTTTTTTTTTTTTTATCCCTAAATAATTATTCCTGTTCATCAGTATGAAAGCTTTTCACTCTCAAAAGTGTCATGGTTTTTTCATCCTATATCCAAAATGTTCTTTACTGTATTATGGTTAAGTATACCATTATATTGTTACAGTGCTGCTTAATATTGTTACGTAGGACCTTTGTTAAGTAACCCAATATTAACCCAGTATAGAGATGAGACAAAATGCAGAGATAAGAGTGGTTTCAGAGACATTTAGTAAAGGTATTCTTTTCTAAGTATTTATCTTGTGTATGAAAGATAATATATCTGCCAGGTTATTTGCAAGTTTTCTTTCCTCATTATAAGCCCTATTAGTACTCTCTCTCTATGCTTCTAGTATCTCAATTGCAATATATATTCTTAGACATTATTATCCTAATGTATAATATAGATTACAGCTCTATCTTCTAAGCTGGCAGTTGGCAATGTGGCTTGTTATGCATTCAGAAATATTTGGAATGTGAAATTAAACAAAAGAAGCATGCAGATATCAAATGACTACATGTAAAAATGTCTTTGGCACTTTGTTTGCAATTAAAGTAATTCTAAATATACCTAGCACACTTTTGCATCCAATTAAAAAAAAGAAAATAAATGTAATTGGTAGAATTTTTATTGCCTATGATTAGGTATTCATTTAGTTTTTTTACCCCCTGAGGGTCTACAATTACAAATAGTTTCTATATATTGTCACAGTTCATAAAATATGCCCTTTAATTTAACATATTAGAGCTTTGGCAAACAGAGTTTAAAAAAATAACGGATGCATTTTTGTCATCTGCTTTTTTAAACTATTTCTCTCTAAAAATATAGATCCGACCATACATACACTTTTTTGTGGTCAGTATGGAACTTCCATTTAACCAAGACTTAATCTCTTCATGTTGATTAAAATGTCCTTTTATTTTTGAAACTTCAGCAAAATGAACTGAAAGCTGAGATGGGCTTATAAACTGTAAAATCTGTGGCACAATCTATCAGTTAAACAATTTATTATTTTGTAATGAAAAGACACTATCACTAATAGGTCAAACACTCTCATTCTCATGTTATTTTCTCATTTTTTGTGATGGTAAATACAGTGTTGTTATCTTTGGACAGGATGACAGCTTCAGGAAGGAGATACAACCCCAGGGATCAGCACTTTAATTTGAAAAGCCAAGAGGAAAAAACACAGGAGGAAATCAGACGAGGGAAGGCTGGAAACAAAGCTGCTTTTCACAATCAAAAGTTGGACAAGAAGCCCCTGCTAATCTCATGGCGACTCCAGAGGTTGTACTTTTAATAGCAAAAATAGAGGAAATAGAAACAAATGGCAGAGCCCTCTTTAGTGAGGGCTTGAGGACACACACTCAACATAGGATGATCCCCAGGATATTACTTTCTTTAACAGATTATATACGGGAGAGGCAGGGATTGTACAGACATTCCGAGCATAAGAAACTATTTTCTTTTACCTTCATTAAGAGAACTATGTTTATGAAGGAAAGGCCATAGCATGTCTGAGTGTCTACTACATGGTAAACACAGGAGGAAGACAGCAAGGCACAGACAGAAGGTAATGTTCTAATTCCGGTTGCAAAAACAGATCATTTGGGGACCGACAAAACATTCACATGCATGAGATATTGATATTGGCCCATGAACTCTTTAAAGCATGTATACACCCATAATGACATCATTGTTGTCTCAGTGCCTATCACAAGCTTGAGAGTACTCACACATATTTCTTGAACTCAATCACTAAAAGATATGAGAATGACAATCTTGGAGTGATTTGCGCACAATAACATGACATTATTCAAAGATGGTGACTCTTAGCTCAGTCTTGAGCATTAACTAAATATTAACTACATGTAGAAGGAAAGGTGATCTGGTTCCAAAAGAGAGAGCAGCATGTATAGCTGTGTGAAACTTGTTCTACGGCTAAGTATGTATGAAACAGAACTGGAGGAAAATAATAAATGATGATGATGATGAGGATGATGATGAGGATGATGTTAACAAAATTCCCAACATCTAAAATTCCCATTGGCTTCAATGACTGTGTTAGACGGTTTGCAAGGCTACTCACTGTTCATTAATCTTCATAAAAATCCAATAAAGGAAATGCAATTCCCAGGACAAATTGTCAGTATTTCTAAAAGCCTAGAGGAGAACCTCAATATAGTTACCTGGGTTAAATAAAATAGCATCTTTCAACTTTAGGGGAAGAAATTAAATCAATGCAATATGGAAATTCCGGTTATCTATCTCATGGCAATTAAATGTTCTGAATGATATATGTACATGCTTTTGAAAAAATAAGAATGGAGAAAAATAGACATCGATTTAAAATACAGTGCATTTGTGAGACAAAAATAAAACATAAGTTTAAAAAGATAGTAAAAGATCTTTAGGGGTGAAACATTTGCAAAACGCAAATTCTATATGAAGTTTTTATTTTATGATCCCAAAACTTTAAATGACTTAAGAGGCCTCATAGGTGAACTTGATTTTAGACTCTTGAGTTTTTTAGCATCCAAGTCTTCTATCTGCTAATTTGCACCTCCAGCATTTATGGTCTTTTTTTTTCCCCCAAGTTCTTAAATTAATTGCTTATGTGCAGGTCATTGTTTATGAGCTAGTCAGAGAAGTTAATTAATTTTTAGTTAATATCTGAAACAAGGAGCCTTTCTCCATTTGTGCTATATATTTTTTTACAAATTAGCAAAGTAACAGAGTGCCCCTGACAAGTATTCAATATCTTGACTTCAAAATCCAGCTCCACGTCCCCTCCCCTCCCTTACATAATATTGACTGTTCCTTACTGCAGCCTAGCTCTTACTATAGGGGAAGATTTACCCAGCAACTCTCCTACCTTCATTCAGTGTTTCTCAGGAATACAATGCTAACTAATGTGACTTGCATTTTATTAATTGAAATAATATTTAATATTTAACATCTAGAAGATGTTACAAAACAATTGAGTGGATAGTTCCCATATACCTCACCTTCCATAAAGTTTACAGCATTACTAACATCTTACATTAGTGTGGTACATTTGTTAAAACTGATAAGCCAATATCAATATATTATTATTAACTAAAGTGCCTAGTTTATATCAGGGTTCATTCTTTGTGTTATGCATTCTATTGTATTGAGTTACCTATCTATCTATCTATCTATCTATCTATCATCTATCATCTATTTATATAAGGATATGTATCCATCAATACAGGATTCCTCATTCCCCTAAAAATCCCCTGTGCTCCACCTATTCATCCTTCATTTCCACCAAATCCCAGAAAACACCAGTCTTTTTACTGTCTATGGTTTTGCCCTTTGCAGAGGCTCGTATAGTTGGGATCATACATTATCTGGTGTTTCTAGACTGGTTTATTTTTTACTGATTTATTTTATGTATGACAATATTTATTTAAGGTTCCTTCATGTCTTCATGGTTTAAGAGCTCATTTCTTTTTATTATTGAATAATATTCTATTTTCCAGATGTACCACAGTATGTTTATCTAGTCACTTATTCAAGAACATCTTGAGTATTCCTACTTTGGGGTAATTATGAATAAAGCAGCTATAAGCATATGTGTACAGGCTTTATGTGGACAGAAGTTTTCAATTCATTTGGGTAAATACAAGAGAGCATGGTCCTCTACTAGGTTTTGGTTTTGTTTGCTCTTCTTTTTCTTGGATCTTAAGATGTGAGCCAGATTATTAATTTAAGATTCTTTCTCTTCATAGTGTATGAATTTAATCCTATAAATACCGCTCTCCACAATGCTTTAGCTGTATCCCACATATTTTAATATGTTGTGTTTTCCTGTTAATTCAGTCCAACTTTTACAATTTATTTGTATGTGTTTGCATTTCCTTTAATCCACTTTGACCCAAGAATAGTTTAAAGTTTGTTATTTAGTATCCAAATATTTGGATATTTTCCTGTTATTTTTATGTTATTGACTTCTAGTCTGATTCCACTGTAATTCAAGAACACACTCTTCAGGATTTCTATTCTTTTAGATCTGTGATTAATTTTATGGCTTGGAATATGGTTTAGATTGGTATGTATTCTCTGAGAACTTGAAAAGAATGTGTGTTCTCCTGTTATTGAGTGGTATGTTTTGTAAACGTCCATCAGATTCTGTTAGTTGATAATACGGAGTTTTTTTACAACTGTGTTGCTTCTCTGTCTAGTTACTTCATTAGTTGCTAAGTTAGGGCTACTGAAATCTCAAAATATAATTATGGATTTGCCTATTTTTCCCTTCAGATCTATCAGTCTTTGATTAACCTATTTTGCTGCTCTGTTGTTTGGTGCATCCAAATTTAGAATTGCTATGTCTTCTTGATAGGTTGCCCCATTGTCATTACGTACATCACTGTCTGCTCTGGTAATTATCTTTGCTGTTAAGTTCATTTTATCAGACATTAATATACCTACTCCAACTTCCACTGGATTAATATCTGCATGATATATCTCTTTCCATCCTTTCACTTTCAGATGCCTAGTATGATACATGTGAAGGGAGTTTCTTGTACACAGCAGATAGTTAGGTCTTGTATTTTTATCCACTGTGCCAGTCTTTGTCTTCTAATTAGCGTATTTAGATGATTTTCATTTAATCTAATTATTGATCTAGAGGGCCTAAGTCTGCCATTTTACTTTTGAAGTCTGTGTGTTCTGTTTGTTTTGTTTTTCCGTTTTCTTTTTTCCTGTTTTTTTATGGTTATTTGGACGAATTTTGGAAATCCACTTTGATTTTTCCATAGTGTTTATGAGTTACTTAGTAAAGCCTTTTAAGTGGTTGCTGAAGGTCTTACATATGCACAGACATTTTATCATAGCCTGTTATTGTCACAATTTTATCAATTCAAGAGAAGTGTACAAACTTTACCTTCCTTTATGCCTCTTTACCCTTCTTGTTTGTAATGCAATTTTCTTAAATATTTCTTCACATACATTTAGAACCACACCAGAATGTGTTATAAATTTTACTTCAGTTTCCAAAAATAATCTAGAAAATTCAAGATGCTAAGAAGTATCTCTTCTATTTATAGGTATTTCTGCTTATCAAATTCTTCTTCCTTATTGATGTTCTGAGGTTTCTTCTTTATTTCCCTCTTATTAAGAGAACTTCATGCATTCTTTTAGTGTCTGCTAGTAACAAACGCTCTTAGCTTTCTAACAGCTGCTAAGGTCTCAACTTGCCTTTAATTCTAGGAGGACACTTTGGCTACACATAGGCTTCTGGGTTGATAGCTCCAAAAACATTGTGCCTCTTCCTTCTGGCCTCCATCGTTTGTAATGAAAAATCCTCCATCATTTGAAGTGTTTCTCCCCTCTATGGTAAAGCGTCAGGTGTTTCTTGTTATTTTCACAATTTCCTTTCCTTCCCTTTCCCTTCCGTTATCTTCTTATTATTCATAAGTTTGACTGTGGTGTTTCTTACTGTGGATTTCTTTGTGTTTATACTCCATAGGATCTGCTCACCCTCTTGATTCTTTAAGCTTATATCTTTTGTCAAATTTGGAAAGTTTCAGAGACTATTTGAGTATTTTTAACCCCATTCTTTTTATCCTCTCCTTCTGTGACTTCAATGACAAGAACGTTAGTTTATTACTATTGTCTCACAAGTCACTGATGATGTCCTGTACTCAATATATATATATATATATGTACACACACACACACACACACACACACACACACACACTGTTGTATTTTAATCCAGTTTCCCTGCTATTTATATTGGATAATTTCTTTTCTTTTTTTTTTTTTTTTACCTTCAACTTTACTGATTCTCTGTCCCATCCTCAGGGACTTTGGGCCCATCTTCAGGGTTTTGTTTTACTTTGTTGTGATTATTGCACTTGCTTCAAGTTCTTCATTTGGTTTTACTTTATATCTTCTCTTTCTTGGCAGAAACGTTCTATTTTTTTATCTATTTTCATTTTCCTCATTTCTTTGAATTCCTCACTGGTACCCAGCAAGGTTAAAAGTCCTGATGCCTCCCTTGGCCATTTCTGACATCACTTTGGTGGGTGAAAAGATGAGAGCACTTCATTACACCCTGGAGAGGATGAAAGTTTAGTTTTCTACTTATTCTTTTCTGAAGTGGGTGGAGATTAGGGCTACAGAATTTTCTGTGCTATGTGGTTACAGTACAGCAATTATTTTCCATAAGTTTTCTTTTCTTTCCAGGCTCTGTCCCTCCTGATCCTTTGTGTAGAGTGAACTGGATTTTTGTTTTGTTTATTTTTGCTTGTTTTTGTCATCTTCATATGTTGGCATTTTAGATGACTGGCTTCTTCAGCTCCAAATCTTGGATACATTAACCAAACAGCAAGTCAAAATCCAGGGAATTCATCACCACATCATTGTTGGGTCTTGAAGACCCCAACTGGTTTGCCTTCCTCTCTCCACCTTTCAATGTGTTACTCTGTTTATCTATAATGTCCAGAGTTTTTAGTTGCATTTAGTGGAAAGAATAGGGAAAAGTATGTTTAGCTAATCTACCAGGAAGCATAACTACTCTATCCATGTCATTGCTTTTGTAGAAAAACTCTAAGTTTAGCAGCCATATGTTTTGACTTGTTGGTATCATTTCTTCATATGCACTGATTCTTTTTGGCCTCAGTCTTATACTTGATTACATTCTTTGAGTAAAAAACATCACCTGAATTGTACTAAGCCAGTATCTCTGATGGATAAGGGTTAATCTTTATTTCCCCCTGTAATCCTCTGAAATAAGAAGAAAGTAGGCTTTTGAGAAATCATATCACAATTTTGTTCCTTACTCTTGAATATGAAAACAGCAAGCTGTGGATTTAAGGAGACATTTTTTTTTAATCCCCGGGTGAGCTGAACTAATATAATGATAAAGGTCTGATGCATCAGCCAATCTTTTAAAGAACTTAATGGATGTAGCTTGTATCTGATAAGCCCTGTTGTCTATATAACTGAACAAGAACCACTTCCTTCCTCTCCAAGTACACACATGTAGACACAAATGAAATCTGGATTTGAATTTATTGGAAGTTGCATTTGGAATATTGATTTCTAGAATCAAGTAGAAGAAAATTAGCTGTAATAACCATAGTTGAAATAAAGTTTAAAGATGGATGGTGACCCAGCCAAGATTTTGTTTTTTTGTTTTTTGCTTAATTTTATTTTAAAAGAAGAAAAATGCAGTGATAAGAATGATAACAAGTTCAAGTTTTTGTGACATCTTGTTGTAAACTATCATTTTACACACACACACACACACACACACACACACACACATATGCATCTTGCTGGAAAAAGAATATCAAATTTTAACAGGAGTCTCCACTCAGAAGAAACCTTTAGTTCAGAGGATTTTTACAAGGTGAAATAGGCTGTGTTATATATATTTATCAATTTGTTAAAATGCAGTCACTTATTTTTCTATAAAATAAGTACGTCAGAAATAGTTCATTCAATTTTATTTGATGGCATTTTTATGTATTGTTTTGATCATTCTTCTGTAAGCTAAAATTAACATAATGAATATAGGCCCATCCTACCATGTCTTACTTTAAAATTTGTCACTGGATAATGTCTTTCTTTATTTTTAGTTGCATCCAGAGACCACTTCTTCCATTCCCCACTTTCCCTTTCATATTATCAGAAATAATTTAATAGCAGACCCCACATACTTTATTCCACCACTGAAGAGTCTGAGCACTAATAGCTTGTGAATGACAAATGTGCAGCACATAACCCAGGTTTCGGTGAGGGGGAGTCTAAACTCCATCATTTTCTAATGTCCCCATGTTGACAGAAATTATCTAACATAAAGTGAAAAAAGAAGTGTCAGCTATAACCCTGAACTCAATGGGCAGTCTTGTCAACAACAGGGGCTAAGTGTCTCTGTGGTATCATTTACAGATATTTGGCTTTGTTTAAGACAACATTTGCCACACAATAGGTAACTGAAGAAATAGTGAATCGATAAAGATTTAAAAATTTTTTATGATAGTTGTGTTCCCAACAGAAGAAAAAGAGTGAACTGCTGTTTGCTGAATACATACTATAAACAGAGCACAGAGATTGCTCCTACACAGAGCATATTCCCTTTTATCATTCTTGAAATTAGCCTTAGAATGTAGTCTTTTATTCCCTTCTCACATATAAGAAAACTAAGACTGAGAGAAATTAATTTTCCATGTATATATAATTTATGTTATTAATATATGTACTTTATTTGCATATATATCTTAAATTACCAAGTAATATTTCTTTATGACATATAAAGCGACATGAAAGTATATTAAAGAAAAGTAAATCACCTCCTTAAGAGTTACTGTGATACAAATATATTTGGGGACTAAGAGCATGAACAAAATCTTAGAAAAAAATTCAAATAATGAATTCAGAGTTTTGTCAGGATATTCTTCTTTGAGAAGAAAGAACCATATGTAAGACTTAAAAAGTGGGCAATATTGTAGCAAGAAGGAATATTGAAAGACACTAAACTAGATAAAACACCACGAATAGGAGCATGAAGATAAAAATAAGAAAAGGAAGTAAGATTTATTGGATATGTATCACGTGTATCTCCATTAATATTCACAAAAAGGGAAAACAGAAATGGTTGTCTATACATTATGAATGAAACAATGGTATTTGATAAGACTGACCAGCAAATAAGTGTCCGGTCTAGGGTTTTGACACAACACTGGACAATCTTGCCAGACATGTTTCACCTTAACTAAGGGTTTGGTACAGTGATTATAAAAACCTTAATGACAACAGAGATCAGTATCAAATTATTTTCTTGACTGCGTTCTAATGGGATTTGATTCCATTCTCCAGGTAATGAGATATTTTTTTTATACTGTTTGAAAATGGAGTGACATAGTCAAAGATAAATCTGGTGACCATATGAAGAATGGATTTTAGTAGCTATTTCCTGAACCCAGAAAATGAAGTTAGGAGGCTATTGAAGTAATTCAGATGTCTGGAAAAAAAGAATCTGCCTTAAGGTGGGATTAGTGGTCAAGAAAAAGAAAAATGACTGCATGGAGTGTTTTGCAAGTAAATGGACTGGATAAAATACAGTTATCAAAAGAACAGGAAAAACTGTCTGTTTCACCTTTCATATCCTATGATGTTTTTCCAATGAGTTAACAAATTAAATAAGAAAGCTAACATTTCAAATGTGGTAGAAAATGTGGCAAAGCTTTCAGACCCACAAAGCTGATGGATATATTCACATAAATGTAGTTTGGATATACTGGTAATTATTTCAAATTATATGAAAGGGGTATAATATTAACACGATGGAATGCTTCATAAAGTTCATGAAGCCCAATATTTTATTAAACACAGTGCACTAAACTTCCAAATAAATATATAGTAGTTATTAGCATTAGTAATAAAATCTGATTATTTTTATAATATATGTTGATTTCAGCAGTATCGATTTTGTCTTATTTGTATTAGGTTATTGAAGCTGTGCATTACTCACACTGGTTACTGGTCGAATTGACATATTTATACCATTTCTTGTAGTTATGTAATTGGCTTTATTTTTATTATACCACATTCTTTTTGTGAACTTTTTTCTTGACTGTTGGCATTATTTTATCACGGATTATGCACAAAGGGGCCTTAAATTAGTTCTTTGAAACTAGATGAAAAGGGAAACAGCTGTTGACAAAAGCTAAAAACATATATTTTTCTTATGTTCCATGTAGATTCTTGTATTTTCTTTTATCAGACCCAGTGTCGCACAACATTAGCTGAGAACCTACTCTGTGCTTTTGTAACAGGGGCATGCTCAACAGAAATACACCTTTCAAAATAAATAATTCAAAACCAAAAATTCAATAAAGGAGCTGCTGAAACTGGTCCACTAACAAGGAATTTGAAATCAATAGTTGTTTTTTTTTTTATTTTTTAGTACGTTTTTATTTATTTTTTAGAGAGAGAGACACACACACACAGCGTGCAAGCAGGGGAGGGGCAGAGAGAGAGGGAGACATAGAATCTGAAGCAGGCTCCAAGCTCCGAGGTGTCAGCACAGAGCCCGATGCGGGGCTCCAACTCACCAACAGCAAGATCATGACCTGAGCCAAAGTCAGATGCTTACCCAACTGAGCCATCCAGGTGCCCCTGAAATCAACAATTTTTGAGGGGACAATTGTGAGGATAGTAAATCCAGGTCAGGGTTATGAGCCAATGAAGGGTAAGTTGAAAGTAACTGCACTCACACACCAGTGTGAGCGCTATGAAGATCGCTTTCTACCCTCAACATCATCATGTAATGCAAGCTACCCAATACTACTGTGAGGTGCTGACATGAACTTATAATTTCCTCCATAGGATTGATGAACATTGTCAGTAACACTTGCTGAAAAGAAGGAAATATCTCTGTGTTTAATATATGTATTCACTTCTTGTGGTATTTAGTTCCTTCTGATCTTCTTTAATCTCTTTGATTCTACTCTTTTCTTTGTGTGTGTGTGTGTGTGCACATATTATTGTCATTATTTATGGTAATGTCATAGTCAGGTTATTTAAACAAATTTAAATTCATTAAAAAAACTTACATACACAAATATTGAATCATTATGTTGTACACCTCAGACTAATATAATGTTATACACCAATTATATCACAATTGAAAGAAAGAAAGAAAGAAAGAAAGAAAGAAAGAAAGAAAGAAAGAAAGAAAG